>NC_134406.1:256701906-257045656 GCF_038048845.1 Mixophyes fleayi | reverse complement strand
TGGGCACCACAATAAAAAATATATAGAAAACCTTCAACAGGTCTGCATTACACCCAAAAATAGTATCTGGACTGCGTAGAGGACTGGCCACTGGCCACCACAATATAATATAGAGAAAACCTTCAACAGGTCTGCATTACACCCAAAAATAGTATCTGGACTGCGTAGAGTAGTGGGCACTGGGCACCACAATAAAAAATATATAGAAAACCTTCAACAGGTCTGCATTACACCCAAAAATAGTATCTGGACTGCGTAGAGGACTGGCCACTGGCCACCACAATATAATATAGAGAAAACCTTCAACAGGTCTGCATTACACCCAAAAATAGTATCTGGACTGCGTAGAGGACTGGCCACTGGCCACCACAATATAATATAGAGAAAACCTTCAACAGGTCTGCATTACACCCAAAAATAGTATCTGGACTGCGTAGAGGACTGGCCATTGGCCACCACAATATAATATAGAGAAAACCTTCAACAGGTCTGCATTACACCCAAAAATAGTATCTGGACTGCGTAGAGGACTGGCCACTGGCCACCACAATATAATATAGAGAAAACCTTCAACAGGTCTGCATTACACCCAAAAATAGTATCTGGACTGCGTAGAGGACTGGCCACTGGCCACCACAATATAATATAGAGAAAACCTTCAACAGGTCTGCATTACACCCAAAAATAGTATCTGGACTGCGTAGAGGACTGGCCATTGGCCACCACAATATAATATAGAGAAAACCTTCAACAGGTCTGCATTACACCCAAAAATAGTATCTGGACTGCGTAGAGGACTGGCCACTGGCCACCACAATATAATATAGAGAAAACCTTCAACAGGTCTGCATTACACCCAAAAATAGTATCTGGACTGCGTAGAGGACTGGCCACTGGCCACCACAATATAATATAGAGAAAACCTTTAACAGGTCTGCATTACACCCAAAAATAGTATCTGGACTGTGTAGAGGACTGGCCACTGGCCACCACAATATAATATAGAGAAAACCTTCAACAGGTCTGCATTACACCCAAAAATAGTATCTGTACTGCGTAGAGGACTGGCCACTGGCCACCACAATATAATATATAGAAAACCTTCAACAGGTCTGCATTACACCCAAAAATAGTATCTGGACTGCGTAGAGTAGTGGGCACTGGGCACCACAATAAAAAATATATAGAAAACCTTCAACAGGTCTGAATTACACCCAAAAATAGTATCTGGACTGCGTAGAGGACTGGCCACTGGCCACCACAATATAATATAGAGAAAACCTTTAACAGGTCTGCATTACACCCAAAAATAGTATCTGGACTGTGTAGAGGACTGGCCACTGGCCACCACAATATAATATAGAGAAAACCTTCAACAGATCTGCATTACACCCAAAAATAGTATCTGTACTGCGTAGAGGACTGGCCACTGGCCACCACAATATAATATAGAGAAAACCTTCAACAGGTCTGCATTACACCGAAAAATAGTATCTGGACTGCGTAGAGGACTGGCCACTGGCCACCACAATATAATATAGAGAAAACCTTCAACAGGTCTGCATTACACCCAAAAATAGTATCTGGACTGCGTAGAGTAGTGGGCACTGGGCACCGCAATAAAAAATATATAGAAAACCTTCAACAGGTCTGCATTACACCCAAAAATAGTATCTGGACTGCGTAGAGGACTGGCCACTGGCCACCACAATATAATATATAGAAAACCTTCAACAGGTCTGCATTACACCCAAAAATAGTATCTGGACTGCGTAGAGGACTGGCCACTGGCCACCACAATAAAATATAGAGAAAACCTTCAACAGGTCTGCATTACACCCAAAAATAGTATCTGGACTGCGTAGAGGACTGGCCACTGGCCACCACAATATAATATAGAGAAAACCTTCAACAGGTCTGCATTACACCCAAAAATAGTATCTGGACTGCGTAGAGGACTGGCCATTGGCCACCACAATATAATATAGAGAAAACCTTCAACAGGTCTGCATTACACCCAAAAATAGTATCTGGACTGCGTAGAGGACTGGCCACTGGCCACCACAATATAATATATAGAAAACCTTCAACAGGTCTGCATTACACCCAAAAATAGTATCTGGACTGCGTAGAGTAGTGGGCACTGGGCACCACAATAAAAAATATATAGAAAACCTTCAACAGGTCTGCATTACACCCAAAAATAGTATCTGGACTGCGAAGAGGACTGGCCACTGGCCACCACAATATAATATATAGAAAACCTTGAACAGGTCTGCATTACACCCAAAAATAGTATCTGGACTGCGTAGAGTAGTGGGCACTGGCCACCACAATAAAATATATATAGAAAACCTTCAACAGGTCTGCATTACACTGCACATACGGCTGCTCCTCCATCCTCTCCATCATATACATGTTGGAGTTTCAGCGTGTCAAAACCTCTTGTTTTTGATAATGACAGTGCATTTTGAATATTTTTCAATTTGCCCCACGACACTGAATGTACTTTATCTATGATACGTATCTATCTTCATTGCCTGCGTAGTGTGGTGGCCCCGGTACACAAATTTGTACCGAGGCCACAATATAATTAAAAAACCCTCCACGGGTCAGAATTCCACCAAAAAAGGGTATGGACTGCGTAGTGTGGTGGCCACGGTACACAATTTGGTACCGAGGCCACAATATAATTAAAAAACCCTCCACGGGTCAGAATTCCACCAAAAAAGGGTATGGACTGCGTAGTGTGGTGGGCCCGGAACACAAGTTTTTACAGCGCCAACAATATGATTAAAAAATTGGGCATCAACTGTCACCGTTTTTTAATATCTTATACACCGAAATATGGACTGCACAGTGGAGTGGCCCCGGTAGTAAATTTGGTGCCGGGGCCACAATACCTCCTCCAACTTCCAAGTGTAGTGTTTATAAAGACAGACAGCGTCGAAGTGTTATTTGTTGACTTTCTTAACCCTTAAATTGTCCCTGTTGCAAATATTCGTGCAATGGATAGTTACTTTTTCATTGAAAGACTCAAGCTTTCAAGTGTAGTGTTTATAAAATATAAACAACAATACAGTAGTTCTACAGCACGACAATACCTCTTGTTTTAAATTATGACAGGGCATTTTACTTTTGGTTTAATTTATTGAATTTGTTGCAATTTGGTTTTACTTTTTGAACATGGCAAACGACTGTTGATTGGTCATATAATGCAAAAAAAAAAGTTCCAAGATGGAATTGTCCTTGGGCTCTTCCACCCACCCTTATGTTGTTGAAATAGGACATGCACACTTTAACAAACCAATCATTTCAGCGACAGGGCCTACCAAACAACTTTGGCTGAAATGATTGGTTTGTTTGGGCCCCCACACCAAAAAAGCTATTCATCTCTCCCTGTACAGACTAAACAGGCTCTACTGAGGCAAGATGTCGTCCTCATCCTCAACCGCTGATTCCTCTCCCCCTACAGTGCGTACTTCCTCCTCATCACACATTATCAATTCGTCCCTGCTGGACTCCACAACCACAGGTCCCTCTGTACTATCTGGAGGGCAGTGCTGTACTTCATTGAGGAATTGATTATTCATTTTTATAAACATCATTTTTACAACGTTCTGAGGAAGCAACCTCCTTCGCCGCTCACTGACCAGGTTCCCCGCTGCACTAAAAACTCTTTCCAAGTACACACTGGAGGGGGGACAACTCAGGTAAAATAGAGCCAGTTTGTACAGGGGCTTCCAAACTGCCTTTTTTTCCTGCCAGTAACAATATGGACTGTCTGACATGTCTACTTGGATGGTGTCAGCAAAGTAATCCTCCACCATTTTTTCAATTGTGACAGCATCCAATGCAGCGAGAGTAGACATGTCTGCAATGGTTGGCAGGTCCTTCAGTCCGGACCAGATGTTATCAGCACCCCGCCAGCGCCTCTTTTAGGAAAACTGAGCTTTTTCCTCGCAGCCATAGATGTGGAAGAAAATGAGGGTGGAGCTGTTGGCATGTCACGGTCCTCTTCAGAGGACAATCTCCTGACCAGCAGGTCTTTGCACCGCAGTAGACTTGTGTCCGCCGGAAACAGAGACACAACATACGCTTTAAACCGAGGATCGAGCACGGTGGCCAGAATGTATTCCTCTGACTTTAAAAGAGTGACCACCCTCGGATCCTGGCAAAGCGTACGAAGGGCTACATCCACAAGAGCTACATGCTTGGTGTAATCGCAATGGCTTACCAGCTCCTCCCTCACTTTCTCCAGCTGCTTCTGCAACAGCCTGATCAGGGGAATCACCTGACTCAAGCTGGCAGTGTCGGAACTGACTTCTCGTGTGGCAAGTTCAAATGGCTGCAGAACCTTGCACAACACGGAAATCAGTCTCCACTGCGCTTGACTCAGGCGCATCTCCACTCCTTTGCCTATGTCGTAGGTGGCTGTGTAGGCCTGAATGGCCTTTTGCTGCTCCTCCATCCTCTGCAGCATATAGAGGGTGGAGTTCCAGCGCGTCACAACCTCTTGTTTGAGGTGATGGCAGGGCAGGTTCATGGTTTTTTGATGTGCCTCTAGTCTGCGGTAGGCACTGGCTGAATGCTGAAAGTGTCCAGCAATTTTGCACGCCACCGCAAGCATCTCCTGCACACCCCTGTCACTCTTGAGGTAATGCTCACCACCAAATTAATGGTGTGGGCAAAACATGGGACGTACTGGAAATTGCCCATATTTAATGCCCGCACAATGTTACTGGCATTGTCTGACACCACAAATCCCCATGAGAGTCTAAGTGGGGAAAGCCACTGGGAGATAATTTCCCTCAGTTTCTCTAATATGTTGTCAGCGTTGTGCCTCTTATTAAAGCCTGTAATACACAATGTTGCCTGCCTTTGCACGAGCAGCCATTTTGAAGATGCTGCTACTGATGCAGCTGTTGCTGCGGAAGGGGATGCATCTACCCAGTGGGCTGTCACAGTCATATAGTCCTTCGTTTGCCCAGAACTACTTGTCCACATGTCCGTGGTTAAGTGGACAGTGGGTACAACCGCATTTTTTAGAGCACTGAGGACACTTGATCGTACTTCTCTCTACATCTTTGGTATCGCCTGCCTAGTGAAGTGGAATCTCGAGGGGATTTGGTACCGGGGACACAATACCTCCATCAACCCTCTAAATCCCACTCCACTGATGGCGGACACCGGGCGTACGTCTAACACCAACATTGCAGTTACAGCCGCAGTTATACGCTTTGCAATAGGGTTACTACTATCGTATTTTGTGGTCATGGCAAACGACTGTTGGACGGTCAATTGTTTTGTGAAAGACTTAGCGGTCTTACGACTTCCCCTCTGGGAAGATGACCGACTAACAGCAGCAACAGCAGCAGTGGCAGTAGTAGGCGTACCGCTGCAGGATTCCTCGGATGAATCCCGTATTGAGGAGGACTCAGTCTGGCAGCTGACTTGGGCTGCAGGACTGAATCTGATGGAGATCGTGGAGGAAGTTGACGAGGAGGGTGTTGCTGGTGTGTATCCAACTGGACCATGGGATTTAGGTGTCCCTGTACCGATGACGGTCCTAGCCCCAGTTCCTGAACTAACCACTGAACTATGAAGGTTATTCCGGTGACGTATAAGGGAGGATGTCCCTAGGTGGGCAAGATCCTTACCCCTGCTTATTTGAGCTTTACATAAGCTACATATGGCCATACATTGGTTGTCCGGATTTGGATAAAAATAACTCCAGACCGAAGAGGTGCATTTTTTGGTCTTCTGACCAGGCATGACGATGGGCTTTTTCATCCCATGAACATCAGCTGTTTCCTACCCTGGTGCCTCATTTACAATAAACACATCACCATCCTCATCATCAAGTTCCTCCACAGCGCCAGCTACATCATCAATAGCCTCCTCCCGAGCCACCTCTTCCCGTACAGTGATGGGAAGGTCAGGCTTCGCAACCACCAACACCCTTGGACTCGCCTTGGGGATTTGTGATAATTTCTCTTTAGAAGGCTGAGTTGTTTGCTGTTTTGTTGTTGCTGACAGCATAACTATCTTCAATTTTTTGTAGGGGGGGGAAGGAGGAGGAGGAGGGCTAAGATCCGTGGGTGAAGCTGAACCACTAGTCATGAACACGGGCCAGGGCCTAAGCCGTTCCTTGCCACCCCGTGTCGTAAATGGCATATTGGCAACTTTACGTTTCTCCTCAGATGATTTTAAGTTTCTCTTTTTGCTACTTTTACTTAACTTGGGCTTTTTGGATTTTACATGCCCGGTACTACGAGATTGGGCATCGGGCTTGGAAGACGACGTTGATGGCATTTCATCGTCTATGTCATGACTAGTGGCAGCAGCTTCAGCATTAGGAGGAAGTGGGTCTTGATCTTTCCCTACTTTATCCTCCAAATTTTTGTTCTCCATTATATGTAGCACAAGATACTGCAGAATGTGTGAACTTGGTAATATTGCAGTACCAATGGACTTATACTGCTGGATTGGTTTTGCAAATTTGGTTATAATTTTTTTTTTTTTTTTAAAACTTGGGAATAATGGGGAAATAACTATGCCCTTAGAAGCACAGAGAACAGGACACAGCACCACTGGACTGAACAGGACACAGCACAGGACCCAGCAGCACCACTAAACTCAGCAGGACAGAGCACAGGACACAGCACCACTGGACTGATACTGCAGAATGTGTGAACTTTGTAATATTGCAGTACCACTGGACTTTTACTGCTGAATGTGTGAACTTGGTAATATTGCAGTACCAATGGGCTTATACTGCAGGATTGGTTGTGCAAATTTTGTTGCAATTAAAAAAAAATTTAATTAGTTTTTTGTTTTTTTTTAATAACTTTTTTGGTGTTTTTTTAAACACTTGGGAATAATGGGGAAATAACTATGCTATTAGAAGCACAGAGCACAGGACACAGGACCACTGGACCACTGGACTGAACAGGACATAGCACAGGACCCAGCAGCACCACTGAACTCAAAATTGACAGAGCAAAGCACACAGCACCACTGGACTTTTACAGCTGAATGTGTGAACTTGGTAATATTGCAGTACCAATGGGCTTATACTGCAGGATTGGTTTTGCAAATTTAGTTGTAATTAATTTAAAAAAAAAATTATTATTTTTTTGTATTTTTTTTAATAACTTTTTTTTATTTTTTAAAACACTTGGGAATAATGGGGAAATAAATATGCCCTTAGAAGCACAAAGCACAGGACACAGCACCACTGGACTGTCACTGAACAGGACACAGCACAGGACCCAGCAGCACCACTGAACTCAGAAGGACAGAGCACAGGACACAGCACCACTGGACTGAGCACAGCACAGCACAGCACAGCACAGAACTGAACAGCATGAGATCTACCAGGACAGAGGACCACCTAACCTAACACACCCTCCCTCTACCCTGATCAATGCCCAAGTGAAGATGGCGGCGACTAGCGGGGAATTTATAGGATCCGAGTATCGCGAGATCCGACAACGGGATTATGAGTCAGAGCCTCGGTTTCACATTTGATTTTGGCGCCAATACCCGGATCTGTCTCGGATCCGACTCGGATCGGCAACGTTTGGGTGGGCTCGGATTTCAGAAATCCGAGTGCGCTCATCTCTATTAATAATAATAATAATAATAATAATAATAATAATAATAATAAACCACAGTTACACAGCAATGCCTAGATAGTCTTGACTAAACCACTTCTCATCATTAATAAAAATATTACTCTCTCCTATAATTACCTTGTCCTGTGCTGCCATAATCTAATGGAATCTTTCTAAAATAAGACACTCACTTCAATTCTAGATAGAGCAGCTCCATCTGTCAATACAGTTTGCAAATCCAAACCTCAAACATGGTACACCAAACAGATCCACTACTTGTACAACTGCTCTAGCACTGTCGAGCACCACTAGAGAATATCTTACTCCAAGGCTGACAGTGTTCACTACAAATAAATCATTTCATTTTACAACTCTGCCTTTCACTTGCTAAGCTATCTAATAAACACCTATTCTTCTAATGCCCAACACCTCTTTGCCACCTTCAATTCACTTTTCTGTTAACCTGCACCACACAGCCCACCTACATCAAGGACAAAATGTACACCATTTGACAAGATATCTCCTCATGCCAGATCTCACCCACCCACCTTCTCCTAGACTTCCGAAAACACTCTCAGATTATCCTTCCCAGTAACCGTAGACAAAGTATCTGTACCCTGTACCCTGTATCTGTACCCTTCCCATCAGCTGACACTACAACCTGGCCCCTCAACCTGTAAAGTTCCCTGAAGGCTCTGTTCTTCACCATCTATTTTGCACGCTGTCTACCACTTCTCTTGGTGAATAAATTTGGTCATTTGGCCCCTAGTACCACCCTACCTTGATGACACCCAAATCTATCTCTCCTTCCCTGGCCTCTCCACCATTCTACCATCTCTCTGTTATCTCCACATTAATATGCCAACGCTACTTAAAGCTCAAATTTCCAAAGCAAACATCTTTCCTCCACCCAGAGTCCCCACCTCCCCTTAAATTCCCCTCAATATCAAAATCATAATTTCCTCCGCTACCAAGACAGCTACCTTGGTGTTGACGTTGCCTCCACCCACTGCTATACTCTGCACATCCATTCCCTTTTCAAAATGTTACTAGAATATGTCCTTTTATTACCCAAGATGCAACCAAAATATGTTTCCATTGTCTAATCATATGCCACCTTGATTACTGCAATCTCTGACACTTATCCCACTGCAATCCATCCTAAATGCTATGGCAAGACAGATCTTCCTTCCTCTGGCTGCTCCACATCCACCACACTCTTTGCAGATCCCTACATTAGCTTTACATATGCTCAAAAACCCAGTTAAAATTACTCATTAACACTTGCAAAAACCTCAACAACCATTTCACACATCTCAAACCACAACTCAAATGACTCTCCCTCATGCCCTCTTGGATTTACCGCTGATCTTCACCTCACCTTATCTAAAATAACCACTGCTTGCATCTGCCTACAAGACTAACTGCTAACCATCACTTGAATTCTCTACCACTACTCTCCAACAGCCTTCCAATTTCTTAAATATATACAACCACTTGTCTTTATGACAGCTTGCCCTGTTCTCACTTATACGTCTAACACTGGTACAGCTATCACAAACTCGACAATGCTTCTCTTGTCTCAACTGTGCCGTTTTTCCACTCGATTGTAGACTCCCTCCCTAATATTTATTTTTTTGTCTGCATTTTTTTTTAACTTGCATTGTACGTTTTCCCAACTGTCCAAGCAGTGTGATGACTTACAAATTAATTAATAATAACTAATATCAAAAAGATAAATGTATATTAAGTTTTTACTTGTAAGATGTTGTCTTATTCCAAATAACAGTACCTAAAATTAACTTATTACTATCAAAAAATGAATTTACTGCCATTTTGCTCAAAATTAGGGATTACATTGTTAAAAAGGCAAAACATCTCCCAAAAGTTCAATTAATAACTTTTTTCCTTCTAATGGCAAAGAAAGAAAGCAAAAAGTAAGATGGTTTATGAGACCAACACATAATCCAATGGTGAATTTTATAGCCCAACTATTTTGTTTTCAACTTCCAAAAAGAGTAGCTTACATAGTTTTCATTAATAGATCTTCAGAATTATGTGAATATTTTTCTGTAAATCTAATCGCAATAGCATTGCAATCTGAAGCGTTAACATAAGCCAATGAGTACAGATGGTTTACATTTAAGTGTGTTAAAATAAGTTAGACTAGTGTGTGCAGATACATTTATCAAGATTTTTAATCAATCACTACTGACAAGTATAATTTCAAGTGATTGGACAATGGCAAATGGCCTATTCTTCTTTATTCCCCTAACCAGAATAATATGATAACTATAGACATGTGTGTCTTACATCAATATTATGGTAATTGATAAACATTACTTTAAAAAAAAGAAGAATGGTTGACTATTTAGTGTTTTGATGGTCAACTGGTGACCCCAGAGGCCCAGCAAGTCTTCATCCGCAGCCCCCAGCTCTATCTCCCTGCTTTGACTTGTTCATTGATTTATGCCATGCCAGCCTTCACCACAACACCAGCTCATTTGAAATGCAACCTGGGTCCACAGCTTGGCATGTCATAAAGCAGAGATTAAGATTGAACGTGATTGGATCAACGGTGAACTGGTAGAACAGATAAGTGTTTGTAAAGATAAGGGTAGAAGGGTAGTAAAAAGTTAAATTGCCTATATATCACATATAATATAATGTATAATATATGCATGTTCACTGTTTTATTCTTTCAGTAAGATTAATGTCTTATCATACTTCTGTTGTTTATATGTCACATTGCTTTACCTTTAAACAGTTAATGTTTGTGCTAATTGTATAGCATTGCCTTTCTGCAGCTTAATCAGTGTGAATACTATTTGTGACTGAATCACTTATAAATAACTTATGGTATAAATGTATTTAAAGAAAACAGTGCAGGGTGCTTATTTATATAAATGCCAATGCACTTATTTTTGGAATTGTGTATATTTTGATATAGGAAATCCTTAATTCTGAGACCAGGGAAAAAACTTGTTTATTTTAACCTTGCTAGAATGCATGATTTCTTAGGTATATATCTGATTCACTGAGCCTTTGTTTAGAAAGTCTTTTGTGTATCGTGATGTGGGGAAATGACTTGTTTGGGGTTTGTATCTTTCTTTGGGAATGTGTATTCTGCGTCTGTCTGAAGAAAGGGTTCATGTCAATTAGACCTTTTGACTTGCTAGTAGATCTCCTGCCTCTGAAATAAGATGCAGGAAATCACAGCAAGATTTTTAAGATATCACAGATAAGTGTAAATATTGTTAGCTTTGCAATGCATGTAAATCTATGTTTTGATAAACAGGTTACATCCTGATTCTAAAAATAGCCTGTGTCCAAATCTGTATAAAAAGCACTGTCCTGTACACTGAAATCTATCATTCTGATGTTCCATTTGATCTGGCCACTGATACCTTTAATCAGTGGAACTGTCCTTGTCAGGGCACCAGAGGAAATAAAACATCACTCTTTGCTTCAAGACCCTGCTTGACAACTTCTTTAATATTGCTGTAATTCTGTGACCTGCAGATTAGACCCTAAATCTAATCCATTCTCCGGCTATTTCTGAGGGTGGACCCAGCTCACCAGTACCACCACTACCCAGCAGCTTTGGTCAGTGTGATAGGCCAGGGGGATCCATCCACAGCACTCTGATCCATAGTAAGCTGTCAGGGGTACCAGCCCAAGTGTTTCAGCACGGGAGTACACTAGCGGTGACAGTTACCCAGAAGGAACGTGTTCTGGGCAAAATAAAGGAGCCCAGTGGTGGCAGCAGGCTCCTCCTACTGCAGCAGGAGGGGCATATTCGGAACACCAAAAGGGGACGGTGGCAAATAAAGCCCAGCCGATTCCCAGCAACAACAGACAGGGTGGCATAGGCGGTCCATCCTGTCACACTATTTATAACCATTCTTTAGCAAGACTGCTAAATCACCGCCTGCTCTTAATTGTTGTCTTATTAAGTGTGAAAATACAGTTAACATTGAAAAAAGATTTGCAATGGTCAGTGGTCAAACTCTGTATGGTAGTTTTAGATATGAAATAAATAACCCCATCTTCACTTTACTGCTTCAGGATCACCAACTGTTTCTTACTCTCCCAAATGCATTTAATTTCACCTTATTAGTCCCCCTCCCCATTAATTTTTAACATGTAGATGTTCTTTACAACTTTGGTTATGTCTATGCACTCTTTTATGTATATGCTTTTGGGATGTCTAGTAGTTTGCAGGATGAGTTAGGAGGAGGGCTTATAGGCCTGAATGAAGAAATAATTTTTAAGGGCACGCTTAAAGCTTGGAGAAGAAGGTTAATCAGATAGAGTGTGGAAGATCATTTCACAGGAGAGGAGAAATCCAAGGCAAATTCCTGGAGGCCGGAAGTGGGAAGTGGTAATCAGTGTGGCAGTGAGGCGACAGTCGTTGGCCGAGCAGAAGGGGCAGGAAGGAGTGTGGGAAGAGATAAGGTTGGAAATGTAGAGGAAGGGATTGGCTGGGGAATTTGTAGGTGAAGATGACGAGTTTAAACTTAATTCTGTAAGCCACGGAGAGCCTGTGTAGCGTTGGGCAAAGGGACAGCAGAGATAGATCGGCGGGAGAGAAAAATAAGGTGAGCAGTGGCATTGAGGATATACTGAAGAGGGGCAAGGGCATGACCTGGCTACGCCAGAGAGGAGGAGGTTACAGGGATCGAGTTGAAAGTGGCAGGTTTTAGAGTGGGACTGAATGTGAGGTTGGAAGAAAAGGGAGGAGTCAACGATGACCCATAGGCAGCATACCTGAGGGACAGAGAAGTGGGTAGTGTTATCAACAGAAAGAGAGAGCGGGGAGGTAAGTGCACTCTTGAAGGGGGGTTGACAATGATTGAGACATCCAAGATCTGAGAAACAGCAGGAGACACAAAAGATAAAGAAGGGGAGAGGAAAGATAGATTTGGGTGTTATTAGCATACACACGGTAGTGGAGGCCAAGGGATCGATGAGGTCACCAAGGGAGGAGGCGTTAAAAAAAAAGAGCAAGGGCCAAGAACGGAACCTTGGAGATCTCCAACAGGTTTGGGAACAGAGGGATGGGGATTTGGGTGTGGAGACTGAAATAAAGCTACAAAACATTAATTAACATATTTATTATAATATAATTTAACACTTTGTTTGCACCAGTACAATTGTCAAATGTATGTTACAGTTCACTTTTGAATGGCAACAGGTGCCAAAAGAAGTCACAGTAAACAATGCAGATATCTGACAGGCTGTGCTATGGCAACTTGCTATAGGCACAAGTGAATATATACAAATACAATCACCATGAAACCTGAAGAGGTTTCTTGGAGATTGTCTATCTCACTCTGATGACCTCATCAGCCTGTTTGCATGCTTCACTATGCCTGTTGTATTTTAGACGTTTTTCCTTAACTATACATGCGACATACCAATTGATGTATCCATTTATGAAGCAAAAGGGAAACGTGCTATACCACCATGTAATTATATCTCATTATTTCTTTTACTGCTGAGAATTTTTTAAGCTTCTAATTGTTATATTTAACATCATCTATTCTTAATGCCTTGTGCATTTCAGCCCATAGTCAAATCGATTACTAATACCTAATCTCATTAATATTCTACATGGCTTTTGACATTTTTGGGTCATACAGTGTAGGTTTTTTTCTTAAACATTTATAAGTAGATAGATAGATAGATAGATAGATAGATAGATAGATAGATAGATAGATAGATAGATAGCTATCTAAATGTATGATTTAGGACTATGAAATATTAAATTGATATATTTAAAACTGTGGCTATGTACATAGATTTAACAGGATATTGTGATCAGTGTTTTACAATATATATATATATGTTATTATGCTAAATTGTTTCCCCATTCCTATGAAACAGCTGTCTTAAAGTTCAGTGAATACCTGTAACAGATTCTGGATACTTCTATTACTAATCTTGATTAGCGCTGGCTTACCTGAGGTGCAGAGTCTAACGATCTCCCTGGTGTTCACCAAGAACCGCCGCAAGGCGGGGTGGGCTTCGCTGCCAGGAGTCGCAGGTCGCGGTCTCCAGGTTCCCCCCAAGATGTAGTACAGCGGAGTGAAGCGGAGGTAGCGGAGTCAAACAAGCCGGTTCGGTACACAGGAATGGAGTCAGGCAGAATCAGAAGGCAACTCGGAGTCAACAAGCCAGGTTCGGTACACGGGTCACAAGAATAGGAGAATGGTCAGCAAGCCGGGTCGGTACACAGGGATAGGAGAGCCAGGGAAGTCAAACAGGCAGAGATCAGCACACAGGAAGACACTGGAAAATGGAAGACACTGCAATCCACGAAGAACAGGAGCCAGGAACAGGTAAGTGTTGCTCTGACACTCAGCAAGTGTCAGAGTGAGGTTTTTATGCTGAAGGGGATTCAAAATCCCCGCCTCTGGGTTGCGGTCATGTGACCGTCTCCGGGTGCATTCACGTGGTCCTGGACGCGGAAGTGCGGCTTCTGGATGGAGCGGCGGGGATCAGGTAAGTCCGTTACAATACCCCCATAATTTTACACAGCCTTACTTTGCCAAATCAATTTTGGGGGTGGTCCTTGGGAGAGGGACCTTACATAGATTATTTCTTTCTTACCATTAGTAACTGACTGTTAATATCCACTCTTACTGGTATCACCTGACACCAGACACTCGCTGACTGAGAATGCCAACTGCGCCATAGCTGTAGGAGGATATTTCAGTCACCACCATGCACATGGATCTGCATACTTCTTGGCAACTGGTATAGCTGCTTCAGCACCTCATTGCTGTCTGCTGACTGGTACCTCCTGACCGCATGCTATGGATCAGGACTGCCGAGTAGTGGGCAGATCGCTGACAAAGAGATGCTGGGATCAACACAAGACAGCTGGGGAATGGATTAGAGTGTAAGCTTTTGTCTGTCGATTAAAGGATATAGCAGACAATAGGTGTTAGGCAGAATCTTGAAGCAGTGATGTTTATTGCTCAAGATTCATTATAAGGACTGATACACACTTGTTAAAGGTACTAGTCAAAGCATACCACCCTCACTCCTGATCTCCTCCCCTCTCATCCCCTGTTCCGCTACTCGCTCCTCTTTCCTCTAATTTCCTCTTGTCTGTTTCCCTCCCTTTAGGATGTAAGCTCTTATGAGCAGGGCCCTCTTCCCTCCTGTCTCTCTACCTTTTTCTTCTCCTGCAACTCCACTATGGTAGCTATGTTTGGAGCTTTTTGAAGTACTGGTTTCTTTGTTCACTGTTCTGTTTTGTACTACCCTGTATGGTCTACTGTCTGTTTCCTGTATGGCGCTGCGGAAATTTTGTGGCGCCCTATAAGTAACGACTAATAATAATAATAATAATAATAATAGTGATCACCCAGAAGTACAGATGAAATATTTGTTGAAATGCAAAATAAAGATAATTTTATACAGTTTCTGTAAGACATGTTGGCATGGGTTAATCCAGACCCCCTTCCCACACCTGGCACCAAGTCTGATATATCAGATTCAATATTTAGCATCAGGATGCAATATATTCTGTAAACTTGGATCTAACGCAATTCAACTTGGTTCCCTATCTTTTTAACACACCGGAAACACAGAATAAAAAGGATAATGACCCCATTCTGGGCATTCAGCCTAAAAAGATGTGTTGGTGACTCAGATGAAAAGACTTAATTGGCACGGGATTTCCTTTCTTCAGAAAAGTTACAGAACTAAGTTGCCTCCAAAATGGCATACTAACTCATAAATCAATACATCAACAATATGATAATAAATACATTTACACTACAAGCACTGGGACTTAACCTTTTTTGACACTCAAAGCTAGTTACTAACCGTAGCGTAACGAAACAACTTCCTGTACTCGGGATTACATGCATATTTTTACCAGGAATCACTGTGTATAATATTGTGTGCATTGTAATGTAAAAACTCATTATACAGTTGACTTTGTGTAGTTCAATGTTTATGTTTGCATAGTCAAAGTCTATTTAGGGATTAATTGAACTGAAGCCAGGTGGGTGCCATAGTTAACGTGGTTCTATTGTTTAATCACTGGGAGGTAATGAACTTTTCAGATTGTTTTGGTTAGGAGGCAATTTGATTATTTTCTCTATGAGAACTAATGTCAGGGTACAATTAGGATAAACATAATACTAACCAAACCCAGACATATTGACACCATGTAGCTCACTATAGAAAAGATTGCTATTGCAGGGGTGCATAGCTAGGATACAAACTTTCTGATTGTGTGCTACTTGTTGGAAGGCTGAGCAAGGATCTAGGTTCTGTCAGTCTGTTCCATCCATCGTCGGTTTAGCCGTTCGTGTTAAATGGTATGCCAGGCCATGAGACATGGAACAATTCCCTATAATGACATTGAACAAAAGGCTCGGCTGCTGTCTTCTATTTGCCATCACGGACTGCTTGATACAGATAATCTTCTAAAAACTATTGGGTTACTTCCTGGCTATGAAATGAATCTATTTGTTGTCAACTCCTTTCCCCCTTTTGGAGTTATGCCCAAGTGATTTAAGATCCCACTAGAGCACCCTCTAGTGCAACAGACCCTATGGAATGCTTCATCTTTGTGGGGGCTTCGATGAACCTATCTTCACTTATGCTTAGCACAGTTTATATTTCCACCCATAAAAAAGAAATGCCCTTAATATACAATGCCTTTATGTACCATCTTCTGAGGCACTTATTATCTGCATGGGAGATTTCAACAATGTGATGGATAAAGAGATAGATGGCCATGGCTCAAGTTTATAGCTGTCCAAAATTTGCAAATCTGTATAAGCAAAATGGAATTGGTTGGTGTATGGTGCATCAGACATCTTGACACCAAACACTTATGTTATTTATCTACTAGACAGAAAATACTTGGTACTTAATCCATGGTGGCTGGTGCTTATCTCCTGACAGTTGGTCCCCATAGTTACAGAGTATAAATCTAGGGATATATCTGATCACTCCCTGTTGCTGCTAATGGCTCTCTGTTTGGAAATGGAATCCATTTTTTGTTAATGCCAATGAGGGTAGAATCTAAGCTGACTGTGCAGTAGGAATTTTTTTTTATCTCCAAATGCACAAATTGTGATTTGTTCATAGTATGGGATCCATCCAAAGCTTTTCTGGGAGTCACTGTTATTACCAGAGTTACAGGGATAAAATAATCATTCAAAACAGGTGGAGAATGAATTGTTCACTTGCTTTATCTGCACACATGACCTAAGCAGATTTCCTCCTAGGTAAATCTAAATGGAGAATGCTCTTTGCTAGATATGCTCAATATCATCATCATCATCATTTATTTATATAGCGGCACTAAATCCGCAGCGCTGTACAGAGAACTCACTCACATCAGTCCCTGCCCCATTGAAGCTTACAGTCTACATTCCCTAACATGCATACATACATACACACATACACACACACACACACACACACAGACAGAGAGAGACTAGGGTCAATTTTGATACAAGCCAATTAACCTACTAGTATGTTTTTGGAATGTGGGAGGAAACTGGAGCACCCGGAGGAAACCCATGCAAGCATGAGGGGAACATACAAGACAAGGCCATGGTCAGGAATCAAATTCATGAACCCAGTGCTGCGAGGCAGAAGTGCTAACCAATAAGCCACCATGATAGGGCAGGAAGGGTTCTGGCCTACTTGTCAAAGGCAGAGGTCTCAAATGTGACTGTTTCATCCTTCTTGGATGATCAGGGCAGTAGGCATCTTGTGACCTATGGCATTGTCTCTGTCTTTTATAAATATGAAATTATCTATATACCTCACATGTGGTTTAATGAACTGCCAACTTTGCCTCTTGATTTCAGCAATTTTCTTGATACTATATTATTTTAGCAGAGGTGAATCTGTCAATCACAATTCTTTCCTAGTGGTAAAGCTGCTGTTTTGGGTAAAAAAAGGAGCAAAGATCAAGTTCAGTACACTAAATTGACCTCTGAGGCCCTGAGGATCCATTACCTGAAATTATATTATTGTGCCTCAGAATTGAGCCACCTGCAGGAATGCATGGGAGTATTCCTTAGGCATGTAATCCCCTAGCAGAGCAGATGTAGGTCCAACCATATCCTACTAAACTCTATGTTGAAGGAATAGATACTGAGGGACACTGCACTATTTATTAAACAAGCTGTGTACATCTGGGATGCTGTCCACAATATTGCATGACCAGGCAAGGTCAATATACATGTCCCTCAATCAACTAATGGGATTGCCTAGTCTTTATAACTGTATCATTGTAAAATTGAATAAAAATGTTTAGTAAGTGTCAGTTTTCCTCTCTCTTCTTGTGGTATTGCAAACATTTTGTTTTTATTGTGTATTGTTTTGTGCCTTATAGTCTTACAGTATAGAACATAGAATAAATATGTCTTTGAAAAGAATTCAGAGGAAGGAAAAGTCTATATATCTTTATCATTATATACCATCTATTATTTGCATATAAGCTTAGCATGCAACCACAATGACAACATAACAATGTGTTCACAATACTTGTTACAGCGATGTCACATAGGCAGTTTTCATACTCATATGATTATTGTGTGCAGTAGTTACACAGAATCCTACTGACACAACTACCAATTATGCCCTAAAACAGGGACTCTTCACTCTATTTAAATACCCCGTGACCCCTCCCCCCCTCTAGGTATGAGGGCACTTTCATAGAGGCTCTTCTCCTTCTGCTGCACTGAATATCAACCCTATATCAAGAGACTCTCGCTTTTACGCACACAATACCTGGCAATGCTCTTCTCACAATGAGGGTCATCCAGGCTGCCACCCTTATATTCATCCCAATATCCAGGGACTCTCCTTCTGCAGGCACCGTTTTACCTACCTGCTTCTAAAAAGCCTACTCCACTCAAAATGCGGAAGCCTGGATCATGTATCACTGTACCTATCAGTGGTGTTAGGCACCACTGACCACATCCCTCTCACTATGACATGGCTGGCCACATGTTTATCATAAGGCCCACATATCATCTGTTTTAGTGAGCCCCCCAGTGACCTTGCTAGCCTGTACTGGGGGGCAGGGTCACAAAGGGACACTGCGGCCATACACTTCTGCTAATATGTGTCAAAGATACAGCAGACAATCATTCCACTATTCACCCAGAGCTTTTTACCAGGATAGGCATTTGATGACACTCAAGCATATTGGAAATCTAAATAGGAAGCCAAGTCCTTATATATTGTCTTCCATGTAAGAATAGTGCTTTTCTAAATCACAATGAGTATATTGGGCCCAATGACTTCTAATGGTAAGTATGAGACCATGGGCTAGATTTACTAAGCTGTGGGTTTGAAAAAGTGGGGATGTTGCCTATAGCAACCAATCAGATTCTAGCTGTCATTTTGTAGAAAGTACTAAATAAATGAAAGCTAGAATCTGATTGGTTGCTATATAGGCAACATCTCTACTTTTTCAAACCCGCAGCTTAGTAAATCTAGCCCTATGTCTTTCGTTTCAAGCAGATTTCCCACATATAAAATAAGACAAGCTACATTATGTGCCCCCAAATATATGGATATGAGGGGTCTCTACCCGGTAAACTTATACTTTTGATGTAATAGAGCTTTAATTAGCTATCGCAACACAAGTAAGATTGAGTAACTGAGTCCAATAAAACATAAAACACTTATCACCCATTGAGAAGCTTACCCACTTTTTTGAATCAAATATTTTAATTAGGAAGTTTTCGTACAGTACAAAGAAAAAGAAAAAAATAAACATGTCAGCCACACTAGTGGCTAACTCTAACCCCTAACAATTCTACTAAGTCTAAAAGCAAAACATTGTATAATATAAAATCTTCACTGTAGTGCAACATTTCAATAAGATGATCTTATACTACCAATTCTTAGCCCAATAAGATACAGTAACACGTTTTTGGCGCAGTAGAGTGTCCAGTACCAACAATCATAAAAATAAAGTATGAGATGGCAGGCCCAAATAGGAGTGCAAGCTAACCCACTTTTAATCCCCCCTCTTTAACCAGTGGGCAGTTAGGCCACTTTCTGCTCAACTTATGGGGAGATTTTTTCCAAATATCAAAATCTTCACCCTTCAGTTGTGCTTCAAGTAATTGATCGGGTAAATTCGTGAAATCTACCTCTAAAGGGACAATTCGATTGTAAAAAAAAAATCCATGCCAGGTGCCCCCGGAATGGCCCCGAGACACCTAATACAGATTTTATTTTACAGAAATAACATTAATTTTTGCTCACGCCCCATAGAGTGCAAGCAAAAATGAGCGTTATTTATTACCATAATGACGGTACATCACGGCCAATTGAATCTGCCCGAGTGTTGAAGCAATTGTATTTCAAGCTACTCTTTTTACCTGTACTGTCAACACATTCAGTTACTGTAGTTTCACATCATATCTCTAGTCAAAAAGGACTTTCTGTTCCAGTTGCTGTGTTTGAAGCATCTCAGGTTGCTCTCCTGAATTGTCTCTCAACCAAGTGTCCTCAACTTCTCTCGTCCCCAGAGTATTGTAAGAATTACAATTGTTTCAATGCTTTTTCTTAATGTATGGACCTGTTTATATAACTCAGCATCTTTCTGCTCTTTCTTCCTTTCTTCTTGTTTCATTCTTTTGTACAGATTTACTCTGGTTCTGCTCATTTCCTTTCTGCTTATCTCTTGGTAGTGCCTTTCTCTTTTATTATTATCATTATTATTTATTTTTATAGTGCCTTCAGTTATGCTGACCTGTACATAGCGTATTTCTCATTCATATTAGTTCCTGCCCTATTGGAGCTTACAGTTCAGTCTAGGGTTAATTTTGTCAGCAGCCAAATAACCTACCAGTATGTTTATTTCTGGAGTGTGTTCTTGTAGTGGTTCTGGCTGAATCAACAATTTCTTGCACTTTCTCTGCTACAATCAGATTACTTTTATGCTCTATGTACTATGTATTGTCTGTCAGTACTTCACATTCTTCGATATGCTTAGCCATGCTGTACCTGCCAGTTGTATGCTTGTCTTCTTACAAACTGTGGCAGCTGTATCTTTTTCCTGATGGTCTCCAGAACACTATATTGTAGAGCCCTTATTTCATGCTCTCTTACATGCTCTTTCTTCCAGACACACTTCGAAGTTCTGTTGTTCAATCTCTCTCTGTTGTTCCTCTTGCCATGTGACATTTTTAAGACAGTTTATTTTCAACTTTTCGATAGTTTGTTCCAGCATTTTGTCTCTTGCATATACGATTATTTTATGCCATATATTTAATTTTTGCTACAAACACCACAGCATTCTAAAAGAAAGAAATTGGTTCATATAATTAAACACATTCTTAGTGATATCATCAACTCCAGATACACCCTGCACCATTAAATATTAATGAGCAAATATGGCAAATTTCATTTTTTTTATTAATTCCTGAGTGATCTCATGGAGGGGGGAGGTTGTCTTTGTATTTACATATGTTAGTGGACATAGCGTAAAAGGGAGCGAAGACTGAACTTCAAATACTGTAAATACTGACAATAATTTGGCTATTAGGACTTGTCAATATACTAGATACTAGATACTGCGACATGAGGATTAGCCACAATATCAACTACAGACGGCAGTGGAAGTGCACCATCAAGATTGACAACTCAACTGCATCACTTTATCACTCACTGCAATCAGCACTTCTGTCCAGTTAATCAGACCCAAGAGACCTCACCTGTATGCAGCCTTTATGAGAACCTCATTCCCCCCGAGCTTTGCAATGTTTTGAATTGTGTTTCTCTGTCAAGAGTTTTGTTTTGTTTGCCTGTCTATTCACTTTGGCTTCATCCCTCACAACTTTACATTATCCAACCCATCAACTTAAGCTTTGTCCTCCACACACCATCCTCTCAGGACTAAGTGGATTGGCCGGAATTGCGTCTATACACCAGCCAAGTGGTTCTCTCTTGGGTGATTCACATCCATATAATTTTCTGAAATAGCAAAAGAAGTAAAAAGTCAGGTGCACAATTAGGGGGGGTTTGGTTTCCCAGAAAACCCCCTCCACTGCCAGAATGTTGTGATGAACTGAAAATGATAGACAGACTTGTTTCTCCCCCAGGACCAGCTACTTTTATGTATGTAGATCTTACAGATCTGTTCCTCTGCTCCCTTCCCCTCTTAATGTTTCCACTTTTTCCTGCTGATAACATGGCACATGGGAGGTGTTAAATATGATTTTTTGTTAAGGCCTCATAAGGCCTTTGTTCAGCCATTTTATTGTAACTTGTATAGAAATATTATTTGCTAGAAGAGATTATTCATTTTTCTGTTAACTTGCAGTTTTGCAATATGTGAGCCTATGGCCTTGAAGTTGAACTAATAGAGAACACCTGAAGAATGTAACCAGTTATGAAAACAATAATGAGCTTCATATCCAGCTGGTAGTATGGGAGCTGTATCCATGGTGTTGCACATAGCATATCTCCAACTCCCCTTGAGATAAGAAATAATAGGCTCATCTGTCCTTAGAAGGGGGAGAAAAGTAAACACCTCAAGAATACGTGAGAAAGTTAATCAGTAGCGCTTCTCATAAACTAGTGGTATAAACTATTGTATGCATATGACGTAGGATTCATTTATTCAGTAGCCTATAAAAACCTGTATCTTTGTATCAATAAACTAGAGAATATTCCTTGCATACAGAACTTGGTCTGTGTCAATTCTCTCCAGCTGATTGAAGCGCTTCCAGATATACTTGACACCACAGGCTGACTTGGGTCAGAATTTTAGATTTAACAACTTGGAGGTCGCCACAGAGATTCGCTGTCCAGCAGGCTACAAGACAGACAACGGAGGTTTCCCAGCACATTGAACCCCAACATCCGCGGTCAGTAGATTTCTACTCGTTGGTCTTCCTAGTCTGGGTCACCTCATGTCTGTCTGAGGCACCTGACACGCGAATTTGTGAGTCTCAAGTATCATCTGATTAATATAATACAGTATTAACCCAATTTGTTTACTGTAATTGTATTGTTGATTAGATTTTTGAAAGATGATTGAATTTTGAGTGCATGTGTTTGTACCTATGTATGATGTATAAAGCATAAAAGTCACATAAGACATTGATCAAAGAAGCATGTAATGGAATAGAGGGATTTAGAGAGTTATTGTTTTGAACATTGAGTGAACATTTTAGACACCATCCCCAGAGGTATATCAAAGAAGGGAGATTCTGTAATCTGCCCAAATTGTGTAAGAGAGATTTCCAAAAGACCTTCGTCCCAGATACTGTCAAAGAAGCTATTTAGCACGGACATCCAGTACAAGGAGTCCACAGAACGGGACGTCCAGTGCAAGGACAACCCACAGAAACTAGATAAGAGTCCCGATTTGGACTCAACAGAATACTGTCAATACGAGTAATATAGATAGTAAACAAATGACAGCAGCTCCCTCATAGATATGATGCACAAAGACTAAAGGAAATGGGGGAGTAGAAGGTCTGCAGGGAATTTTTCAAGAAAGCGGGGATAGCCAAAGATATGTGTGGATGGAGAAACAAAGGTGTTGCAAGTGGTAATGTGACAAGAACAAAGGGGTATTGAGATCAAACCCCAAGAGATTGTTTGAGGTGGCACAGGAAAGTTAAGAGATCTGAAAAGTCGAAATATATGTGGATATGCTAAATGCATCGGAAGCTGAATAATGAATCAAGTAGGTTGTATATTATAAATGTATGTTTGATCCTGTGCAGCTGAATAAGTGAAATGTGCCCCTCCCTTATTCTGTGTAAATGATTTCAGTGTGTTGAGATAAGAAGCACACTGTTTTTTTTGTTTTTTGACAATGTATGTAAAATTAAAAAAATGTGTCCGGAGTGCTGATTGATGATAACATGTTGAAGCTAACTTGTATTTAGTGTAATGCTGGGACTTGTAGTTCCACAGCAGTAGGCTGGAAGATGTCAGTTAAGTTTTCTTTCTCTGTATGTGAGTTTTGTCTCCGTCTTACTGCGTGTGAGAGAGATCCGTGATAATTCACATTGTTTGTTCTCTGTCTTAGTGCTCTATAAGGGAGATGTTTGATTTACTTTAAATCACAATGTTTGTCTGTCTTGTCCGTTTTTTACAAGAGACATGTTTCAAGGTTGAAAAAGTTGTACATTCATTGCTTAATGATAAGCTTTTAAAAAGATACAAAAGAAGTTTTAAAATGTTTGGTCCGATTGCACGGACAAGATTGTAAATAATGTACATTATCACTATAAGTACTAGTGTCAGAACAAAGCTGGCTGGGATCCAACAAGCCGTTTCTGTATTTGAACAAAATAATTTTGTTTCTGAAGTTCAGAAATATAGCTTTCTCTTTAATGAAGTTGAGAATTGTGGGAGTGAGCTTACATGCTGTTTTTATCTGTGTTAAAATGGCGCTGATGAATGTTCTCAGAAATCAGGAGGGTTTGTTATGCCTTTAAAGAAATGTTACGAGATAAAATGTCGTCTGTGAGCGAGACTTAAGTGAATATATTTTTACTTTGAACACGAAAATCACAGAATCTAGAAATATGTGTGAATATTTGGTCACGGGAGAGAGATTTTGTTGAGAAAATGTTGAATGATTTACAGACACAATGTATTGTGTCTAACGAGAGTACTCTGATTTATGAGACAGTGCTGCTTTTAAAATGGTTGAATACTTGGAACCAAGATTCCAGATTGAATGTTTCTAAACCCGGAAATTTAATTAGTGTCATTTAAAAGGGCTGTACTAAGAGATGATAAGAAAGGAGTGGCTTTGAACACTCGCCCAGGTCTCGTCACTTTGACATTCTCTATTTGTGAAATTAGGGACTGCCCCTTTGAGGAAATCAAGGCATGGAACGCATAGCGTCACAGTTAAGCTTTTAGCAGCTGTTCACTGGTTACCTGATAACAGTATACACGCATGTTACAGTTACAGTAATTCCTAGTAAATAAATGTTAATCTCTATGCAAAAGTTTTTTTATTCACAGGTCTCCAGCTGCAAAGACCCATTAGGCAATCCAGATTGCATTGATTTAACTTCCAATGCACCATCTTTGCACCACAACAAACATAAGTATAAACTAATGAAGGATTTAAATAACGTAAACTCTTCTGAGTAATGATTACCTTGTTTTGGAAGAGATATTAGAGTTTATGTGCTATTCACATAGCAAATGCATGAACTAGGTGGTTTTTCTGTATGTGCAGAAAGCAAAAGGTTTTTATTTGTATCCTCATTACAGTTTTGAGTAAATCAGTGTTTGTAAAGACATTTACTGCCCTTATTTACTGTGCTATAATTGTCTTATACTGTAAATAATTCTTTTTATTGTGGGTATGGTAATGCATTGATGGGAATTCTATATTTTTACAGAAATGAAAAAGATTTAAGACTTTAAGAGCAATTGTATGTGCTCCTGCA
Source organism: Mixophyes fleayi (assembly GCF_038048845.1). Lineage (NCBI taxonomy): Eukaryota > Metazoa > Chordata > Amphibia > Anura > Limnodynastidae > Mixophyes > Mixophyes fleayi. Next base: position 257,020,599 of record NC_134406.1, on the reverse strand, counting down.
TTAGCACTTCTGGATCATAGCAAGCCATTTATACTCTCCTCTGAGCAGAACCAAATGTTTAACCAATTTTAAGCTGAAATAACTTCAGCGCCAGCACTGGCTTTGCCAGATTATGACAAGCCTTTCACATTATTTTGTTATGAAGTCAGTGCACATGTACAAGGAGTACTGACACAAATACATGGTCGCAAGCTAAGGTCACTTGCATACTACTCTGCTTTAGTGCTTGAAAAGAGTATAGATATTGTGCTAGGACACCCAGTTACCTTAACGGTATCGTACGTTGTGACAGAAACCAAGCACAAGCAAAACATTTGTTACCGGCCAGATTTACTAAGTATGAAGATATACAGCACAAAGGACATTCCCTCCTATTGTGAAATGAGTGACATATAACACTTGCCGAGCGCACTGTGTATTTTCTTCCTCCCTTTCCTTTTTTATTAGAAGAAAAAAAAAAAAAAAAAAAAGGAAGCACAAGAGGCCCCAGAGCCTCTCATGTTCACAGATATATGTTAAGACCTTCAGACAAGGGGAATCTGCGTAAACTGTATTTTAAGTTTTTTAAAGGTCCAAGGGAGACCAGAGAGGGGAGTTCATTGATATTAGCAGGAGGAATATAGATTGCACGTTATTTTCCTTTGCTGTGCACTGTAGATGTGTACTAGACTAGAAAGGAAAGCCAAGTTTGGAAGAACCAGACTCAGGCCCATAGTAATGTATAGATCATTATACATAATTAGAAAATTCTAATATGAAAGTTTAACCCAACCAAATAAAGAAAAGAGCAACCCATGACTACAGGGGTTTACACCCAATGCAGGAATGTGTTTGTGAGTATTGTGGCCCAACACATTATTATATACACTAATAGAACTGATGATGTGGCTTATTAACAGGTTATTTAAGCTAAGTGTTTCTCTTCCAGAAGAATTAAAGTTACCACATCTGTCTTAACCGTTGTACTGTACACTCCATCTAATGAGTGTAAACTTTGTGGAACTCAGAAACCAAGAACCTTGTCCTTGGATTCCACATGCTCCTTACTGAAGCCTATCCTAATGAAGTAGCACTGCTTACTCCCAGTAACGTTACACTTAAGCAGTGCACAATGTTGAATCCTGCTGCCTTATTGCAGCAAGTTTCAAAAGATGGGAGAAGTACCTGTATATATTGGGGTTACCCTAGGGATTTGGGGGAATTCCATTCCAGCTTGAACAGAAAGAAAGGAAAAAAAAAAAAATGCAAACAAAATTTTTCTGAACATGATTGCATAGAACTAATGAAACAAGAATCTCTGGTTTTATCTCACATTAAAGATAAACCATTACCAGATGCAGACATCACTCTTTTTGTAGATGGTTCACACTATCACATAGATCCTGTCCCGTATACAGGGTGTGCTGTAACCACACACACAGAAATAGTGATTCAACAGACTCTACCGAGTCACATGTCAGCACAAGAAGCTGAACTAAAGGCCCTGACACTTGCATGCATATATGCAAAAGGACAAAGAGTAAATATTTACACTGATTCAAGTTATGCATTTGTAATTGCGCATGATTATGGCCCTGTATGGAAAAGTAGGGACCTTATGGGTTCAGCAAGCAAACCAGTCAATATGATGAACATACCAGGGCATTGTTCACTGCATTCCAGCTGTCCTCCAAACAGTGATGAAGATGAAGACACACACAGAGATACTACCCCCGAAGCTAAGTGAAATAGACCAGGCCGCACGAGAAGCCGCCATAGCCCCAGTACCCCAAGGGGAGTCTATTTACATGGTGACTCCCTGACCCCTGTTTGACCAGAGCACACTCCAACTTATGGAAAGACAAGCAACAGAAAATAAGAAAAAGACTTGGGCAATACATGGAGCACTAGAAGTGCAAGGAGTGGTGTAAAGGTCAGCGTTTGTGTCTGCCAAAAGTAGTTTATCCCATTATGGCCAATATAACACACGAGAAAGTGCATCTGGGAAAAGATGCTATGGTTGTACTCACTAGCAGCTTATGGATAGTACCAGGGTTCGCCCAAGCAGCACAGTCGTTAGTGGCAGAATGCCTAGTCTGTGCACAAAGTAACCCGAGTAAGTCTGTCCTATGGAAAAGCACACCCCAGACATAATATCCCTATAAGAGGATACAGATAGACTTTATAACTTCCCAAATGCTCGGGCTTTGAGAATGTGCTTGTCTGTGTCAACTTCTTTAGTCACTGGCTGGAGACATGGCTGTATAGAAAAGCAAATGCTAAAGCATTAGCCAAGAAAATTGCGAATGAGGTAATCTGATGATATGGTGTACCAGAGGTCATTGTAAGTGACAGAGGGATACACTTTACGGGGCAAGGATTCCAGAAACTATCACACCCCCTACAGATCCCAAAGTTCAGGATGTATGGAGCGCCTTAATGGTACACTGAAATTGAAAATGCAGAAAATAATGGCTGAAACAGGTCTGCCATGGATCTCATGTTTACCTGCACTCAGTAAAAAATACTGCTAGGAAAGACACAGGTTTAACACCATATGAGATATTGTTTGGCACAGCAAACAGAACAGGCTGTTATTTTCCATAGCAACTACACCATGTATATAGTGATTTGTTGAATTATGTTGCCTTATTATAGAAACAACTAACTGAAATACATGGTCAAATATTCTCCTCCATTGCAAACCCTAATTTTGATACAGGTACCCATAAACTGCACCCTGGGGGGCTGGGTGGTCGTGAGAAAGCACATCAGGAGAAGTCTTGAACCCAGATACAAGGGTCCTTATCAAGTCCTGTTGACGACTCCCATGGCAGTGAAAGTACAGGAAAGAGACACCTGGATTCACGCATAACACTGCAAAGTCTTCAAATCAGGGGAGTCTTGTTCTGATAAATAGAAATGACTGTCTCATTGTATTGATATGTCTTGCCAGAATAATTGTGACTGAAGTAGGGATTAAGGCCTCCCTAACCCAGTATGAAACAGACAGTTAAGTGACATATTGCCTATGCCACTGTGAGAAACATATGGGAAGGAGTGCTCAACAATTTGCACTCATAGTAGAGTAAACTCTGAAAAAGTCTTTGTGCAGATGCATAACCTCATTGGTAAAGTTGTCAGTAATGATTCATGTTGGATATTGGAAATATTGGCATTAGTAGCAAATGGTTTAGCAATCCTGTTGATCGTATAGGTGATAATGAAACTAAATATATGGCTGATTAAGAAGTTACTGACACTTGATTGTTGTCTCTCCAAAAAGGGAACCACTGAAAATCCCGAACCTCTGATGATCACAGAAATTACTTCTGAAACCTGACCAGACTATGAGTGTCATGAATTATTTGGACTAGCAAAGCCAAAGAACTGCAGAGTTTGCAACAAGAAACTACTAAAGATTGAACAAAGGACATGCAAGGCCTGCAGAACTACTATAGACTCATTAACTATCTTTTAAGAAACCATCTTTTAAGAAACCATCTTCTAACAAACCATCTTTTCTAGACATGGACATTTGCCAAAATGCATCTCCTCATAAATCAAGTTAGGACAGGGAGGATCACAGGCTTATTAGTGGGGGATGAGTTGACAGATTCCTAAGGGGACCAACTCTATGCATGTGGCCTCCTACATGTGTATAAGTACCTGCTTATTAAGAATGTGGTTCTATAGATAGGATTAGGTAGGTAGGAGGAGAAAGGGTCGAAAATTGAATAAAAGATGGGAAATGTTAAATATGATTTTTTGTTAAGGCCTCATAAGGCCTTTGTTCAGCCATTTTATTGTAACTTGTATAGAAATATTATTTGCTAGAAGAGATTATTCATTTTTCTGTTAACTTGCAGTTTTGCAATATGTGAGCCTATGGCCTTGAAGTTGAACTAATAGAGAACACCTGAAGAATGTAACCAGTTATGAAAACAATAATGAGCTTCATATCCAGCTGGTAGTATGGGAGCTGTATCCATGGTGTTGCACATAGCATATCTCCAACTCCCCTTGAGATAAGAAATAATAGGCTCATCTGTCCTTAGAAGGGGGAGAAAAGTAAACACCTCAAGAATACGTGAGAAAGTTAATCAGTAGCGCTTCTCATAAACTAGTGGTATAAACTATTGTATGCATATGACGTAGGATTCATTTATTCAGTAGCCTATAAAAACCTGTATCTTTGTATCAATAAACTAGAGAATATTCCTTGCATACAGAACTTGGTCTGTGTCAATTCTCTCCAGCTGATTGAAGCGCTTCCAGATATACTTGACACCACAGGCTGACTTGGGTCAGAATTTTAGATTTAACAGAGGCATGCACACCTTATTGAGGTATGTGCCAACCTAAGTGTACATCCTCAAATACAAATTCTGCAGTTTGTATTACTTATGCTGTGGAAGGGAAATAACTAATGCTCAGTGGTTAGCACTTCTGCCTTACAGCACTGGGGTCATGAGATCGATTCCCAACCATGGCCTTATCTGTGAGGAGTTTGTATGTTCTCCCTGTGTTTGCGTGGGTTTCCTCTGGGTGCTCCAGTTTCCTCCCACATTCCAAAAACATACTGGTAGGTTAATTGGCTGCTATCAAAATTGACCCTAGTCTGTGTGTGTGTGTGTGTGTGTGTGTGTGTGTGTGTTAGGAAATTTAGACTTTAAGCTTTATTGGGGCAGGGACTGATGTGAGTGAGTTCTCTGTACAGCGCTGCGGAATTAGTGGCGCTATATAAATAAATGATGAAGATTTATGCCAAATTATGCCAACAGCTGAACCTCCTGACAATGTCTGCATGTTTTTTATGCATTGAGTTGCTGCTACATCATTGGCTAATTAGATACTACCATCAACAATTATTTGTACAGGTATACCCAATAATGTGGCCACTGAGTGTACAAGTGGTATTCCTGGGCAACGAGAGAGGGGGTGGGGGGTTCCGGGCACATTTAAAATCTCTTTCCCCTCTTACTTCATGAATGTTCAAAAGCCTTACAAAAGCACCTTGAACCGAGCCGTGTAAGGGAAGTCAGTTTGAGTTTAGTGAATCAAACTCTACCAAACTTGCAAAATGTCACACAATATATCTAGAGTGGTTACCCCTCAATTCCTGAAACATTTGCATTTAACTTCACATCATCATCATCACCTTTTATTTATATAGTACCATTGATTCCGCAGCACTGTACAGAGAACTCATTCCCATCAGTCCCTGCCCCATTGGAGCTTACAGTCTAAATTAATTAACACACACACAGACGACAGAGTGAGAGAGACTAGGGGTCAATTTTGATAGCAGCCAATTAACCTACCGGTATGTTTTTGGAGTGTGGGAGGAAACCGGAGCACCCGGAGGAAACCCACGTAAAAATGGGGAGAGCATACAAACTCCACACAGATAAGGCCATGGTCGGGAATTGAACTCATGACCCCAGCACTGTGAGGCAGAAGTGCTAACCACTGAGCCACCGTGCTGCCCATAAACTTTGAGATTGTTGTTTCTATCATTTAATTCAACCTGTATTTTTTTATTTTGTGTTTCCTTACAAATGGCACATTTAATCGATCACCACAGCTGTAATATTTGTGGATGCATGCATCCACCTCGGCAGCACGGTATTTACATAACCTTACTTAACAATAGGCTAATAGTAAAAGGGTTGTTAAATGTGAACTGTGGCCTTCAATTTTGGATTCTATGTTACAATTGCATTTCAGAAGCTGATGTTTTACTTTGCTAAATCCTATACATTTGTATATATATATAAAAAAAAAAAAATCCTTTTAGCACTAATAGCTTTTATATTCATGTACTTCCAAGCTTATGAAGGTCAGATATCAGTACACCAGATAATAGGAGTTTTTATAATATGTTATGAAATATTAAAAAACTAACTTGCAAAAAATCCCTTTTCCACCTGTAATTTAACTGAATGCCGAAAATCATTTCACCTACTCATTTCTTTTGTGACCTATAGTTAAATAATAACAAAGGCACAAATTGCCTTTTATTCATAAATCAGTCCACTATACTTTTATAGTAGTAGTCTTCTACAAATAAGAATGGAATGACTTCCAGTCAAGGGCAGCTTCTCTCAAAGAGTCTTCCTTCTGAGTTATACAGATTTCTTATCAAGTACTAAGCAGAGCAGAAAATGCTGTGTCCTTGACAGCTGCACTTCCGTTTATTGTTTGACAAAGTGCAGCTAACTGGAATGAGTTGTCTTAGAAAGTTAAAAACAGATCACACAAATGAACGCTCAGCTTTTATTTGCAACATTTACAGTATGTTAAGTATGTTAAATAAATAATAACTAAAAGAAAATATGTTCGTGTTCCGAGAGAGTCAACAGCGACCAGAGTGACTATTATATAAAATTTGTATTGGTTTACGGGAAGATGAAAACGTATACTTGGGAAAATATCATTCCATGGTCAAACTACAAAGCAACTTAGTTAAGGGCTACTGCAAATAACAACATTTTGCTGCGTCACATAGCAACCAATGAGATATTAGGTTTGATCATCGTAAAAAAGCTAGAACAATGAAAGCAATCATTGGTGTCACACATAACCACATTTACCACATCCGCCGCTGTCATATCGCGGCTACCCGGGTCCCTCCTGGTCGCCTGCAGCATTCCTGTCCATCACATCTCCATTTGTAAACAAACACATACTGTTTGTTCTGTTGCATGGGTGCAGCCATCTTAGATGCAGTCAGGTGATCATTCCAGACCAACCAGATTCAGCAGCTGTGATCACATGAACTGTGCAGCCAATAGTTGTTTGGTACACCCTATTTAAACCTGCTGCTGAGATCTGTACATTGCCAGAACAACACTCCTGAAGATTCCCTGTGTTTATAAAGTGATCATCTTCTGTGTACATCCTGCATTACCAACTACATATCACTTTGCAAGTATCCTGCCTTCTAAAGTAATATCTTCTTTCAAACATCTTGCATTCCCTGGAGTTCATAATTCTGCAAGTACTTTGCACTTCCCAGCTGCTCATCTTCCTGCAATATTCTGCATTCAACAAGAGTGCTTACCTCAGTAAGAACTTTGCACCAACCAGTATCTATTCTGCAGTACCAGTGGATTCACCAGTATCACCTATCCTGTTGCTACGGCTGATTCTGCGTCTCTAGGGCTTATATCCAGTTCCATGTATCTGTTTGTGGGTTCCAGGTCTGTGGCTGCCATGCAGTCCTGAGTTCGCCATTCCGTGTCATGGTTCTGGGTTCCTAGTCCCTGTCTCCAGTTCCAGTTCGTTCTGTTCTGAGTTTTCGTGTGTTTCTGTATCCGAGTTCTTATTAGTGGGTTCCAGTCTCGTATGACTGACTGACTGGTCCTGCGAACAGCACCAGTCAGGTATAACACCGGATTCCAGTCCAGTACTCAGGCACAGACTCTGGTCCTAGACTCCTATACCGCTTGTGCTGCTCTGAGGACTCTTAATGAGCAGAGAGATAATCAAGGCCTCTAGGTTCCGTTTCAGTCCTGCTCCAGCTAGACCAAAGGGTCCCGAATCGGATCGAGAAATACAGACAACTATGACAATTGGTTGATATTGGCAACAGGTCAATGGTGTTTGCACATACTCATAATGGATTATTATAATGTCTTGATAGCAAAAACAACCACAAGTTGAATATATGAACTTGATTTCATATCGAGGTACATTTGACACTATCTTCCTGCAACAGTTTACCATGAGTCTCACGTCATTATTTTGTCTTTCTGTTAATGTTTACGCGTCCATGTTGGCCTAGTCCTTTCTACTTTACACTTTCTTACACATGGATATGGAGTAGTTGGCTAAACTGACATATATATTGCTGCTCTTAAGATTCTAATGATCCAATTGGCTACAGGTTGCCTACCCACTTCTCCTGCATAACTTTAAATAAACCAGTTATGAAGAATTAATGCAATATGTGCTCTAACCCTAATCAAATACACCTAAATAGTATCAGAAAAATTACATATATGTAAATACATTTCAGCTAGAAAGTCAAACATGAGAACTCTTATAATAATTTTACAGACTCATTGAGCTTTTATTGGGTGAATTTTTGATAGCTATAAAAAGTGGGACTGGGTTTTACTCTGATTAGTTGCTAACATTTTTAAATTGCTTTATGTTTCTGTAGTAATATTTTCAGTTAAAGTTTAAGGTCATATTAACAAAAATGACATTATACTCTGAACTTATAACTGTGTTGCCCCACTTTTGTGAACATTTATTTACTATACATTTTACAGATACCGCTTTCTTAAGATTTTAAAAGATGTTGAATTTCCACACTTTGATCTACACGACTTTCCGAGATCACTGTGCTGCCTGACCTGATTAGGCTGTGTTCATTCACCTCATCTAGGAATTAATAATTTATTGTACAGTAATTATAGTGTTCTACTTATCTTAAATCATCGTCAAAAATTCTTAGTTAACAGTAATCTTGGTTCATTACATTCATTTTGTTACTAATTTTGTTTGTATGTTTTAACCTGTTCTGAAGTTTTTTACTTAGCCTTAACCCATTGGTGGCCATTTGCTCTGCCTGCAGTGAAAGTAAGCTATTAATGATAGTGTTACGGCTGATACTCATTTGAATTGATCAGTTTCTGACATAACTTATCTCCTAGCAGGATTCAACTTTTTGCTTGTCTAATTTCCCTCCTCGTATCACTAATGTCACAGGCAGCCATGTCCTCGCTAACCAACACACTAGCTGACAGGTCACGGCTATCCTGCTGCTCTAAGCAATACTGAACTGATTGGCTAAGATGAACAGATGGAAATTGAGTATAATAAGGTGCTCAAACCCTAGTCAAAAACACATTATTAAAAATGCAATGTAAACAATGCAAACAAATGGAAATGTACAACTGTGATTGTTAATGAGTTGCTATTTATAGCAATGATCTCTCAAATAGCATCAGAACTTAAGCAAAAAAAGTTACAATTAATTCATTTGGAAATTATCCAAGCTCAATGCAGATGGATATAAGCCAAACCGTACAAATATTTAAAAAGGCTGTTTTCCCATTATTATGTTTCTTTGCTGAAGCCAAAGGACAATTTCTAGGCTTCTTTTGGGCAGGGATATTTAGGTTTTTTGTTGGGGGTTTGTGTGTTTTTTTGTTTAGTAACGGAAGCACATAAATATAATTAATATAATTACTTTAGTTGGCTGCCTTTAGAAAACCACATTGGATATTTTTACGGTAATATATTGTATAACAGCATTTTTCTAAATATGGTAGCTGTCTATTGTTTTGTACAGTATGGTTAATGCTAATTTTTTATCATTATAAACTGTGGTAGTAGGTAGAGTTTGCAGAAAAATGTTCTACTAAACATTTTCAAGGGATATTGTATTGCCTCTATCTCAAGAAAAAATTCTGCATATTCTTTTTGTCAACCTAATAATGCTCCACAAACACATTTAAGCACTTAACCAATTCCAGACAGGATTTTTGTAATCCTTAACTGTCCTACCAATAACCGGGGTCGCTGCTGCTTTGATGTTTCTACACACAATGATTCCTCCAAACTGCTCCCTTATACTTATATGTTGTAGTCCCTATTTACAGTATCTCCAGTTTCACTGTGACAATGATCTGTGCTTCCTTTCCTCACTTACATCTATCTCTAATTCCAGCCCCCAAGACGTTTCCATCCAGCACCGATAACCTAGTTTGCTGGTGCCTAACCGGCTGCCCATAGGCCGCAGGCACCCATCTTGTGGTTCAGCTATAATTTGGGGATTTTTATTTTTCATGTGGCAAATAAGGAAGGGTGTAGGAGGTGAGTGGGGTTTTGGTAGAGCGGGGAAGAGTAAGAGATGGGAAGAACGCTTCCTAGATGGGTTTTGGTGTCTATGTTGTCTTTTCGTGATGCGATGGTTGCTCCGCCAAGCTTCTAATAGGCAACTCCTATTACTGTTGGTTTATTAATGGCCATTATGACTACTACATGAATAATAAGGGCACGGCTACTGCTCACATTTTACTGGGCACTACTTTTGTTAATGGTTTTTTTTATTGCCCATTACTGTTACTTCCGACAATAGACTGGGCACTACTATTTCTGCTACTCATATGTATGCCCACTATGACTGCTGTCACCTTTTAAAAAATTACTGCTACTACTGGTATATTAATGGGTGTTTCTGTTACAGCTTTAAATATTACTGTTTCTGCTGACATTTCATTGAACATTACTACCATTACTGATATCTTATTTTGGGATATTACTGTCAGAGCTGTAGATTGTACTGGGCACTATCATCACTAGTGGCTAATTATTGGAGATTAATGGTGGTATATTACAGGCCACTTTAATGGGAAATGTAGTACTTATGGGCAATCCAATGCAGAAAGTGGCTTATAGCGGCAGCTGTGATCGCCCATGCACTTTGACAACACCAGTGAGGGCTAGGGTTATAAATCTCCAGGAATTTGTAAGTTATGGGAAAAATCTGTCTCTTTTTTTTACATCTGTCAGCAAACCAAGATTCACTTCAATTCACAGAATCTCAGCACCAATTTTCCCTTCCCACTTCCTATCAACCATATATAATATAGGAGTAGGAGCAAGCATGACCAAATGAGTGAAAGCTATATTTGAGGTTTTTATTTGAGGTTTTTATTAGTATCAGTGTATAAAAAAGTTAAGGCTTAGATTAAAACAATAATAACAACTAAGTACTTGCCATTTCAGTTTTCCAGAAGATGTTAATTTCTAAAATGATGTAGTATCAACAAACCTTGAAAGCCATAACTTATAAAGTTATCATTTTTGCTAAGTGCACATTTAGGGACATTGCTCTAGGATGTGTCCTGCTGTACTTTTTCTATCTGTTTAATACTTGCAGCAACCATGGATGGCAGTGATAGTCGTTGCTGGTTTGGAATTTTTCCATGGAATTATTACAAACATTGAAGTGACTGAGAACTTACAGTTTGCACTATAGAATAATCAGGTTCAGTTTTAGTCCCAGAACATTAACATGTACATCATCATCACCCATATAGATATCAGTAATGACAATGCGTGTTGTACAATTAATATGTATATGTGAAATTGCCAACTGGTATGTAAGGTCTTGTATGTTTTTCCAAAGAAGACTTTAATGCCTTTCCACATGTTGGATCAGGGCTGACCTTGTGAGATTTGTTTCCTAGTGACCTTGACTTTTGGGAGCATCATCACCACCATCATCAGCATCATCATCATCATCATACAAAACCCAAGTATGAGTAATGTTCAAGCAACCACAGGTAGCAGAAAAACAAATATGAATCCATATGTTTCAGTAAAAAAAATCAGCATAGCAGTCACACAAAGAATTCCGAGTAGGACAAAACAGGGGTAAAGGAAGTAGAAAGACAGACATAAGACATGGATGAAGAGGACTATGTACTTAATCATTGCCTTGCTATCCATGGCACTTCAAAACTTCCAAACCGACTGTTTTTAGCTAGCAATGGGTGACTGGCCTTTACATAATGTATAGCTTTAATTTTTTAAATTAGTAACTTTTTTAGCACTTGTTTGTAAAATTGCAGCTGATGGAGAGCTGACAGCCTAGATATTGTTTGGTATTGAAGAATTGGTTTCACTCATCCTATAATACATTACACTTTTATTCACTGAATGGAAGCAGTTGCACTTCTAAGATGTGAAGGGTGGGCAGGCATTTTTTATGCTTATGCGCCTACTGATTTACATCAAAATTGGGTGACTGAGGAAATTGTGGTGTTATTGACAGTGAGGGAGATTTGAGGGCAGGTGGTGACTCTGGAAGAAGGGAAGATAATAAGTTCTGTTTTGGACATGTTGAGCTTTAGGTAGCATTGGGAAATCCATGTGGAGATAGCAGAAAGACAGTTGGTTACACGAGATAGTATAGAAGGAGAGAGGTCAGGAGAAGAGCTATAGATTTGTGTGTCATCAGCGAATTAGTGCCCCAAGAGAAGAGGTGTACAATGAAAAGTTAAAGGGCCAAGAACAGAGCCTTGTGGGACCCCAACAGATAGTGGGAGTGGAGGGGAGGATGTGCCAGAGGTAGAAACACTAAAGGAGCAGTTTGAAAGGTAGGAAAAGAACCAGGAAAGGACTGTGTCACGAAAGCCAATGGAGTGAAGGGTGTGTAGAAGAAGAGGGTGATCAACTGTATCAAAAGCAGCAGAGATGACTAGGGGAATGAGTATGGAGAAAATTACCATTAGATTTTGCAGTAAGTAGATCATTGATCACTTTTGTGAAAGCATTTTCAGTGGAATGTTGGGGGCAGAAGCCTGATTGCAGAGAGTCGAGAATGGAATGAGAGGAGAGAAATTGAGACAGGCATATGTACATTAATCGCTCAAGTAGTTTGGAGGCAAAGGGGAGAAGAGAAATAGGGCGGTAGTTAGAGAGAGAGGCTGGATCGAGAGATGGTTTCTTTAGAATAGGTGAGATGAGCTTCAAGTTTAAAGGAGGGTGAAAATGTGCCAGTGGAGAGAGACTGGTTGAAGAGGTGAGTTAGAGGTGGGCATGCAGTGGAGGAGAGGGAGCGGAATAGTTGAGAGGGAATAGGGTTGAGTGGACAGGTTGTAGGGTGAGATGATAAGATGAGTGCAGAGACTTTGTCTTCAGTTACTGGAAAGAATGAAGTAAGGGTGGATTGGGGAGTGTAGGTAAAGGTGGGTAGAGTGAGTGGAATGAGTGGAATTTGGCATGAGAAAATATCTTGTTGATTGGTGTCAATTTTGTCTTTGAAATAGGTGGCAAAATCATGGGCAGTGAGGGAGGAAGGAGGAGGAGGTGCATGTGTGCAGAGAAGTGAGTTGAAGGTGGCAAAGAGGTAATGTGTTTTAGAAGATATTAGAGATTTGAAGAATGTTTGTTTGGCAATTGAAAGGGCAGCGCTGTAAGATGAAAGGATGCATTTATAGTGGAGGAAATTGGGATAGGAATGAGATTTCCTCCAGTGCCATTCTGCAGTGTGGGAGCAATTTTGCAGGTAGCGGGTCTGTTTGTTGTGCCATGGATGTGGTTTGGATTGTCTGAGACTATATGTAGTAGCTGAAGCTGCATTGTCTAGGGCTGAAGTGAATGTTTTGTTATAGAAAGAGGCAGACTGATTAGGACAGGACAATGCAGTCATTGGATAAAATAGTTTTTTAGTAAAAATGAGAAGTGAATTGGGATAAGAGTACTTAGGTTTCGTTGTGTATATGTGTATTTGGGTGCAGGGGGAAGGGCATGAGGTAAGGTGATGCTGAAGGAAAGGAGGTTGTGGTCGGAGAGTGGGAAGGCTAAATTGTAGAAACTAGAGATGGAACAGTAGTGAGAGAAGAAAATGTCAAGGGAGTGCCCATCACAGTGGGTGGGTGGTGAGGTCCATTGGGAGAGACCAAAGGAGGAAGTAAGTGAAAGAAGTTTAGTGGCAGAAGAGGCAGCGGGATTATCAATGGGAATGTTGAAATCACCTAGTATGAGCGTAGACAGGTCAAAAGATAGGAATTAAGTGAGCCAGGCTACAAAGTTGTCAATGAATTGGGAAACTAGACCTGGGGGCCGATAAATGACAGCAACACAAAGGTGGAAAGGATAAAATAGACAGTGTGGACTTCAAAGGAAGAGAATGAGAGGGAGAGTTCAAAGGGTATGACTTGTCTGTTGTCTGTTTCCAGGTCTGGGAGTGTTGCTGAGGGAGAGTCACCCATAGGAGAGATTTTTGTGGTAGAGGTTAATTAACCTTTGATTTGGCCTATATTATTCAAATTTTATAAAGTTATATTGATTTCATATGGAGCAGGCCAATTTTTTCTTGTTGAATATTTTTTAGATATCTAATGGTTATTAAAAACAAACTTTTGTACTGTTATTCTTTTTTTATTACATTTGTAAGTACGATATAAATGAAACACAAAAAGTTAGAGCATTTTTCACCTTGAAAGAAAGGTTGAATGCCCCATGGAATTGTTTTTTTGTTTATTAAATGTATGTTTACAAATTAACAAATCATTATTATTATTATTATTATTAGTAGTAGTAGTATTATTATTATCATTATTATTAGTATTATTTATAGTAGTAGTAGTAGTAGTATATGAGAGACCAATATTTCTGAGGTGATTAGTGGAACCTATTGAACCTGTCATCATAAAGTAACAATTTCTAATGTTTTATGACCAACTTGTGGGTCCGAAAGGCCTGTGATATCCCATAATGTTAGTCAAGCCTACAAATCTCTCAAACTTTTCAGTTTTATCTATACATCGACATTCACCCATCTAAGTTTGTGATTATCTTTAATAAATCTTTCCCTAGTCCAGTGGTTCCCAAACTGTGTGCCGTGTTTCCCTGGGGTGCTCTCACAGGGGTGCCGCGGCCAGGGCCGGTGGTAAGCAGGGTGGGGGACTACTTGGTAACTATTTTGGCTTAAGGGTGCCTTGTAAAAATTATGGAAACCTTTAGGGTGATTCAAAATGAGAAAGTTTTGAGATCCACTTCCCTAGTCTATAGAAGCATACTTGTACTATGGTCATCAGAATTCGCAAATTTTACAAATTTCATAATTGTTACCACCTTGATGTACGAAGCCTTCCTTCCTTAAATTTTGATCCTCAGTTTTCCAGTACATTAGAAAAAAACACCTTAATTCAACAGCCAAAAAACAGCACTCTTGAATGCTATTACCCTGGAATACTGTTTTCCTTTATTTATGGCTACATAAAGACAAATAGTGCTGGTCTCTTTGTATGACAACTACTTGACATAACAAAACAAAATACATTTTCACACTTCACTGAAAAGAATATTGATTTATTTTTTCTTGTAAAAAATGAGTCAGAGTAAAAGTAAAAAATTCAAACACTAAATATAGTTTTAGTAGTTTTTCCTTTTTATTATCTTTTAATATGTTTATGAATCACTTATGACTATGCTGAAATAAAGTAAAATATATATTTAATCCAAGTTACTCAAGTGCATATTATAAAGACATAATATATAATGCACTGATAACTGTATAGGAACAAAACATTGCAAAGAGGTTAATGGGTCCTGTTACAGTCTATGACAAAAGTGAGATGAATCGGTGCAAAGATTTAAGTGCTTGCTTTGAACAGTGGTCCAACCATGTAAATATCCTCTGGTGTGTAGGATATTACTCACAGAAGACAGACAGATTAATAACAGAATAGATGAAGCTGCAATTTCATTTATTGCTCATAGACTAGACTGGCGACCGCGATGCTGTTATCGGTGCTGTTAAGGGGGTAATGTAAGTATGCAGGCATGGACATTGTCTTTGCAAAGCATTGTACATTGTCCATGCCCGCATACTTACATTACCCCCTTAACAGCACCAATAGCAGCATCGCGGTTGCCAGTGGCTTCATCAACTATCAACGGCGTCTTCATTTGCAAGGATGCCTTGCAGTCGGTGGTCACATCAGTCGTCCCTTAGCCTGGTCGGGAAGGAGCCGTTCGCTGTGAAGACGTCGGTGTAAGTCTTGTCAGGGTCGTCAGCATCGATCTGCTGACTACCACTGGCCCAGGGGTCAGATGTAACTCTCTAAGGCTTTTGTTTGTGGCCTTATATTGACCTGACTTCTGCAAAAACTAATTTAATTTTACTAGTATTCGGCCGGTGATGATAGAGTTACTACAAATAGGCATCTCTTTTCATGTCACTCTTTTCTGACAGCACTTATCTAGAACAATAATGTTCACCTCTGTAAAAGCCATCATTTAATAACACAAAGTTCAGCTGTGGTGTGTAAACTTAGTTGCATAATATCACAAAAAGCAAGAGCAGGCTCTCTTTACACAAAAGATAATTAGTGCACACAACAAACCAGTGAAAGCATGGATTGGCTGCTAGAAATCATGCAGGTTGTCCAGACCTGTCCAAGGGTAACTGTAGAAAATATAGTAGATCCAGCGCTCAAAAACCGTGCTCAATATATAAGTGTATCTGACTGCATGTGTAAAAATGCCTTATTTAATAAAAGAAACAGAAGAAAAAATATAACAATATCACATAATTAATGAATAGTAAAAAATAAGTAGTATCAATCCAAAAAACTAATTCTAAAATAAATACGTAAAAAGTCTCAAGTCCCAAATCCTCTCAACTAAGCAGTGGATAGAGAGTGGACATCCAAAATGTCCAGTACTGAATAAATAATTACACCCCAATGCAACAGATGGAATGTCAAGAAAAATGGGGAAATCCAATATACGTGCTGTTAAATGATCTCCTCTTGATGGTGATGTCACAGGGTAAGTGTTTGCCGGCTACTTGTAGGAGTGGGTGTGAGAGACAATGTTCCTGAGGCAGTGTATCGGTGAAGGGAGTCGGCGTGCGTTCCACTGTTTTTACTCAATTGCACTGTGTCTCCAGGTAGTAAATCACATCCATCCAGTATTTCAAAGCCATATATAGATTTATAAAACATATGCTATTTGGCAAAATAGCTGTACACCCGAACATCACATTCATATGTGTTTGATGATCCTCTCATTTCAAAACCATGGTCATTAATATGGAGTTGGTCCCCCCTATGCTGCTATACCAACCTCTTCTGGGATGGCTTTCCACTAGATTTTTGGAACATGATTTTGGGGATTTGCATCCATTCAGCCACAAGAATATTATTGAGGTTGTGCCCTGATGTTGAGCGATAAGGCCTAGCTCGCAGTTGGCATTCCAAACCATCTTTTATGGAACTCTCTTTGAGCATGATGGCATTGTCATGCTGAAATAGGAAAGGGCCTTCCCCAAATGGGTGTCATAAGCTTAAAAGCACACAATTATCTATAATGTCATAGTATGCTATAGCATTCCGATTTTCCTTCACTGGAACTAAGGGGCCCATGAAAAACAGCCGTAGACCATATTAGCTCTTCCATCAAACTTTACAGTTGGCAGTAAGCATTTTGGTACGAAGAGTTCTCCTTGGCATCAGTCAAACCTAGATTCATCCATCAATCTGTCAGACGGTGAAGCGTGATACATTTCTCCAGAGAACTTGTTTCCACTGCTCCAGAGTCCAATGTTGGTGTGCTTTACAACATTCCAATCGAACGGCTGTTCTGATTTTGTTTTATACACATGCTCCCAGGTCAAGCCTGCCCCTGGTGGTAACCCTTAAATTTTACTATTAATAGAAAAGAGGGAGCCTTGGTTTTTTTTTAAAAAAATAGTGAGCTGAAGTTCCCTATTAATTTATTTTTAACTTCTGAGTTAATTTCTATAAATACACATTTAGCATATCATTATAAAATAATATATTTAAAAAAAAACAACTCAATATTATTAAATAAATGGAAATATAACTAAATGGAAACGATAAGATAAAACTGCCAGATGTTCAGCTGAGACAATATTAAGATTACACATTTTTCATAATTAACATCTGGAAAATGATCAACTCTTAGATAATTTGGAAGGAGTATATAAATAATTGTTGCAACTTGTAACAATAACATTGTCAATCATTTTCATGGCAAAATTGACAGCAACAACCATCCAGAAATGATGAACTTATGATTTCTTTCCACATAGGACTATTTCTAGTGATATATAGCTACAGATGAACTTTATCATTCATGACTTTCATTAATATTGTTTATTTTATCATACTGACACCTGGTGGTGAGTGCTTGCAAATAAAAAAAACAAACTTGTACAAGATTCCTTCTTATATTACAGCAGCGAAAAATCATAAAGGGACATTTCTTATTTGTCACTTCGGCAGTTTTGAGCACAAGCAATTTGCTTGGTTCATTAACAAGAGTAATCACAGAGCTGACCAAACAACCTTCATATGCCGAAAATGCATAAAGCTCTGCATATTGGGAATTAGATTTCCCACTATACATGCAATAAAATACCATTACTATAAAATGAATCTTAAAAAAAGACTAAAAACTAATGATTATAAGCTTGAATGTTAAACAGAAAGGTGAACACTAGAAATCTATTATAGCCTGTGAAAGTTATACCTCTGTGCATGTGTATGTGTACTGCATTTATGTATACAAACTGAATTATGTGCATGTATGTATGTATGTATGTATGTATGTATGTATGTATGTATGTGTGAAGATACGTGGTTCCCAAATCACTCCGACACAGTATTAGGGGAAAAATAGAAAGATGATTCATTCTGCAGAACAGGATTAAATACAGCACGGCCCCGTAATAATAGCAGGTCCAACAAATGAGGAAATCAGTTCAAATGAATCCAGTGAGATGTGTTCCACAGCGCATCTCTGGCAGAGCTTCACCTCTTGGCCAAAAGTTAAAAACACATATCCAGCTCCCAGGAAATCCTCTTTTATCACCTCCTTACTCCCACCTTGGGATCTGCCTGTCCAGGGGAGTTGCAAAAGGTCTAGATTGGTGGGCTGCTTGCACTATCCAGCCCCCTCCCCTACCTCCCCAGGTGTCTTCCTTTAGGTGACCCCTGCTGGTTCAGGCTTCTGGCTGGCTGTAGTGCTCACTAGTGGACAATATAGAGCAAACAAAAATAACAATGATAGCTTAATTAACTTAACTCCTGAGTGTTCCCTGTGGAGGTGAAATTTAACCCCTGAAGTACTTTTCCAAGGAGATGTTATAATTACATCACTGATACTTCCTGATAACAACATAGCTAGAAAGTGCAGTTCAGGTATGGATTAGATTAAGGGGTTGTAACACCATACACCATGCCCGTTGCTTTACAGTATGGAAGTGATCACTCTCTTTATAAGTAGAAATACAAATATAAAAACGTTATTTCACAAATAAATTACCAGCCTGTCTACAAAAACAAACCACAGCTGTTCTGAAACAGCTCAAATTAAAAGACACTTTAAACCCATTAATAAATTAGGTTACATTACTGCTCTTGTCAGGTTGTCATGTATTTGTGTGGCAGATACTGAGTTGGTGGACTATAATGGCAGGTGTGTGCAGTAACAGTATTTAGGGAAATGGTGTGCTTTACATTTAAGCATAGAAAGGATTCAAAGTGCTCAAACTGTATCAAAGTCCATGGACTATTCAGGGATCCAGAGTGAGCGAGGTAGTCGTATAAAAACTATGGAGTCAAGTACCTGAGTGGAAGATGTCCAAAATTATGGATCAAGAGTCATCTAAAAGCATACTTGCCAACTTTTAGGATTAAAGTCCAGGAGATCCGCCAGGGAGCGTGGAGGGAGGACGGGAGGGTGCGGGGGTCAAGAGCCAGTGAGGTTGCTATTCAAAAGTGACATGTCAAAACACAGGAAAATAGATAGGTAAATGCCAGAATCTGGATTGCTGGTTACCAGAGACAAGCTGACTAAACTGGCAGCTTGTTGAAGCTCAGTAGGTCTTTTTATACAGGAAGTTGGCTGCCACAGAGTGATAGAAAAGATTTGTGTCTGGCAGTAAAGAGATACAGGAAGTGCACAAAAGTGGGTGAATTCTGTGTCTGTCAACTGGCAGTATCATATGGTATGGGACAGTATGCATCGGGGCCACTGAGCAGCCATACCGTGTTGGAAAAGAGGCATGATTTCAAACGGTGACCCCTGTGGGCAAACGGACCTGAGAGCTAATCAGCCTTTAAAACATCTTCAATCAGTCATTGTTCTGTTAGATAAGAAGTTAAATTTGAAATCTGTGTTCCCATTATTGACTTCTCTTCTCACCCTCTGACTACCCTCCACCCACACTATTTCTCTCAGATTTGCTTATATGTGGCTAAATGGTTAGCACTTCTGCCTCACAGCACTGGGGTCATGAGTTCAATTCCCGACCATGGCCTTATCTGTGTGGAGTTTGTATGTTCTACCTGTGATTGTGTGGGTTTCCTCCGGGTGCTCTGGTTTCCTCCCACACTCCAAAAACATACTGGTAGGTTAATTGGCTGCCATCAAAATTGACCCTAGTCTCTCTCTCTCTCTCTCTCTGTCTGTGTGTGTATGTTAGGGAATTTAGACTGTAAGCTCCAATTGGGCAGGGACTGATGTGAATGAGTTCTCTGTACAGCGCTGCGGAATCAGTGGCGCTATATAGATAAACGGTGATGATGAGGTTGATGTTTATTTAGAAGCCTGTAATCTATTGTAGCAGAGGATATTGCTAGCTGTGAAAAATGCTAGTGATTTACTTATAGTGTAGTATATATCATAGTGGGGCAGCACGGTGGCTTAGTGGTTAGCACTTCTGCCTTACAGCACTGGGGTCATGAGTACAATTCCTGACCATGGCCTTATCTGTGAGGAGTTTGTATGTTCTCCCTGTGCTTGCGTGGGTTTCCTCTGGGTGCTCCGGTTTCCTCCCAAACTCCAAAAACATACTGGTAGGTTAATTGGCTGCTAACAAATTGACACTAGTCTGTGAGTGTGTGTATGTGTGTTAGGGAATTTAGACTGTAAGCCCCAATGGTTCAGGGACTGATGTGAATGAGTTCTCTCTACAGCGCTGCGGAATTATTGGTGCTATATAAATAAATGGTGATGATGATGATGATGATGATGATAGTGGGCTACTCTCCTGGAATGTCCAGGAGACTCCCAAACTCCCAAACTCCCTACTCCCGGGACAGCAGGTCAACATCCCAAATCCTGCCCACTTTATTGGTGAAGTGGGTGGGGGACGGGCTATTTGAGTCATCCTAGCCCCACCCCCTGCTATAATAAGCCATAATTGGTATTGTATAGCAGGGGCAAGGCCTAATGACGCGATTCGCCTAGCCACTCCCCAAAGACACGGCCAACTCTTGAATCTCCCGAAGGGTTGATCTCCAATGTTTTCAAGTATGATATAGCTACTATTTTTACAATAATTGAAAGACTTTAAAAGACAATTAATTGACTTTACATGTTTGGTTTAGTGTGATTATTGTAACAAAATCGGCATATACTTTACTATGGGAAAATTGTTTCAAGACAGTCCTGACTTTCTTTGGATAATACAGATGTGTGGCCTATTGGCCTTGACATTGCTTTTGGGAATGGAATGTTTGCAGATTAACTAAATGTACAGTATTACTTCTAATAATACATTGTTGTAAGGAGGAATGAAACAATAATGCTAAGATATGTGTCATTTTCTAATTAAATACATTGCAAAGTTATTCTTAATGTTACAAAGTATACAGTACTTAAAAATCAAAATTTGATTATAAGGCCGTTTAAAATTAAAAGTTAAAAAAGTGGTAAACTGAAAATCTCTTCCGGGAATAGTTATAGTTCTTAATTAATAGATAATCATAAATATGGTATTGTAATTTACTCACTATGGGTGATAAATATGTTTAAATAATTTGAAATAGTCACAACTTGCCACTGTAATGTACGGTAAATTATCCTAATAAGTATTCCTAACAAAATCATACACTACCTTCATCTTACAAAATAGCCCTATTTGAAATGCATGTGTGAACTATCAACTGTTCCAGGGTTGTATTTCTTGTGTCTATTTCATCACGAATGTGCATTACCATTCGAAGAAGCCCCAATTAGTTAAGAAGTAATAATGAACTTGCCCATTTAATATAATATAGGGAATATTGTACTTGGCAATGCCATTAAAAACTACAGTGCACTTATTGTTTGATACCAGGTTATGCATATATATATATATATAAATGTTGTATTTAAATCTAGCTCAATTACACATATGTACTGTAAGTCTAAAGACTCCTTCTAAAGTAGTAAAATTTAGTATGCACATATTGTAGCAATATAAAACATTTTTGAGAACATGAAGCAAAGTATAAAAAATACTTTACAATATCATTGAAAAGCACTTAAAATTAACTACCATAATAATTTTATTGGGGGGCTATACATAAATAATAAAAACAAAAGATTATTACAGTTTTCACTAGAAGTCTAATTGCTACTCATAAGAATTTTCCAAACTGCTCCTCAAAATATTCGCCTGGTTCTATATTTGGTTGTGAAATTGTGCACTTTTTGCTGGTAGAATTTGGCCTTAGGTGTCCCCAGCCTTATCCCAACCATTCTACACAGCAGAATGAATGGACCGTTGCGCTCCCAGCTCTATTCATAGACTATAAATTCTGCAAAACAAAAATTCAAATACCGTTCAGAAAGACATTCCATGGAACATTTAAACAAAAGTGAAACCTGAAAATTATATTTTCAGAACTTTGCACCACCTGCGAAATGGCCTGATGCAATGTAAATCTGTAGATGGTTTGAACTGTCTGCCCTTATTGGGGTACGGTATTGGTTACTGCCTACGGAGGTTGTAGGAGTTCTCAGTCCTTTTTCTTTACAATAATGGTGTAGTGCTGTTTTAATTCTTGTTCTGGTGTTCTTATAGATATGTGAGGGAAGAATAAGGGGGGGCTGAGGAGTGGTGGTATGGCTTTCTTTTGAGGTGTACCGTACCTGGTTTACTTTGTTCCAATGTTGTGCATGTAACAAGTGTGGTGAGAGTTTTGGTGGTGCATTACTGGTGTTGGTGAGGGTGATTACTGTATCAGTTGTTATTTTAGGCATCAGTTCTCCTTGTAGTTTGTACCCATTTTCCTTGTCATTTTGTTCATTCTTTTCTTCAGCTTCTTATTTTCCTATCTTCTTCTTTCTTTCCTTTTTAGTGGGTGATCCGTGTCACTAGTCCTGCAGAGGGGTGATGTGGGGGGTGATAAGGGGGTGAGAGGGCTGAAGACACCCCAGAGGAATGGAGGGACTACAATTCAATGACTTATTTTTTCTTCAACTCTGTTTATTCCCCCTACCTCGCAATTCATATTAGATTGGTAGGATAATGAATATAGGTGACAGAGGGGCAATGGTATAGGCAAGTTTTACTTGCTCCCAACTTAATATCCGACAGCATGAACCTTTAACCTTTTATTTCTGGAGCAAAGAAGTTAAAGCGGGAAAAAGCCATTTGGAAATATTACATTAAATACACATTGGTGAGACTTTGAAATTAGCATAGACAATTCCCTAAGCAGTTTGTTGGACAAATAAAGACACTTCAAATAGCAGATAAATAAACACTTCAATAAACTGATTGCCTAACAATCAGACTAGGGGGAGCAGAGAGTGAAACTCCCTACAGATGAGACATAATGGTGCCTTAGTAAAGTTCTGGATCTACGTTCTGCACAGACGTGGCTTAGCTAAAATTCTGAGCACAATAGTAATGAGGTAGTTCTTGATTCTGATGCATTAAATAGTCCCGCTCGCAACAGTACAATACCCTCTTAGCAAAAAGGAAGTCATCGAGGTGGATCCTCTCATACAGTTTCAATAATAGTTCCTCACATTATCTCAGTCTTTTACTTGATATTTAAGTTATGTGGAATCAGATGATGGTTTACAAATGAATTGAGATGAAGGAGCTTCAGTAAATAACTTATCACTCCTAGAAATGATGCTCCTTTATCAGCACAATAGTTACACAGACTAATACTCCTTATATGCCGGCAATAGTGTTGTAGCATAATCCTCTTGTGTTATGGCAAATAATAATCCCGGGCTTTCTGGGATGTGGTTACAAAGAACTGAACAGTATCTAATAGTCACAAAGTTACTGCTTTGGTAGGGAGCATGATATTAATGCTGAGCTCCCTTTTGGTTTTGGGGTTCAGGACTTATACCGTGTATGCACACTACCACTGCTTGGTGTTTAAATTATACTCCAAGGCAGGCTGATTCCTGTAATTCTACTAATCACATTACGGTTCTGACAGATAGTTCAATCTCTGCACTGAACAAAATGGCTGATCCTTGATGCTGCATTCACTTGTCTCACTTGTCTTGAGCTTGCACAGATCTTTAAAGGGACCCATACTCATATATCTAGCTCTGGGGCACCAAAGAGAGATGGTTCATGGAAAGGGGAAGGGTGGGGATGGGTATAGAGAGCTGCAATACTGTTTGAAGGCACAAAAATGGGAATGAATTTGGGGAAAGAAAGAGAAAACAAAGGTGCAGCATAGGGTGTAGCAAGAGGTTTTAGGTAGTGGGAAAGTACCAGTATCAGTAGCATTCATTATTTAGATAAAACATTGCACAGTTGCATACGTCATTATATATACCAAATAGTAATGTATTGGCTCAATAGTCAAAATAATGTCGCCAGTTGTTGCAATTGCTAATTAAGCTGAAAGTAGGCATACTTGACACCTTGTTATTTATTTCATTTTTTTGCATAACTTTTTCAAACATACATTATTCAGTACTATATCTAATAAATATAGTATGTCTAGTCTACAATATTTTATCATCCTATAACTACTCTTCCACAGTAATACCTCCAAACATTCACGTACACACACAAACCCTGAAGCAAAAGCTCCTACAATAATCTAAATTGTTACTAAGGTATATATATATAATATATATATATATATATATATATATATGCAAGTTAACCCGTGCATGATACTCATGCATTCTAGTCAAATCAAGCTACTTCAGGTCTTAAAAAGGTTCTTGTCATGCATTTGGGCCTAGCCCAGGCCTCCTCAGGGGAAGAGCATTACCTCCCGACGCAAGCGCCCTTTTTAATGTGTGTTCATGAGGTAAAATTACCTCACGAAAATGAGTTTGACCCCTCAACTTGTAAATTTAGCCTTTTATTACCCCTCCCACCGGGGGAAGGGGGGATGATGGAAGTTAACTGACTTCACTATTCTAATTTTTTTGTCAAATAATGTCAGTATACCAAATTTTAGGTCAATTAGATGAGCCCTTTCTGAGAAAATAGTTTTTTCCACACACACAAACACTAACAACCGCCGCTAGGCTTTTACTTTTATATATTAGATAATGCTAAGAATTTAGTAGGTCAGTGTATAACTCCACCCAGCAGGTGGTGCTGCAGCTTGTTTTTTTTTTTCACACACAGACTAACACACGCCGCTAGGCTTTTATATTATACAAGTTAACCCGTGCATGATACTCATGCATTCTAGTCAAATCAAGCTACTTAAGGTGTTAAAAAGGTTCTTGTCATGCATTTGGGCCATAGCCCAGGCCTCCTCAGGGGAAGAGCGTTATTTCCCGACGTAAGCGCCCTTTTTTAACGTGGTTTTGTCCACATGTCACCACCTCATCATTCTTCTCCATCACCTCATCCTTCATTTTCATCGCCACATCTATCCAGATGTCTATCCAGACACAGAGATCTCTCTCAGCGGTCCTGAGTATCACACTCCTCTCACTCTGTCACCCCCGGCAACCACCAACCACTCCCCACTGTCACCCCCAGCAACCACCAACCACTCCCAACTGTCACTTCTCCTTCAAGAAATATATATATTTTTTTTAAAATCTTTATAAACACTTTTAACAATTAAATTAAATGAACAAATTAAAAACATCTTAGTATACCAAATTTCAGCCCTTTCTGAATTTTTTTTCCACACACACTAAGAATTTAGTAGGTCAGTGTATAACTCCGCCCAGCAGGTGGCGCTGCAGCTTGGTTTTATTTTTTCCACACACACACACACACACACACACACACACACACAGACTAACACACGTCACTAAGCATTTATATTATATATATATATATATATATATATATATATATATATATAGATTTAAATGTTACACGTCTCCTATTTATTATGTAGCATATTAAGATCAAGGTTTTTTTGTATTAAAACTCATGTATAAAGCTGGCAGTGATTACCATACATTTTTTGTGGGGTTTTTATAGGCCACCATTTTTAGTATAAAATGAAAGTAAATCCTTTTTTTAAAACTGCTTACCCAGCATAAATCCTACTGTGCACCAAAGCGATCTTAACAGCTGCAACTTATGGACCCCTCATTGCTTCATAAACACATGAAAACAATGTTCTCTATGAGATAGTTGTGTGCCACACATCAAGTGTACAAAAGGACAGTACTAATGTTATATTTTACATTAAAGGTAACATCAGCTGTCAAACACCATACATGGTGTATTTTTAAATTGCTTATGTAGTACACAATTTGTAAGCCACATGATCAGACCATTGAGAGAATATATATACGAGCACTAATAACACCTATAAATGAGAATTGCATTTCATGCTATATATAGTCACGTTGTTGATATCCACAATGCTGACCCAAAGGCCTCCTTTCTGCACCTTTAAGGTGGGGCTTATGCTCTGCTTAAAAAAAAGAAAGAAAGAAAGAAACCAGTGCACCACTTTTAAGGAAATAAATAGGAAAAAAAAACAGCGAGGCACAAAAGGAAGAAAAACAATTGCTAAGATATAAATGATCAGTTGGATATTTCAAAAGGTATTCTTTATTATTAAAGACTGCAAAGATAGTTACGCAATGTTCTTTCCTCAATTACTCTATATAGCAAATTGTTGCAATTTAAATTTAATCAGTGGGGGTGCACTTCCAACTTAATAGGAATTTGTTTTTACTACAAGGCTATAGAGTTGATGAAAAGAAGGGACTCCAGTCTACTAAATTCTAAAGTCACTTTTATTGATAAAATTAACAAGTTATGTGTTCACGTCTTCACATGTAATAGGCCTGTAATGTTAAAATACAGATAAAAGAAGTGAATAACAGATAGAAATTTAGTTCTCTGTTAAAATTAGATCAGACCCTTAGAAGGGGTCGGAATGTACTGTCTGGTAAACCAAGGTCTATATTTCTGGTAAACCAAGGTCAATATTTACTATATGATTACCAAATACTTTGTCAACTTTAACCTGTATAGCTGTATATTATTTGTATAACCTTGTTTAATGTAATAATAGGGTTCCTTTTAAATAAAGTTACATAAATAATACAGTCTTTAGACATGTGTTTTCATTCAACCTCTCTTTTCTTCAAAACATTTTTTATTTTATTTTTCATTTCATCCACACTTATTAGCGTACACCAGTGGTTCCCAAACTTTTGCAGTTCACGGCACCCTTAGAGTCTCCGAATTTTTTCAAGGCACCCCTCCAAAATATTTACTGAGCAGTCCTGTTTTAGAAGTAGTTGGGTCAAAAAATTGTAATAAGTATTTAGGTCACGACAAAAATACTTATTTAGTTGTATGCAAAAACGCCCCTCTGCATCCAGGCACTCTGCCCCCTCTGTATCCAGGCACTCTGCCTCCTCTGTATCCAGGCACCCTGTCCCCTCTGCCACGCTGTCCCCTCCTCTGCCCTCTGTCACGCTGTCCCCCCTCCTCTGCCCTCTCTCACGCTGCCCCCTCTGCACTCTGCCATGCTGTCCCCCTCCTCTACCCCCAGGCACACTTCCCCCTCTGCAGCCCTCTGTCACGCTGCCCCATCTGCAGCCCTCTGTCATGCTGCCCCCCTCTGCTGCCCGCTGTCCCCCTCCGCTGTCACACTGTCCCCCTCTGCTTGCCACTGTCCCCCTCTACTGCCACAATGTCCCACTCCGCTGCCCGCTGTCCTTCTCCACTGTCATACTGTCCCCCTCTGCTGCCTGCTGTCCCCCCCCGCTGTCACACTGTCCCCCTCTGCTGCCACCTTTCCCCCTCTGCTGCCACCTGTCCCCCTCCGTTGCCACCTGTCCCTCTCCACTGCCTGCTGTCCCCCCCGCTGTCACACTGTCCCCCTCTGCTGCCTGCTGTCCTCCCCGCTGCCACCTGTCCCCCTCTGCTGCCACCTGTCCCCCTCTGCTGCCACCTGTCCCCCTCCACTGTCACCTGTCCCCCTCCGTTGTCACCTGTCCCCCTCCGTTGTCACCTGTCCCCCTCCGTTGTCACCTGTCCCCCTCCGCTGCCACACTGTCCCCCTCTGCTGTCACACTGTCCCCCTCTGCTGTCACACTGTCCCCCTCTGCTGTCACACTGTCCCCCTCCGCTGTCACCCTGTCCCCCTCCGCTGCCACACTGTCCCCCTCTGGTGCCACCTGCCACACTGTCCCCCTCCGCTGTCCACTGTCCCCCTGCGCTTCCACATTGTCCCCCTCCGCTGTCACCCTGTACCCCTCCGCTGCCACACTGTCCCCCTCCGGTGCCACACTGTCCCCCTCCGGTGCCACCATCCTTTTCACTCTGCCCCACGCCAGACATAAAAAGAAGAGAAGACAGAAACTTACCAATCAGCGCGGCGCCGGGACCCAGCAGCCTCCTCTCTCCCGCAGCTGTCACTGAATATAGACGTCAGTGACAGCTGCTGGCTCGCGGCACCCCAGTGACAGCACCGCGGCACCCCTGGGAGCCGCGGCACACACTTTGGGGACCGCCGGCATACACAATTATTATACCCAATAATGGAATTTAGTAGTCACCTTTAGTAGAAGACAATAGTTATAGATTTATAAATAATTTAATTTCATGTGTGTCTCCACCTATTGTTATAGGGTATTATACATATATATATATCCTGCCAATTCATTGGAACATTGCAATGTATTCTTGAGAAGTGAGAAACATTAAAAACTTTAAATTATGTATGTATCATTTTTAATAATTCTTGAGAAGTGAGAATGATGAGAAATAATTATTACTGTAATAATTATTACTATAAAAGTATTTATAATTATTGTCATCGCGTTAGCCATATTGACCTATGCTTGCATCTGTCTTGCTATAAACATGTAAAACACATTGGATAATTAAATTGTGTTTTACCAGACATACTCTATGGTAATAATTGTATTAGAAGATGATTTAACTTCACATTAACATTAAGTGTTGTTACCAGCCAATATGCTTATATCTCAGTGTATCACCTATGCAGTTGACAATATATATTCTTTGTGTATATTTGTGTTAAAATCACTGTTTATCCCAAATATATATTACTATATCATAATACAAGAGATCCAATATTCATTAGTACAGACAAGGTAAAATGTTCACCTAGTATTGAGTGCTATTAGGAGAGACAATTTTTATTTATGTATGCACGGTACAGGTTATACCCACTATTCCACAATTAAAAAGTAATTTATCTTTGCATAGACAAAGTGCAACTCGCTCTTATTATTCTATGCTATTAAGAGGGATGGTATTCATTTATATCCAGGAGGCACAGCTAGTATCCGCTGTTTAATGTACTACAGTTGCCAGTAATGATTTTATAGAGGAAGTGGGACTGCTCTTATACAAGCGATACACAGTTTGCTTCCGTCACTCAAATCTTCTGACATTCTCTCAATACAAGTGATATAAATTGTATCTCTTTATATTTTCTCTAAACTGTATGTTTCTGAAATATTTTATTTAATGGAACAAACACTATTCCTGCATAGGTGATGTGTGACACACAGCCACTACCGTCACTCACTTCCTGGTTTGTGATGTCAGAAATGATGTCTCACCCGCCATGCATTTTATCTGGAGGCTTTGTCATAGGGATAAACTGTATAGCAAGTAATGGTACTTCTTTATAGTAAAACCGAACAATGACTGTTCTTTATTTTAATTGGCAGGTTGAGCAGCCTATTATGCTTCTCTGAAATTGTTAGTATAGTAATATGTATTACACTTGTCATCTACAAACATCCTTAATAATGTACATCACCAAACTTTACATAAAAAGCATTTACCATTTTAGTAGCCTAATTTATAATATGCCTATTATTTTAATGAATGTATCTTCAATAGATATACTGTAACTAGCATAAGATATAAATGCCCTAAGTGAGCTTATTGTGAAAACAGCAAAAAACAATAAAAAATAAAAACCAAAAATTAATTAATGCTCAAAGTGAGAAAACTAATAAAATAATTGTTGATGATAATAAAAATAATAGTAATCCTAGTGATATATTGTAACATTTGATTGTGTATTTATTGGTGACTTAAATATTTTGATAGTGCCTGATTATGATAATGATGTTTACATTAATACCCCACAAACGTGATGCCCTTATTTAATTTTTTTACTGATTGAACAGGAGGGTTATAAAAGTGACAGCTATTTTTTTATAGTATTCTAATCATCTTGTATGAAGGTTGTGGTCATATTTTAGATATTAAAAAATACTTCAATTATGTGTAATGTAAGCATATATTAAACTTATTTTAGGCATACTAATTGATTATTTATTACTCACAACATTTTTAGTATAGCTTTTTATACACATTTTTTATGTTATGTTTATTTTTACTCTTATATTTTATTTTTATTTCTATCTATTATGTTTGTCATATTAGGATGGTTATCTTAACCGGACACATTTCACATATGGAGAGAAAAGGACAAAAAAAAATCAAACTAAGTTGAATATATCTTCATAGCATATAACAAAGTACTTATTTATTTAAGGAAACTGGTATTTTCATTGAGGCCATGAGGTATTAGAGAGTTCAGTAGAAAATTCCATCTAGTTACTTCCTCTTTCCAGTAGTTATTTAGTTAGGTCACCTCCTCTTATTCCTAATTTCACCTTTTCTATTCAAAAAGCAACAAGATTTCGATGATTTCCATCATGTTCACAAAGAAAATGTCTTGCAACTGAGGTGAGTTGTTTAAATTTGTCTTGATCAGATTGCTCCTGCGTGTTCGTTGCTATAGAACTGTACTTGTCACATAGATTTTCTTACAGGGACATTTTAGAACATAAATTACAATATATGAATTGGTCAGTCCTATGTGTCTCTTCATATCTTTCCTTAACTTCAGCAGTCTTCACCATCTGGTGACTTGCTTTACAGTTCCCACAGCTTCTTTTGTCTGTTCTGATCTTCTTTTCTTCAAAACAAAAATATTATTAACAAGTCTATCTTTCAAGTTGGCAGCCCATCTCCAACTAAAGTATACCTTGTTATCCAAATTTTTTACCAGTCCCTCATTTGAATGCAAGATGGACCAGTGCTTTTGTAAAACTGATTGTACGTCATTCCCATTGTGAAATCACCTATAAATGTAATTTTAATGTAAGTGTGTAAAACATTTTTTGGGTATATTAGATTGTTCTAATACCTTCTTTTAACTTGATTAAATGCTCTCTTAATTGATCTTTTACTATATACCCTCTTTCAGTTCTTAAAGTCTATTGCTCAATTTTCCAGCTCTTTTTTAGAAATTCTGTGGGTCAGAGCAGTTCCATCTGATTTTTAGAAACTCATCTTTTGAATCTTCTTTATGACTAGGGGAAAGTGAAAACTACTGTTATGTAGTACACTATTGGTTTCTGACTATTCCTAAAAAGGTCTGTCTCTACCTTTCCACTTTCACCTTTTCCTAAGGTTATATTCAAGAAATCTAAACTTTCCTTGTTCATTTCATAGGTCAATCTTAGAATATTATCATTGGTATTTAAAATACCAATGAATTCCTTGAATGATCTCTGATCACTCTTCCAACAAAACAGGATATCATCAATATACATTGAACAGACGGTCAACTGATCTGCATATTTCATATTTCATAAGCTCATTTTTAAAGACTACTAAACTGCGGGTTTGAAAAAGTGGAGATGTTGGAGATAACAACCAATCACATTCTAGCTGTCATTTTGTAGGATGTATTAAATAAATGATAACTAAAATCTAATTGGTTGCTATAGGCAACATCTCCACTTTTTCAAACCCGCAGTTCAGTACATATACCCTAACCTCTCTTTCCCATCTTTCAAGGTATAGATTTACATACATCGTTGCACACACAAATCCCATCGACGTTCCCTGAATTTGCAGATAAAATCTATCTTCTAATACAAAGAAATTTGTTCTCTGAATAAACTCCAAAAGTTCTATAAAAAAGTTGATAAACGCCAAATTACTAACAGCCTGCAGAAAGAACATTATAGCCTGGATACCCACTTCATGCTTGATACTTGTAAACAGTGATTCAACACCTCAAGTTATCAACCATATTTCAGGAACCAGTATAATTCCACCAAGCATCTTCCAAATATCAGTTGTATCTTTCACATAAGAGGGTACGGAGGTAACATATTTCCTTAGATAGTTGTCAGCAAAGGTACTTGCCTGATCAGCTTATCAACCAATTCCGGATAAGATTGGTCTTCCGTGTGGTGTCCTTTAATTTTTATGTAATTTAGCTAATAGGTTTATTGTTAGAACTTTGGGGTTTTTAACTTGTAAAAATTCAAATTCAGATTTCTCAATAGTTCCAATGTAAAGAGCTTTCTTTACAATCCTATGATATAATGTTGTGCAATCCTCAATTGGATTCGAGAACAGTTATTGATAACAACTGGTATCTTTTAGTTGTCTATACATTTCATATTTGTACATAGATAGTGGCCAAATGACAAATGACAATATTATCCCCCTTATCAGCTATAAAAAAAATCACAATACTCCTGACTCCATAGCTATCATTACAAGCATCCAGTTACCCTAACACCCCAGTGCCTTGTATCCAAAAAAACATTGACATTGGTAGATGTTGGACAATACAGTAATTATGTTTGTTTATATCACAAAGCACATATATACACAGGCTTCAAAGCAGAAACTGGGTGAATTCTGGGAGGTTGTGTGACAGCACATCACACTGCATAAGATACCTATTACAGAATATATATATATATATATATATATATATATATATATATATATACATACATACACACACACCTGGAACTTGTCACTATTTCACTCTACTTGGTATGTTTTTTTTTTCATATTATGAATGTAAGATGGTGGATGTTATTCACTAGTTTCTTTATTCTTCCACACATATTTATATATGATATAGTTGAACAACTGAAGGAAGATGTACATTTTTTGGTACAGTTTACATGCTCTACATGAACCCCCATCTCCAACAAACCTCTTTAATGGTCTTTTGCAGAAAGACCCATAGACCAAATGCTTGGACATTTTAAATCATATTTCTGATTGTATCTTTGAAATGACAACATTGGTTGATTAGATATTTTAATATTCAAAATTGTTCTGTCCAAAGGATTCAACATTTATGAATAATTTTCTTTATTTGTTCAAATAGATTATTAGATATAATCATGAATATGAAGTCATGAAAACACTAATTTATTGTTATCATTAGATTTCTTCTTATACTCTATCAAGCTGAATAGCTGTAATTTTACCCAATACACTATTCTCTTCTTTATTCTGTCTTTCCTGAAATCTCGGCAAAAGTGTAATATATTGTGTCTTATGATCCAATTGTTTAGTACAGTTATGGTTAATTATTTGCAGTTGTCCATATGGGATATTTTTAACTGAAATAATAATTATTTGGAAATAAAAATAATTATCTCTGTATATTGGTTTCAAAAAGGTACAAAATCTGAAATTTAATCATCTCCAAATCCAGAAGCAAAGGTATTAATTGACTCTTATGTATATTAAAAAACAAATTCAATATGTTATTTTTCAGAAATTAAATATATTTATTAAGTTTTTTCTCTGCAACCTTCTATAGAAAAGGCATTTAGTCTATATAGCACCACATAATGGCTAGACATACATCATGGGGATTATTATTGCAAATCTTGGAAAATTCCCAGACAAGGTTTGCAAAGCTCAGTGTGAACCAGATACTCATTGCGACACTGATCATCTATAATTAAAATTTATCTTGAAAATAATATGTTGTAAAATAAACCAAATACTTTTTTAAATATTTTTTTTGTGCTTTAGAGAGCATTTATCACTCAAACAATACATTGACCTTGCAGTCTGGAAAAAAATCTATAAAGATTGATCTATAATGGAATGAAATGGACCAATGTCCACTGTAAGCAGCTAAAAAGAAGAATCCCATCGGATATTTTTTAAAGGAACTATGGAAAATCTTGCAAGATTGGATATCCCTCTTCATATATAAAATTCTTACATATTCTTGCAACTTCCCTACCCATAACCACTGTTTTTCCATCTCACTTTTCAGCTTGTTCTATAAATAAATTAAAAACTGTTTTTTGTTTATATGATAAATCATGCTTAAAATATGTATCTGTGCACACAGTAATTATAAAACACCCAACATATAGGTTTTTTTTAAAAAGCTGCTAAATATTTAAGGCTATAGTATATATACTAACATTTCATTTCCACTGTATATATAGCCAACATTGCATTTACACTATATATAGAGGCATGGCCATGCATCTTTAAAGATATTGTGTTTTTGACAACGCTAGGAAAAGCAAAGCAATTTATTTGCTAGATACAATCTCCCAGAGAGTGAATGGTTAGATGTAGGATAGATGTTATATTTGCAAAATAGACCCCTAGAAGTGTAATGATCCATTAAGTATAAACCTGCATTTTCAGAATTCTCCATTATTATCTAGCTTATCCTGTTAGAGTTCTCAGTTCACAATATCAGACAAGCACTCATAACTCATACAACTGAAAGTCTAACTTGCCACGAAAAGTAGCACACAGTCAGGGGCTGGGGGGCAGGGGGCATCTGTCCCCCGTGCCGGGCCCCTAGTGGGCTACTTTGAGCTTGGTCACTGGGCCACCTGCATTTTTGTTCCTTGAAAATTTTCCTAATAGGCTGATGAGTCGAGCCTTGCCCCCCGGGCTAAAATTTGCCAGCCCTCCACTGCACACAATGCTTCAGAAGTATTCCAATAGAAGTCTTTTGTCCCATTGCCTCGCAGAAGCAGAAAGCGAACAGAAACTTCCCTGATAGTATGACATGGTATAAAAAGATGCCGGTATACTGCAATATTTTTAAGACGCAATCAGTTTTTAGCATCTTGCTGTGTCACTTTCAACCCAACTTAGACCATCAAAGAACCTCTACTATGCTCAACATATGGACCCACAAACTGACAATCATTAGACGCTGTTGAGTCTGATGCACTGTTTATGACATTGATTATAATAATTTTCAGTACCATTGTGTAGAAGCCAGATATGAATGGCACATCTGGTTACAACTAAGTGCTAAGTGAAGGAGAAGCAGTGCTTGGAAGAAACAGTTGCGGACGACTCTGCATAGACTACCAGTTTTATTTGAACTAAATCCACCTGGACATTGGCAGATCTGAAGATTAATTTACTAGTTATCTAGATTAATCTACAATGTTCACTTGGCTAGCATCAGGTGTACTTAGACATAGACAGTTCATAAACTACTCTTGAACTGCTGAAGAGCTCCTACTGAAAGAACAATTCCTGCCTTTGTATCATTGCTTCTTGGTAGAGCAGGAATTTAGGTTTTCAAAATTCAAAATGATTGTACGGAATTTGTCTATTGTTGTACCTAATTCATCTAATGTGAACGCTTTAAAGCAACATAGTTTCTTCTGATCTTCCTATGTCAATTTTATTTATTTTTTTGTCTACTGGAAATCTCTAACTTTGAATGTTTTAGTTCCTTGCATTGCTTATTAGCCTACAATAATGCTATATATATTTTAATTAATTAATTAATAATTAATTCTGATTACATAGCTTGATTTTAATTATTATATTATGTGTATATTAATTCCCTCATTGACTGAGCAGCCAAAGTGATATTGTGGTGTACACAGGGATTGAATATCCAGGGGAATGAGAAATGCTTGTGGTTCTAATGCTACCTAAATGTATAACTTTTTTCCGTCTATTTCTCTGTCAATATCTGTCTGTGTGGGAGAAAATGATGTCAGGATTAAGACTAATGGGAAAACACGTGAGATAAGTCATATAAAAGAAACAAGAGTATTTTGCAGATGACATAGAAATGTAAATTATTATGATGGATATAAAGAGATTGTGGCATCTATAACAACACCTAGCATGCAGCCATATGCCTTTTTATGGTCCTTAGTGAATTCTAATAGCCTTAGAATCTACAAACCAGTGATCATTATCCTCAATACTTCACACTGATTATCCTGGATTATCAGAATTAGTGCTAATAGTTTGATTTAATTATTTTTTTCTGCACCTGACACATTATAGAAAGCTTGGTGAGGCTTTTATAAACAAAGTTAACAATATATAAGAATCAAGAAGATAAATAATTAATTTATAGTATAATATATGTATAAGTGATATGAAACTGTTAAGGGATTTCGGTTCTATATTCTTCAATGTTGCTACAAATTTAGGCATTAAGAAGATTATATATGTTAATGCACTTACCTTATAGTGGTTACAATGCCAAAATAACTGTGAGGAAAGGGTAATAAATGTTTCTTGGAGGTCAGATTAATACATCTTAATTTTTTTTTATTCTAAAATAAGTAAACAAGAAAAAATATTGCATTCACGTTTTTAAAATTGACATAATAAGATGGTATAGAATCACAATGAATTTAGAATGTATCTACAATAAAGACATAGGGATCCTATCTTCATCATGGAGCAGCTCAGTGGAATTTAATTCACTGCAATCCTTGTACAGCTGATCAGAGATCTTAAAGAGCTTGTCAAGTTCACTACTTAGGGTAGGTACACAATACTGCATTTTCAGGCGATTATCGGGTCAATCACGTTAAACGACTGATTGACCCAATATCACAGTAGTGTGTATCCTGGAACAGTGAATATCGTTCTTGTAGGATTGGAAGGAAAGATGAGGGGAGGACAGGCACACATACCCTGAGGAACGTACTCAAGGTCACCACTGCTTTGCTGCCATTTACACATAGATGGGTATAACGTTGGGTGAGAAGGAGGAAAGGGGCAAGGTTGGCATGAAATTTTGTGCTGTCTACTGGTCAGCCTGTCTATATGCCAGGGAAGGTAATCACACTGCTAAGCCCAGGGTGGGAGACACTACATAAAGGTGTCATCTATGATCTTCCATGCTGTAGAAATTACTATCAGTCGTAGATCAGCCCCATGCACGTTACTTCCACGAATATAACTGGGCACTGAAACATTCACACCCTAGTCCTGCAATGTAGATATGCAAATTAATTGCTCCTTCATATCTCTCTGGTGTGTCTGCCCTGATAAAAATCGTTGGCATATAAGTATCTTATTTACTAGGCCTTCCATCAGTGAGAACAGTTATATCAAACAGCATGACACTGGTCAGTGAAGAAGACTGACACTGACACTGCTTTTTAGCCGGTGGTTATGACAGATGAAGAACACAGATCTGAAGGTAATCGTGTACAGTGTGTACACATGAATCGGCATGCTGATTGGGACTTTTTCTTTTCCTGTCATTGGTAAATCGCTAATCATTCATTTTTCCTGTAGTGTGTACCTAGCCTTAGTCTTTTAAAAATTTTTTCATGAGTTAACTCCTTACTTACCCTGGAATAACCCTAACTGAATTTGGCTTAACATCTAATAATCAAGCGGCTGTACACTGCGCACTATATTTAAGTCTGTCTTCCTTTAATTGTGTCGGAGTCCATAAATCCTTATGAAGGAAATTTTTGGGACTTCGAACCAATCTTAAAATTATATCAAATAGAATAGTTATCTT
Organism: Mixophyes fleayi; assembly: GCF_038048845.1. NCBI lineage: Eukaryota > Metazoa > Chordata > Amphibia > Anura > Limnodynastidae > Mixophyes > Mixophyes fleayi. The sequence continues at coordinate 256,983,316 of NC_134406.1, read as the reverse complement.
TATTTTCTCTCTTTCATCTAATGCATAATGTACTTATTTAATGCTGGATGATGCAAACTAGCACATCTCTTGACAGAGCAGTGTCAGTTACCTCACTGGAATGACTGGCTGTCTGCAGGCGCTGCTGTCGGAGCGCTGGATCTTCGGGTTTAAGCTAAGTCTACTTAAATTGCCTTCTTCTTTTTCAGGAATCGTCATTTTAGTGGAGTTGTAAATCGTGTCGGGGTTCTCATCCCCGTTAACACGTACCCAACCCCAAATTACTTTTTTTCTTTTACGCATAAGTTAAATACTGGATGTTTTTTCATGTAGCACACAAATACTTCATAGCTTTATTTTTACACTGAAATTTAAAGTTGATCTAGGACATGCTCTACCCCAACTATAAACTCGCCATCACATTTTAGATTTACCTCCCTCTCAAATGCAACATTGTTTGGCCCAGGTGAAAATTTACTCCTTTTTAATGCTTTGCTCTCCTTAATGACTCAGGCCCAGTAAGTACTTCGGGAAAGGGTAAACCATGGAAGTGGTATTCAGTACAATCTTTTGGGTTCACAATTATATCCTTCATTTGGCAAAATGGAGGGGTTGATAGGCCCCCCAACCATCAGCTGAGGGGCAGTACTCTGCCCAACCCCACCCAGAACCAGAGAGGAATAGGTAGGTCCAAGGCACATCATTTAAACCTAAGTCACCTAAGGGTGATGTTTAAAACCTACAGCATTAGGCTGGGTGCCAATAGTTCTGCTGATCCCTGCAGCCTCTACGTGGGTGTACAAAAGTCCCACCCCAAAAGTGTTGGGAGTTTTTTTTTTTTTTACTTTTGAGCATCAGTGGAATTGTGTTTTTTTTATTGCCTTGAAGAGAACCCTTATGAGAGCATGTTGGTTGTTTTATAATTTCCTGACCTAGCATCCCACCAGCCACACCACATTGGCAAACAAAAACTTCAGAGAGACAGTCAACATAATTCGATGCAGTGTATATAGGACACCATGTGGGTACCAGTGCAATAGAGAGAGCTACAGGGTGTAAAACATACCTAAATGAGCTCTTATAATTAACTGTTTAAGTTCTAACTGTAGCTGGTATGTCCGTTCCAGTTAAAGGAAAAATCAGTTACTCTACACTAAGGTCTATTCTGCCCAACAGGAAAAAAAACGTTATAAAATAATATAAATAAAAATGAATAAATGCAAAATAAAAACACTAATTACTAGCCCCTATAACTTTCCAAAAACTAGAGAAAACTACTAAAAGCAAATAAAATTAAATCCACTCTGACAACCTCACAAATAAATAAGTAATTGTCATTTAACCAGCACATTGAAAAAAATTATAAAATGTGTCTGGTCACAAAGCTACAAAGTACCCCAGTTAACAGTACGGAAAGACATTTATATAGTAATTTTTAATAGCGTTTGTGTTATTTAAAAAAAAAAAAAAAAAACATTTTAATAAAAAAAAAAAATTCCAACTTCTAAAATGTTTTTAAGATGAATTATGGAAACTTGCTAAAAATATTTCTTATCTCAGCTGTTTTGTTTGGTGTCATTTATGTTTGCTTATCTCAAGCTGAGACGCTCCGCAGGATCTATTAGATAAGTGCTTGAACTATTTGAGGATCGCATCCTAGACTTGACTAAGTTTCAGACTGCTGAGATCACAAGCTGAGAGCACCAATATCCTCTAGTTGGTAGTAAGTGTTTGTGGATAAATACCCTTTATTCATCTTCCAATAAAGGTATTTTTCACTTTCTTCTGCTTACATGAAAAATTAATATAGCATTTATGTATGATTATTGAATGCATAGAGGTACAGTTGAACGGAATAAGGAGTTACTTTTCATCCTGTGTTTATTATTCAACAAAGGATTACTTAGCTTTGATAATAATTTATATATTATAGTCAACTGTCGCTGAACATTCACAATATTTTGAAGTAACTTCTGAGCTGTTGAGCATTACAAACATTTTATATAATTATGAGCTTACCTTCCTGTAAGTGGGTTAGTCATGGGTTCTTCTTGCAGCTTTTTTGTCTATATCAGCGTTTCTAAGCCTGCGATTTCTGCTCTCCCAGGGGTAATTCAGAACGATTTAGAAAGACTAAAGAGTTTCTTAATGCTAATATATTTAACTCAGTATGGGTATTCTATAATATTGGAGGTGGCTTATCTTAAAATAGCTTGTGTTTGAATGACTATACCATTTTACAGCATGTTCTATGAAAAGTCTGTACTTAGAAAGCAAACGTAACTTTTTGTTAATCCTTTTTAGACCTTAAAAATAGTTTTACTGTGCTTACTTAACAAAATAGACATTATTAAAGTAATTTTATCGTTTTCCAATAAGCATTGTCTAAGCGATTTCTTGTGGGTCCAAAGCACAATCGATTTAATTAGCAGAAGCAAAAGTTTTAGCAGTTCAATACATATTTATAATATAGTACAGTCGATACCAAATACACACATACTGCCACGCCCTTCGCTGCGTTCCGCTGGTACCAGCTACAGTACTTCAGTCCAGAAGACTATGGTCAGAGATGACTGCAGCTGGTCCCAGTAAAGCTGTATATATACACTCAGTGTTACAGAGACAACAATACATATGATGTGGCTTGCTTCTATTGGTCAAGGCTTCAGGAGAGTCCAGTGTACTGCAAGTAATAGGCCGGTTCAAACCAAAATATCCAAAGGTGGGGGTCAGCTCTCCAGGGGATGCACTCCGATTTTCCCGCCAAGAATCCAGTTTAAACTAGTCTTTTCACATTATACAGGCAGTATCATTTTAAACATTTATTCCCTAACATCGCTAATTAGAGTATGCAATGTGCGATTCCTTCGGCGAATGAACCAAACAACTGTGGATAAATAGGGTATTAAAATGATACTAAACATGGCATATTTCCTGTAACCTGAACCTTAAATATCACTAAAGTGTACATATAACCTTATAATATATATATATAACTATAAACCGAATATCATCTGCTCATAAACGACTGTGGAATGGAACCATTATAAATATGAAATATATAAATAAATGAATGTAGGAGTCCGAGTGTATGTGTACGTATTTTATCATGCGATCGCTCCGTGCCACGTGTTAAGTGGCATACTGGTCCCAATCGCACGGTAAAACAATATTAACCAATATACTTTGGTTCATCCAGTTATCCGACTTCGACAACATGTTTTCTCTCTTCTCTTAAAACTGGATCATTTGCTTTTGTTGTAATATGGAGTGTTGATTCAGTTGAAAAAAAAAAATCCTGAAAAGCAACTATAGCTACAGATCAGTGAATTGATTCATCCAAACTATAAATTCAACCAATTAACCAAAAAACTTGCTGAATATTTGACACCAACCATAGAATCAGGCAACCTTATTTGCAAAGCAGCTGTGACCAGCCATAGACTATGCTGCCATACTGTTATTTCGGTAAGGAGCTTGTCTTGCAATAATAATGGATTCAGCTACAGCCCACCATAGACTTCAGAGATGAAGAAGTTGAGTCCTACGTCTCCAAATCTCATTTATTGCCCTGGATTTCACAGCTGGGAGTGGGCAGAAAAAACACCCCAGATATATTTAAATCAATTAGTCATATGCATTGCTAAAGAACCAAATCAGTGGTATTATAAAACATTTACATATATAAAGGCTAGTATATGTGATAAACTTTTACAGATACCATATCTGACATTTTAAACTGGACACAGATTAAATGTAAATATTACATGGCTTCATTGAAATGCTGCAATTATTACAGTGCAAACATACAGCATACATCAAACTACAATTTACATTTCATATAGATATAAGGGTTTCAACACCCGAGTTTTTCATGACTTAAGAAGCAGATAAAGGGGTAGAGGTTAGAAAAAAAATGAGAATTAAATATATATATTATACCTGGGTCACAGGGAGACACTCTATATTTGTTAACTTTTGAAAATAATTTACAGAGTACAGTTATTGCTAATTCAGTGGATAGAATGTCAAACATGACAATGCCTTGGTGTTTATGGAAAGCACCACAGTCCCAGATCCTCGATAATCACTTGATCATTATCATCGATTAAAGTGGCACAGATTCTGCAGCACTATAAAGCACGGGTGCATCAATTCAAAACAATTATATACAGTAATAATACATATATAATAACAATATTAGCATAAAACGAATACAGCAATACACATAGCTAATTTTATTTAAATCAGAATGTTAAAAATATATTGTTCAGTGTTGACCTGACATTGTACTGCAATTGTATTAAATAGCATAGTATTATCTCCTGACTCCACAAAAGAAGCTACTCCCTCATAGGAAACACAGAATCCTGTTGGAGTCTTATACAGCTCAAAACTAAGAGACTACAGTCATTTTAGTTGCATATCTGCAAAACAAGTCTACAAAGATCTTAGGCACTCTGTGTCTGCTCTGTTCTAGAAGTCCCACCATTCTACCATGGCAACATGCTGCAGAGCAGGAATAAAGCTAGTGCTACATCTTTTCTTGTTTAGTACCATATTTTTTTGCCAGTTAAAGTACATTTAACTAATGAAGCTTGTATGAATACAGTATCAGTTGCTTCTGGAAAAAAATATTGTCATTAATATTAATTATTTCCTACCTGTTAAAATTGATGAGAGCAACATTTTGTGTCATTACTATACACAATACTAAATATTGCAAATAAATAATGTTATGTTATATTGAGCAATTAGTTTACAAATTTCCAAGAAAGGAATAAATCTGTCACTTAAATATATAATATAAACAGGGAATAGTTTCTTTGTAAGTACATCACTTTCACAGTGATAGCTGTGCACTTAAGAGACTATGCTGTGATAATGTGTTCAAAGAAATGTTTTTAAGAAATAGCATCCCTTTGGTAATTAACTGTAATCTATATTCATCTTAATGTATCTCAAGTACTGAAGTTGAATTCTACTTGAACTACAGAATGCGGAAGCCAGAAATAGGCAAGAATCGACTTGTAAGAACATGTTTGATGTGTGCTGGAACCATTCAGTTAGTGGAAGGGAATAAAAGACGTGTTATTTAGGTCAATATATGCTTATTTAAGTTATATATATATATATATATATATATATATATATATATATATATATATATATATTTTGACAGAAGCACTGGGCATGTGGTGAATGGCAGGGGCATATGTTCCAGGCTTTATGTGTTGCAGGCTTTAAAACCTCAAAGAGACTGTTTTTGTGTGGAAAGAAACTACATCTACAGGAAAAGTCAGTATAAGGGTCCCTGGGGAGGAGTATAGAGTATATGAATAGAGAGAGAAGGGTGAGCTCCATTCATAAAGCCCATGTCGGGACTTACAATTTACCAGAGCATATTGTAGTTCATTCTGCTAGTAATCTGGAGCTGTATCTGTGTGGGGCTGGTTAAAGGCTGTAAGACAGCTCAGTCACTCTCTCAGACCTGCGGAGGTGGTTGGATACCTCCTGTGAGACATTGCAAATGGTAACCAGTAAGCTCTCTATTTTGCATGTGTGTGGGACACAGGGTCCTTCACATGAGAGAGGGTGTTCCTGAGTGCTAAATTAGAAGCTGGACAGGCTAGGACTTTTGCCTCTGTTTGTCTATTTTTATGCCTAGATAATAAAGCTAGCAGAGTCTATTTGAACCAAGACACTGGACTGGTGTGATGTATCTATATATATATAAAAGTGGCGGTATGAAAGCGTTGAAGTATGAGAAATGTAATGGGAGTGTAAATGAATGGAATTTTATAGTGTTACAATGAAGGCATTAGGAAAGGTGGCTGTATACACTTTCAATTCATCCACTGTGTGTGTGTGAATATGTATAAAAACTTTGTTGTTATCTACCTATTCAAAAAACACAAAAACTTGTTGTAGCATACTTTGGAGGCTTTGACCAAATATTTTGTCACCTTTTTCTGCTAAATTGGAGCATGGCATCCAATTATTCAGATCTACAGTACGTTTCCCTTTGCAATGTATTTATAAAGCATATTTTCAACAACTTTTATCAGAGCACAGTTTTACCAGCCCAGACAAGGCATTTTCCTAGCATACTTGAATTGGGCAAAGAGATTTAATTGAAATCGATGCACAACCATTCAAGGTAGAAGCTCAAATATTTTGTCTTTTTATATTTGAAATGTAATTATTTATTTATTTTGTAGTTTTCATCTTCTAAATAAAATGTTTCTTGTTTCTTTTCCTCAATCATGTATTGTTTTTTTGTTACAAATTGACTCCACTCCCTCTTCATTTCACTTGTCCACTGGATTTCTCTTTGTCTGTGCTGTTAATAACTATCTTTACACAATTAACAGTGTAAAAAATCTTGTTTACACAGAAATCTTTAGAGGATTTTCACAATTTCCTTAAGTGATCTTTTTGATAGTTCTTAAATAGTTGTCATGAAGTAGAGATTATTTTCTGGTGTGGTAAACAGCAAATACAATTGAAAAACAGAAATTAGACTGTTTCAGTTCTTTAGAACTAAGTCTCTGTGTGTTGACTGTAATATAATTACTTACAGGCTTTCTTTAGACTATCTTCAATCCTCTTTATGGATGCAGAGCTTCAGAGTACATTTACTGTCATCATAACTGTCGCAGAAAAGGGATTAAAGTAGCATGTTCAAGGCAATGGATGCTTGAACATTCAATAACCTGTTGAGACAGCAATTCACCTTACTAAATATAGCTCATTAAGCAAATAATAAACATTTGCAAACAAATAATAGGTTTTTATGGTTTGATATTGCTAGCCTTTGGTAAATACAAAAATATGTAAAATTCCCCTATAGTAGTGAAGGTAAACTGGTGGCCCTAGGGCCATATGTGTCCCAACTGTCTTCACTCGTGACACTCATTGACTCATTCATTCTTTCTTTATTAGATTTGTATGTTATAGCTTGTAACACTTGTTTATACTACCAGCTGACATTTTATTACAGATAGGTGTCTCTTTATTTTATTGTTTTAACTTATTGTTGACATTAAGAATGTGTGGCCCTTTTGGAAGTTAGAAATCTGCACCACATGGGTCCCTGGTTACCCTTCAGTGTTCTATAGGGCTCATTTATACATTTTATCATCATCATCATCATCTATTTATAAAGCGTCAACATATTCCGTAGCATTTTACAATTGGGGACAACACAGTAATAAACAAACTGGATAAAACAGACAAAGAGGTAACAGGGTAATCTGGTGAGGTTAAGAGGGTGGTTGAGGAATTTTATAAGCTTGTCTGAAAAAGTGGGTTTTCAGAGAACGCTTGAAAGTTTGTAAACCAGAGGAGAGTCTTATTGTGCAAGAGAGGAAATTCCATAGATTAGGTGCACCCCGAATAAAGTCCTGTTACCGGGAATGGGAGGATGTAATGAGGGTGGATGAGAGACGCATAATCTTGTGCAGAATGGAGCTGTCGAGTTAAATTTTAAAGTGTTAGGAAAAAAAGTATAATGTATTACACTGTAATACTTCTATTTATGTGTTTATTAATCCAACTTATTAGGGCAACTTAAATAAACAATTATATATATTGTCATCTCTATTCTGGATTTTAAGCAGTTGCTTATTGTTTACAGCACTGACATCCTTTTAAGAGTAGAACAAATATATGCATTTTGAAATAAAGTGTAGAAATGACAGATGATGTGAGTTCTAGGGAGTGTGAATGTTTGCTTTAAGGCATTAGTGAGTGCAAAACAAAGCTACATTAGTGAGTTCTATACCCATTTGCAATTCATAAGGGGTGCAATACAACTTGTTTAACGTACTGGACAAAACCACTTGTACAAATGATACTGTAAGCCTATTTGCCATTTTTAGAACTTGGGCAGGTAAAGTCAGATATCTGTTACGACATGATATAGTTATATACAAGGATCTAAGCTTATAGTTAGGACTTATGCTTGTAATAGGACTTAAATTTAAATTGAGTTTAATATTAACACTTGGGTGGGTTCACATTTAGGATTTGGTTAATGTTAGGACTTTATAAGAGATAAACATATTTTACACTAAAGTTTCAGTGCAGCGGTATCTTGGTAATATATCTTTAAGACTCACTTCTTTAAAACAAAGGATATCTTGTCATTCCTAGGACACAGGGGCTTGAGATAGAACCTATATTATGGTGAACTCTAACCAAGCTTCATTACTACCAGTTTAGGAATAGCCCAGTGATCATGGTGCACATTGGTACCAATGGCAAAGTTAGAAGTCAATGAATGGACATCAAAACTTATTTCAGGGAATTAGGCTGTGAACTTAAATCAAGGGCCTCCAAGATACTATTTTCTGAAATACTATTGATCCCATTTGCTACGTCTGAAAGTTAGCGGAGAACGTAGGAAGGTAGATAACACATTGGTTTAGGAAGGAAGATTTTCCTTTTTTAGAGAACCGTAATTATTTCTGTCTAAGCTATAAGCTCTATTGTAGGACATGCTATTCCTCCATGTGGACTGTGCACCTATAAGAGAAGTTGGTGGACTGAAAGAGATTTTAATCTAGGAACTGGATTGGAGGGTGAAAATAGATGAGTGTGCAAGACGATTTTTATTTTTAGATAGACATGGCGAAAAAGCCACCAGTAAAGTATAGATTGGGCTTTGTTATATGCAAACTTGTGTAAATGAATGCACTGGAATGATCATTATTATTAATTGAAATGGCAGCAAATAAAAGGGTGAATTTAACTATCAAGATATAAATTGGGACAATAAAAATAGAATTTTTAGCTAACAAAGTCAATTTTATCTATTTTAAAAGACACCTAGTTTTCTCAAGTGATAGAAGAATCAGTAGACGATATCTAAATGGGAATAAATCGGAAACAGGAAATTATGAACTTGTAGGACTGACTTGGATAAATTATTTGAGTCTTATAGATGTGATTATAAAATATATTGTAGAAAATAACTTGATAGCACAAGGTCAGCATGGTTTCAAGAAGAACCAATAATAGCAAACAAATATAATATATTTGTTAAGAGGAGTTAAATTGCAAACAGGATGTTGGCAATACACTTGATGTTATATATTTGGATTTTGTGGTTACTGTTCCACATAACATTCCTGCACATAAGATGAGAGTACAAGGTCTAGAAAAATAAAATGTACATAAATATCTTGTTAAGGAATAGAAGACACAGGGTAGTTATAAATATATTATAAAAAGTCTAATATATTAGTCTCACTGCTCCTTTTCGTTGCTTTTATTAATGATCTCATAGATGGCTTAGAAAGTAAGGTGTCAATATTGGCTGATGATAACAGCGGCACAGGGTTATTAACACAGGATGCTACAGAAAGATTTCACTGGACAGTGAAATGGCAGATGGAATTTAATTAAATAGTGATAAATATAGGGTTATAACCTAGGCCTCTGTAAAAGCTAGGCTGCTTACATAATTGTTTAAATATATTTGGGGAAAACTTAAATGAAAAGTGAGTTAGGAATACTAGTTAAAAAAACATCTGAGTAGAAGCAGACAGAGCCATACAGTAGCTGCAAAAGCAGATACAATCATTGGATCATAATCATTATCTATTTAATTTATATAGCGCCACTAATTCCACAGCGCTGTACAGAGAACTCATTCACATCAGTCCCTTCCCCATTGGAGCTTACAATTTAAATTCCCTAACACACGCACACACACAGACCGAGAAAATCTAATGGCAATTTAAAAGCAGCCATTTCACCTATCACGGGGAGGACATACAAACTCCACACAGATAAGGCCATGGTCGGGAATCGAACTCATGACCCAGGTGCTGTGAGATAGAAGTGCTAAAAACTAAGCCACTGTGCTGCCCACCGTGAATGCATTAAAAGGTAGATACATGCACATAAAGCAAACATAGTGATTGTATTGACATTGCATACGTTCATAGATACACCACATTTTTTATATGGTGTACTGTTTTGGCACCTCACAGTAAAAAGAGCAAGGAGATCATGAGAAGGTTCAGTGTTGAGAAAACTCATTAATAAACCAAATGTAAGGGTTAATTATTAAGTGAACTTAGGAACTAGGTTAGCTTAGATTTAAAAAATGTGCCTTAGTATTGACTTAATTAATATAAAGAAATACATCTGAAGTGAAGAAAAAGATTTGTCTTATTTACTTTTATTTACTTTTTGAACAAAGGACCACACAGAGGACAAGGGGTCTCCAGTTGTTAATGGAAGAAAGAAGGTTACATCGTAAGAAGAGGAAAGTGTTCTTTACTGTAAGGGATGTTAAGCAGTGAAATTCCTTGCCCTCTGGGGTGTTGATGGCACAAACTAAACACAAAACAATTTAAAAATAGATTTGATTTGTGCAAATCAAACAAAATTGCTATAGTTATAAATAGGAGACCCCAAAGTGGTTATTGGCTGAGGGAATTAATCCCATAGACATTTCTTGAGTCACAAAGAAATGATTTCCCCTCCATGAGGCTAGATTGTTCACCAGGCATTTTATTTTGTCTTCTTCTGTATCAATACAATTAGAAATTAATTGCAAACCGCACATAGCTATGGATTATTATATCATGGATATCTTACTTGTAAATAGAGTTTCAAGGTGAGGTGAAGACTTAATGCTGGTAATCTATTTCCATCAGACTAAAATGGTATTTTGGTAGTTACATTTTTTGAAAACCTTTAAATCAAACAAAAGTAGAACACGTCATTAGTTATGTATTAATACACACCAAGGCATTCTTAGGTGTATATGTTTGAGCAGTATATAAAATGGCTGGGTGCTATTGTTAATCACAGGAGGTATAGAAAAACAATATTGCTTTAGAAATCAAAACCACCAAAAATGTCTAAAATGTACAAAAAGTTTCAAACATAAGTTATAAATGCAGCAACAAACCTTACCTTTTCATCTCAGCCAAAAAGAGCTCAACATTTTGAGTCCTAACATGTACCCCATTGCATAGTTAAGTGCCAATTTAGACAAGAGATTCAATTAAGTATTTGTATCACATTTGCATCCGGGCAAATGTTGCATGAAATACAGTAGTTATGAACATAGCTCGAACCTGTTATATCTTTCAAGTGTTTTATCAGTTTAGTTTGAAAAGTAGCACAAGTACAATGATAGAGATATGTCATATCTGGACAGATGCTTACGTTGACATTGCTGATGACTTAAAAGACTACAAAAAGAACTTTAAAATTAAAATGCATTGTTCACGGCTACTCTAAATTCCACTATAGTTCTAGTAAAAGAAAAACAAATTTTCACCTTTTCACTCCATTACAAGCAGCTGAATACCTTCTCACATGTAAAAATGCTAAGACTGCATTCATTTGAGCTGCTGGGACATCATTAGCCCCGCCACAGTGAATACACCACACCAGACCATAAATGTTCTCTTCTTCCTAGGCCGCTCCCGGAAACCACTCGACATATCCAAAAACTTGTCAAGCATATCTTAAATGCAGCTAAATGTTTAATAACTGCGTCTTGGAAAAACACATCCCCCCACACTCCCTGCCACTATCAACAAAATTTGGTCAGTTTATCGAATGGAGAGCATATCAGCTTTTCTTAATGATACCCCAGTAAATTTCCAAAACACATGGGGCTAGATTTACTAAGCTGCGGGTTTGAAAAAGTGGGGATGTTGCCTATAGCAACCAATCAGATTCTAGCTGTCATTTTGTAGAAGGTACTAAATAAATGAAAGCTAGAATCTGATTGGTTGCTATAGGCAACATCCCCACTTTTTTAAACCCGCAGCTTAGTAAATCTAGCCCATGGTGTCTCTGGACGAGTCATTATGAAGGCGAACATCCACTAACAACCGTTTGACATCCTCTTTTTGCTGTAACTTCCAAATAACATTAGATTTGATGACTTATACCTCACCCCTTCGTGTATACACATTACCTACATACCCTTCTGCATTCCTGAATATCACTGCATTCGTTCCTCAACATTACTTTATCATTTCCAAAAACCTCCGACATCTCCCTGTCATTCCTCCCCTACCCTCTTCTACCCCTGTTTGTCTCCCTTAGTTAAAATATATGTCCCTGCTGTAGTAACATACCTACTTTCTTGTAACAAATCAGAGCTTCTGTCAATGTTATTTCCTTTTTTATTGTCAATTCACTCTGTCAATAACATATACTGTATGGTATACATTTTATATAATGACTTGTAAAAATTAATAAAATATTTTGTTTTAAAAGAAATATATATGAAAAGCAAGTTTATCAAGCTCTTAGTCACTGTCTGTCTGCTGTGTTAGAGAGGCATATCCTTACAGTTAAACTAATTGATTTGCAGTGTAATATATAATTAAAACGTGAATAATTTATTTTTTCCCTTTCTGAGAATTTCTTGAGGAAACAAGAAAAACAAGAAATTTGTTTAGCAGAAAAAAAAATATCACAAGTATAGGATGATTTGTTATACTCATAAAAGCAAAGTGAACATTTTATGAAAAGCAAATGTATGTAATTCTCCAATTTAAAAACAGTTTAGCTAAATAAATGATGGAGTCGTATCTCAAGATTTCACTCTTACCGTTGGCTCAGCTCCATAGTAATTGAAAACTTTTTATTTAATTTCCATTTCTGAAACTGAAGAAATGCATCACATAATTATTATTATGAAATGTCAGTGCATGTAGCCTGGTTAAGACTATACTGGAATACTAATCATTTCATTGAATCAAAAGCTATTCTGCATTCATTTTCTATTTCACTTATAGCCATTTATCACAGCACAATTTATTCTACCATTTTTATAGGACAAGATAGAGCATTAGATTTTGTCTGGTCTTATGCATCTTAAAGTATTAATCTGGCACAAATGTTTTGTGTACAGGAAATGTTTGTCTCGTTGCATACTAGAGGTAAACAATGATGTTTTATATGTAGTCATTTGTTTAACCCCTTTAATGTATTAAATGTATTCAATAGTAGGCAAAACTTACTTATGTGCCAAGTGGCAGAGAGAGGTTGTACTAAGTTACTTAATAAGCTTATGAGATTACATACATAGTTATATAATTAATGATGTTGAAAAATTCCCTGAAGTTCAGCTTGTTTTTAATTTTGCTGTGTTGATTTAGAGGAAGACAAACACCCCTGAGAACGAGCTGTCACTTTAATCTCATAGGGGCAAAAAGCATTTTTACTAATCTTATCTATAACACTCAGATTGGTTCCATGAATCAATTAACCCAGGTGTGCTCAGGCCCAGCTCTACTACTAAGTGAGCTCCTAGAGCTCAAGGGTGTAAAGGGGCCTAAAACACTGAGGGCCTGAGTAATTAAGGAGAACATAGCAAAAAAAGGAGTAACTTTGCACCTGGGCAAAACCATGTTGCATTGGACAGGGGCTGGTAAATTTAAAATGTGGAGACAGATGTATAGCTGGGGTAGGAAATGTCTTAAATCAGCTTTAAATTTCAGTGCAAAAATAAAGCTATAAAGTAATCGTGTGTATCTGAATTGTGTGCAGTAAACTACACGCTCACACACTGGCCTGATACACAAGATCTAGGACAGGGGCGGACTATGCAGACGGGGTTTCCGTGAGTCTCTGGCATGGCATCTTCTGGGGTGCTTGAGGAATCAAGCTCTGGAGAGGCCTGTTCGGGGGGGCTGTGGGGATCTTGGGGACTTCCACCTGAAGGACAGGGCTGAGGAGCAGCTAGCTCTGCTGCCACTTTGAGCAGGCGGATATGCAGGCCCAGAAACTGGCCAGTGTGGTGACCACAGAGCAGCTTCTCTACCTGTATGAGAGGTACAAGCAGGCGAAGGTTGGAAAATGCACCATTTCAAAACCAGGGTTCTTTCATTATGAAGGCAAGCAAAAATGGGAAGCCTGGAAGTCTTTGGGTGATTACAGCCGTCAGCAAGCAATGCGAGAATATGTTGAATGTGTGAAAACGCTTGATCCAGACTGGAGCCCAAAGGCATTCGAGGAACCTGTTCAATATCACAAGACAACGTTTGGTGGGCCAGTGGTCAGCTGTCTGTATAAGGTACTGGCAGGGCTGCCAAGAGGAATTCAGCCCCCCGGTACAGCAACTTCATGGGGTCCCCCTTATAGTTAAGCATGGTAAAAAATTGGTCATGAAATTGGGGCATGGCTGTGCACCATTGGGGCGTAGCTAGCAGGTGAAAAGCACCTATCCATCCTCCTACAGAAAATAAACTGCATTGCTGAGTACACCATTGGCATGAAGGACATCTAGCACCATAGTGTAGTATATAAAGAATGCAGTGTGTACATAAAGAGTTCACAGACTTGGCCTGCCCCTTACATTGGGCAGAACACTCACCAAAAACTGGGATTGTCATAAGCCCCCAGTACCATCACATGTCCTCCATGCTGCTTTCCCCCCTTCACCTGGCCCCATACATCACACTGTGCCATGCTGCTCCCCCTCTTCTTCATCACACTGTGCCATGTTGCTGGGTCATCTCTGCACCTTTGCTCACTGAATGTCGAGCGTGACGTTATGATGTCACGCCCGACATTCAGTGCAAAGGGAGGAGGAAAGAGGGACACCGGTGCCGCGATCATGTGAGTATTTGTATACTCACATGATCGCGGCGACGGTCAGATAAAAAGTAGGGATGTGCACCAGCCACTTTTGGTGTCTCGTGTTTTGTGTTTTGGATTCGGATTTGCTTGAGATTTTGGCTTCGGATTTGTTTCGCAAAACACCTGACGAAAGGTTTTGGTTCGGATTTAAGGTTTTGGATTCGGATTTATTTTGAAAAAAACATAAAAAGTGCTAAAATCAAGTTTTTTGGTTTATTTTCACTCCTACGCTATTATTAACCTCAATAGCATTCAATAACAATCATTTCCACTAATTCCCAGTCTATTCTGTAGAAACAGTGAACTTTGTAATATTGCAGTACCACTGGACTTATACTGCTGAATCAGTGAACTTTGTAATATTGCAGTACCAATGGACTTATACTGCAGGATTGTTTTTGGATATTTTTTTTTTAATTTCTTTTTTTTATAATTATTTTTTTTATAACTTTTTTTGGACTGAGCACAGCACAGCACAGCACAGCACAGCACGAGATATAGCAGGACAGAGGATCACCTAACACAACCTCCCTCTACCCTGATCAATGCCCGAGTGAAGATGGCGGCGACTAGCGGGGAATTTATAGAATACGAGTATTGCGAGATCCGACAGCGGGATTATAACTCAGAGCCTCGGTTTCAGTTTTGCAATTGGTGGGAATACCCGGATCTGTCTCGGATCCGGCTCGGATCGGCAACGTTCGGGTGGGCTCGGATTTCAGATATCCGAGCCCGCTCATCTCTAATAAAAAGTCAGATGGTCAGATAAAAAGTATTTGTATACTACATGGAATATCTGCCAGAATTTTCCTTACGTGCAAAATAATAAACTAATTTGCACCCCTTGCATTGTAACATGCTTTGTCTAGGATCAAACCTATTCCTTTTTTGCTTTGCTCTCCTTAATGACTCAGGCCCTGAATGAGTAAAATAAAGTCTAGTGTTTTTAGTTTTACTTAAGAGCCGGCCTCTGAGATGCAGGGAAAGCTGCCAGCAGATTCTTCTAATTTTACAGTAAAATGTACTATTTCTGTCTTAGTGAAACTTAGTCCTCCAGCAGCAGTGACTTTTTGTCTTCTGTGCAGTCTTGGCTGTGAAAAGTTTGTTAGATAGATCGTTGTTTTGACTTTGAATATGAATTTGTACATATTAATTAAATCACCTCAAATGCACTTTTTTCTAATGTATGCAAACCCAGAATGCTGGGACTTACAGATCCACAACAGAGAGCTACAGGTGGCCTAAGTCTTAGTTAAAGAAAAAAAAGACAAAATCTAGAAAGATAATAAAACACAAAAAAACTAATTAAAAAAAATAGTGTCTGACTCACCAACTCTCATACTGTGCATAGACTTGTAGTCTGGAAGAACGATTTGGGAGGAAAATCAATCTAGCTTCTGTATGCAAAATAGATTGTACGGGATGAGAGTTTGATTTGTGGAAGACTAGTAAAGAAAGTATTGCAACAGGCAATATGAGAGATGATGAGTGCATTAATTAAAGATTTTGCAGTGTATTGTGTAAGATATGTCCTTAGTTTGGAAATATATTTAGATGTATGTAACAGGATGTTGGTATAGATTGGATGTGGGGAACAAAGTGTAGTTTTGAGTCAAGAATCACACCTAGGCATGAAGCTTGTGGGGTAGCATTTATTGTCATGTGGTCATCAGAAACAGAAATGTCAGGTGGGCAACTTCTGGTGGGTGGGAATGTTATTAACTCTGTTTTTGCAAGATAAAGTTTAAGTTGGTGAGAGGACATCCAAGAAGAGATGGCAGAAAGACAGTCAGTAACACGGGATAACACCGATGGTGAGAGATCCGGAGAAGATAGATACATTTGGGTATCATCCACATAACATAATACAGAAATCAAAAGGGGCTTTTTAGTTTCCCAAGAGTAGTGGTATCTATAAATAAGAGCAGAGGGCCAAGGACTGAGCCTTGTGGTGCTCTAACTGATACAGGAAGCGGAGAGGTTGTGGACCCAAAGAAACTAACACTGAAAGGGCAATTAGATAGGTAGGATGAGAACCAGTATAGGACAGTATCCCGAAGACCTAGGGATTGTAGCATTTGTGGTCAACAGTGTCAAATGCAGCAGAGATAGTCAGAACCATTAGAAGAGAGTACTTCAGCGGTGATCAATAATTGATAACCTTTGTCAGTGCAGTCTCAGTGGAGTGTTGATAATAAAAGATTGACTAAATAGGGTCTAATAGGTTGTGTGAGATAAGAACGTGTGTGAGGCTATTGTAGCCAATTATCTCGAGAAGCTTGGAGAGACATGGAAGCTGTAAGATTCGAGTGAGTTTGGGTCAGAATTTTGTTTTTTCAGACAAATGATGGAAAGAAACCAATGAAATGAGAGAAATTACACATTTTAGTTAAGGTTTGAATGAGCATAGGAGACAGAAATACTGATTTGAGAGGGTATGGGATCAAGTAGTAGAGTATGAACATAAGAAGAGAGCAGATGCTTCATCTTCATTTATGGGATCAAATGAAGAGAGGGTGTCAGAGGGTGCTGTGAAGGACTTGAGCTGGTTGTTTGTCAAGGAAGAAGATACCATTTCAAGTCTTAAAAATCTTGTCCTTAAAGTAGGAAGGAAGACCTTGGGTACTCATAGTAGTCAGAGTGTTTGAGGTGGGAGGGTTGAGAAGAGACTTAAATGTGTCAAAAATGCATTTGGGATTAGAAGCTTGAGCAGAGATGAGAGATTGGAAGTATGTTTATTTAGTAGTGTCCCCAGCATTTTGATAAGCCTTGTAGATAGCAGTATATATGAGGAAATCATTAGAGACACAGGACTTACGGCAGGGACGTTCTGCTTTGCTAGAAAGTTTCTGAAGATGTTGTGTTACTTTAGTGTGCCACAGTGGACATTGAGGTAAATACGGAGTGTGAAGTTTAGCTGGAGCCACTTGATCAATGACTATTTGGTGAAAATGGTGGTACGGCCATATCAGGAGAGAATGTAGAAATTGGGGAGAGGAGGTGTTGGAGAGAGGTGCAAAACTATTGAAGATCCTTTCTTTCTCTCTTTCGTTCTCTTTTTCTCTCTTTCTTTCTTTCTTTCATTTTTTCTATATTTTAAATGATTGTAACATTTCTTCAGTCAAATTTGATTTAAAAAAAAGGTCATCTGAGATTGAAGTCCAATAAGGGCAGTAGAGTAAGAGAAATAATCATCTCTAGCTTGTGCTACTGTCCCTTCTATTTGCCCTCTGCTGAACTTTGTTAGGTTGCATATTTAATTATATTATACTAAGCACTTATGAGCCCCATAAGTTATATGGTTATGGGGCATGTGATATAGGGTCATCATGTAAATCTTCAAATCAGAGTCCATAGATCAATAGAAACATATATATTTTGTAAACAGGAACAAATGGTTGCTTCTGTAACAAAAGTTACCTTATCCATGCTCCAGCGCTGTCTCCTCTGTGCCCCATGCGGCACTGTGGGGCACAGAGTACCAGACCCTAGCCTGTCTGACGACTCTCCGGCTGTTCCTCCTTGCACCACATACTGGCCTGTTAGACCATTCTGCTACAGCTACTGTGTCCCTGTTATTATCAGCCTAAGGCAGTCTAAGGGGTCGCGACCTCCCAGTTTTGGGCAGCAAATCCTGCCTTGTGGGGGCTCTCGTTGAAACCCGGGGAACTCATTAGACTCCTCGCCCCTGGTCTTCTATTGCTAATTGTGATTGACACAGGTTTCTGTAGAATTGTAACAGCTGCTGAGCCTTGAAATGGTTAAACATACTTTTTTAATTCTATAAGGGCAGAAGCATGTTTGGTTGTTCGGCTTTTAATTCATTAGCTCGTTAAAGAAACCACAACACTGAATAATACCAAAACGTCTAGATAAAACAAATCTCATAGAACAAATCAGCCACTTCAGCTATTAACAGATTACATTTTCTTTTGCTCTCTCACTACATACGCTTCCATTTTGTTATTGTATTGTAGCAGCTATTTCATTAATCTACACACTTAGGAACATGAAATTTAAATACATATACCAGTTGAAGACTAACTACAAGTTGATAAATCTCTAATCATTTTCAAGTTTATTTTTCCAGATAGTTTATATTGCATATTTATTTCTTGCCTGCTTCTGCAGTAAGTCATTTAGCTTGAATGGAGCTCAGAGCATTTTAATTCTCGTTCACCTGTGGAATTCATCCCTCCAAAATAGGGACAAACTATCCATTGTAATGCAGTGGATTGTTAGATGAGATGGTGAGACAGGCTGTTGCAGCTTTGTATGAATACCCCACAATACAACTCTGAGCTGTCTCATCATCCCATCTAACACTCCACCGTACATGAATGAGTACATACACTGCATTCGCTTAGGAGGGCCATCCACGAGGAGTCAACAATGTGTTTTCTATCTCACCTGTGGAGAGAGATGCATTGTAGAGAAAGCAGTTCTACACCAGGAACTAAACCTGAGCCCCTGGTGATATGAGAGATGAAGGAACAGAAGGGTTAATTAAAAAAAATACAAGCATTTTAACACAAATACAAGGACTGTAGAAAATAAAGCTGAAAAGGTAAGTGGACACAAATGGAATTAACTGGGCAAATGAGGAACACCAACGATATTTAAAGAAATGATGTATAGGTATGGCACACTGGCAAATGAAATTCAAATATGGTCAGGGTCATGTCTAAATAAATGTTTCCTACACTTACATCCAGTGGCAGAACTACCATTGGTGCAGTAGGAGCGGTGTACCGGGGCCCAAGGAGATAATGGGGACTGCTGCACAGGGAACTAGCGAGCTGTAGGCCCCAGTTCCCTCGTCACCGCTTCCCTGCACTGGGGCCCACAGCTCGCAAGTTCCACCTTTGGTTACATAAGTGACTTTGAAAGAGGGGTGATTGCTGGAGTGTGTTTGGCGGGAGCTTTATTGACCAAGACAGCTCAACTTGCTGAAGTTTCATGAGCAACTGTTTCTGAGATATGCATTAATTCAAAATGCAAGGCCAAACAGATGAGCAACTGCAGAACAATTGTTACAATTTCAACCTGTGTTGCACGCAGAGTAGGATTTTTTAGTCACATTGCAGTGCATAAACAGCTCATCACACCTGACAATGCACTTAGCTTGTTTAGTAGCGCAAAGAGCAAAGACAATCAACTAGGAAAGCGATATGGTCCTTCCTTGTGTTTTTGACCATCAGATGAGTGCACATTCCTCCCTACAGAGCTCTCCAGCCCAATCATCATTTCAACACAGTTTTTTGTAATTTGCATATGGATTATTACAGATCAAGAAAAAAAAGAAAAAGATTTTAGGTATTTATTAGGGAAAAATATGTATTACAAAATTATTGGGGCAATACTAATTTGTTTATAAAGTAGTCCTATTTACTTTTTCTTCAGTAATGGGGCACTACTTCATAAATTATTCGAAAAAGGGGCACTAATATTTATGTTATCAATAATAGGGGAATGAGTAGTTACCCTGGTACTCACCTGTGAGGGATACCAGGAGGGGCCCAATTCTACTCAATATTGTGGCAATCATCTCTAGATACGAGGGCCTGATCATTTTTCACCCCCACTCTCCCTAGAGAACCAGGCCCGATGCTGAGTAACACTGAGTTTTTAGAAATTGGAAGGAGGGGGACATTTTTCATATATTTTTTTTTTTTATTTCTAACATACAAGACAGCTCAAACAGCATGCGGGTGGAGTTATCTGTCACAACAACATCTTTTCTTTCTCACTAAGACATGGCGGCTTGCCACGCGGTTTGTTAAACTGCCGTTTAGCAGATGGGATGGTTGCATTCCTTCCACAGATAAAAAACAGGATGGTGATTTTAAATCTTGCTGTTTAAAAATATTGCACTTTGCTGTTCAAACCAAACATCAATGTGCCTGAAGACCTGGATGTGAACAAATCGCAGGTTAGTAAATCTCCTAAAAAGTCTCTTTTCAAGTTTTTAAGGCAACACAAGTATATCCAGGTTAAAAATTGGCTGCTATATCAGTTACAATTAATTTCCGTTTATTAATTTACTCTTAACATACCAGTGCTAGATATATATAATACATATATAGTGGTGTGTGTTGGTATGTGTGTATTAGTTAATGAAAAGGACCAAAGGATATAACTTATTGTACTTTTTCATAAGTAAACTTTGGCAGCCGGGACACCAACTGAGTATTACTTTTGCCAGAGAAAAATAGATGCAGAACACAGTAACATACATTAGTCAAGGGTTGACAATGGAAGGATGTACAGAAGGAGAAGAAAGCAACAACAAAATGACAAAGGATGAAAGGAAATGGTGTGAAGACAATAATAGACCTGAGGGAAAGAATCGGAACAAAATAAAAGGATATTTTAAAACAAGTTTATTTTTACAATGGATGTTTTTTTTATTTTATTTTTAAGCTGTCTGCAATGGGTAGAGGTCCAGTGGATACTTCTTATAACGATTGCACTCCTGTTGGCATGTCACCTCTGTGCTTCTACTTGCTCACTGAGTCACTACAGGACATGTAATGTTTCTTTCTGTTACCTGTTCACAATTAGTGAGGGGTCACGCATATTATTTTTAGTCTCTACTAAATGCAACAAGCTCCATGCTGACCAGTTCAGTCTTGTTACTAAGACTGTGGAAGACCCTGTACAGTAGATTTCCCCTAAATCATGCTAGCTGTGGGAGTGACATTGTTGCCACCTCTGAGTGCTAATTTATTACCCTAGGGTGGTTAAGAAGAACCTCTTTGCTCTTCAGTACTGTTGAGTTTAACAAAGAGGTGGCCCACATTTGTTTTTCTGATTCCCCTCTGTTAAGGGAGCTGGTTGTCATGGTTATAACAAAGCCATAACCAGACATTTTAGTGCCCTAGGTGACAATGACCACTGGCGCTCCCCCCCCCTCACCACCATCACCCTTTCCATATTTTGGTGATATTAGTTGCCTCCCACTGGTGTAAAGCACTGCCATTTAAAAGCATTAGACTGTTTCCAACCCTCTGCTGCTCATTCCTATCTGTTCTTGACTACCTGATGCTGCTGCTGGTGTTAGGTCCCTGTTCGGAAAAGAGATAATTACTATTCATCTCTTGGAAAATAGAGCAATATGTAAACACTCTAGGGGGTAATTGTATCAATCTGCGCATTCTGCAAGTCGCCAATATTCAGCATCTTTGCAGGGCAGATTTAAAACAGCAAGTTTTGCCTGTAAGGACATTGCCGTTTTAAATCTGCCCTGCAAAGTCACCGAATATCGGCGACTTGTAGAATGCGCAGGTCGATACATTTAACCCTTGGACAACCTATCTCAACCAGCCCTAAAGTAAATTAATAACATACACATTTAATAAATATTCCTATTTCCCTGCAACCATCTATGACATTAAACAAATAGCACCCATGTTTAATAAGAAAGCCCCCCCCCCCTTCACTCTGACATTAAAATAATATCATTCCTCTCTCAACACATGAGAGTGTTTGGATTGGGAGTATGGGTTCCATAATTGTATTCCTATTTTTTTGAAGAAAGATTGTTTAGCGAGTGAGAGGGCAGAGCTGTAGGATGAGAGGATGAATTTGAAGTGGAGGAAGTCAGCCAGGGAGCGGGATTTTCTCAGTGGCGTTCGGTGGTACGGGAGCATTTTTGGAGGAGGTGGGTAATAGATAGTGTAGAATAGACAGAATAGATAGAATAGATAGTGCCATTATATATAATATATTTTAATAATGACCATACAAATATACTAGAAAGAATTAGATGTAATACAACATTTTGAAATAAAAATAATATAATATTTGGCATAATCATGAGAAAAAAAATGTTTCTCCTTAAATAAAATTATCAAAAAAAGGATCTGTTATTAAATGTACATAATAATAAAAAGGTAAGCCACTGATAAATTATTAAACAATATATAAAATAAAAATTGGATAATTAAACTCGGAAGTCTAAGAAACTCCTGCATAGATGGCACCGGTAGCCCGCAGCTATTTAAGCAGAATCATTCATCTAAATTTCTCTAAAATATCTGTAGTTCCAGACTCTGACCAACAAAGGTTAATAGCTAACGTGTCCCAGTTCCCCCCTTCAGTAGTTTACTTGCATTAGGGTGTCTCTGCCTTGCTGTTTCCTCTCGGGTCTTCTTCCATGGCATGGCGTGACTTGGGGCAAATGGAGGCACCACTTCATCTTTCCGCCCTGAGCAGTCGTACCACCCACACCGCCCTCATTATGGCCCTAGATTATAATGTGACCCATGTTCTAAGCCAGTGCCAGCTTATAGTATAGGTGTATGGGAACACCACCTGGGGCCCAGAGCACTTCATGGCTGAGCACATCTCCATCCATCTTACTATCACTATACTATCATGATTGCAGGCAGACTTGCAGACAGCAACTCCTTCCTAAGGCATGCCAACTAGCTAGGAGAATGTCAGAGAGCCATTTGTAGAGAGTGATAAAATGTGCTGCTTCTTGTTACTTCTTGTTGTGTGTGTGTGTGTGTGTGTTTGTGTGTGTGTGTTTGTGTGTGTGTGGGGGGGGGGGGGGAATTGATAATGGAAGAATCAGGGTCCTCCAAAAGCACCTAACAGTGATGTGTGGCTACTGTTAAATGGATGTGGGAACACTGAGGTGTCAAACACATGTCTGTGTAAAACAAAGTTCATTCATCCAACTAGTTAATTAATAACGCTAACAATATATATTAGTCACACGGTACCACCCAATTTCCTGTAATTATCAACATTATAGTAGTTTGTTTGTCATGGTAACCATAAGGACAGAAAGAAAAGGAAATAATTTGCGGATGAATGCCTTTAAATGATGATAACCTTCATATTACTTGAGAGATGAGGATGGAGAATTTTGACCTCGTCATTCTACGTGACTTCGTCAACTGTTTCTAAATTGTTGCTTATTTAAAAAATGACTCTTTAAATGTCCTATTTAAAAATAGACTATTGTGTAGCCAAGCAGTCATTTGCTCACAACACTCCCCATGCCATCTATAACAATAAAAGGTCCTGCTGTAAGATAAATGATAATCACTTAGCATAGACTTTTTCTTCATCATGGTTGAATAATCCAATATAATTGAATGCTTCTGGGCTGGAAAACATTTTTAAAACTTTACAATTTTCAACAGCGTAACATACATCTGCAGCTTAAATATATTGCTGATCCTGTCAGATGTGGTATTTACTTTACCAAAACTTAGTCATAAGTTTTTCAAAGTTAGTATATAGTTCGAACATATATAAGCAATGGGAAATGTATAACACAAATCATATCAGCTAACTGATATAAAAATAAAGCTAATTCAGACAGATATTTGGAGAAAAATAGTTATCCAATATACAGTGCCCATTGGACAAATTAGTAGAGAAAACTTCACAAAGTATAAAAATATTGCCAGAAAAAGATTAAAATAAACCCAACTTATAAAACATTGTAGTTGGCATAGTGGTTAGTACGGCTGTCTCACAGTACTGGGGTCATGAGTTTGATTCTTGGCTATCTGAGTTGCGTTTATACGTTTGCATGAATATCCTTCCAAGTGTTCCGGTTTCCAGGCACAAATCGAAAACATACTGATAAGTTAATTGGATATTGACTGTGTGCTTGTGAGTTTAGACTGAAGGCTCCAATGGGGCAGGGACTGTTGTGAATGAGAAATATTCTCTATACAGCGCTGTATAATATGGTGGCGCTATATAAAATATAACAACATTGAGGGTTCCATTTGCTGGACCACCATAGTTCATGAGTGGTATGGCATGATGCTTTACTGCACCAAGTCCCTACAGGTGCAGTTCTGCGTTTTCCCCACTAGTGGCCGCTATGTGAATTGTGTGTCCTCACTCAGCTGTTAAGTGTTATGCTGATCACCAGACCATAAAGACTGACCCGTGGCAGTCATTCCTTGCTGGTTCATTGTGGTGTGTTACAGCTCTGGATCTCTGTTTATGTTACAGCTCTGGATCTCTGTTTATGTTGCAGCTCTGGATCTCTGTTTATGTTACAGCTCTGGATCTCTGTTTATGTTACAGCTCTGCATCTCTGTTTATGTTGCAGCTCTGGATCTCTGTTTATGTTGCAGCTCTGGATTTTGCTGTTTCAGCTTACCTGGCTTTTGGACTCTGACTTCATTTTGCTTCTCTGGAACCTGGCAAGTTTAAAAGACTTTGTTTTGAATATTATTCCTGGACATTTTGTTTCATGCCTTGCCTGGTCCTTCAGCCACTGAGATCCAACCCTGCCTGTACTTACAATAAATATTTAAGTTTACTATCATCACTGTTTCTGTGCAATAATATTGTGGAATATACCAGAGAGCAGTGACAATGAGTCACTCTCTCCATGCCGAGCCTCTCCACTAATTTATCTCCTATCAATAATCTCACTCTGCAAAATGAACTCCTGTTTTTTGCAATATTCTGCAAATCTAGGCGACACAATACACCTACTTCAAACTTAGCAAGGAATGCCCCTATCCAAATCGTCTCAACAGTATGTGCAAAATACTTTTCAACTGCAAAAGCCATCACACTGTTCCTCAAATCCATATGCTTGGTAGAAATCTGGCGTATTTGTGCGAATCGAGGTTCATATGCCAACAAAGACAATTTGGCACTTTGTAAATAACATTGGACCTGATTCATTAAGGAAAGTAAAGCAAAAAAATTGAGTAACTTTGAACATTGGCGAAACCATGTTGTATTGAAGGGGGAGGCAAATTTAAAATGTGAGGACAGATTTATAATTGTGTCAAAGCATGTCCCAGATCAACTTTAATTTCAGTGTACAAATAAGTTATCAAGTACTTGTGTCCTACATGAAAAAAACAGACTGTATATATCTTATGTGCAAAATAATAAACTTATTTGCATCCTTTGGATTGTAACATGGTTTTGTCCAGGAGAAAACATACTCATATTTTCCTTAATGAAATAGGCCCTTTGTATTCAAACGGTGTCTACCACTTTCATACTGCCGCCCCTACAATTTCCCAGGTTTTTCAAGCCGAGTTTTTGCTGAGGCACAGAGCGTCCCAGCTCAGAGACCCTGTTCACATTACAGCTTGGACCCTGGAATTTTCCGGGTCGACCCCATTCATACTGAACACGGGTCTGCCCTGGCAATAAGTGTGAGTCATCACAAGAGGAGCTAAACAATTATTAGATTGACATAATGTTACGAGCCGCGGCGGCTCTTGGCACCGCCGCAACTCGCTCCCGTCTGCTGCTGGACACCCCGGTCGTCGTCATGACGACCGGGACATCATTTCCGCTTTACCCCTTGACCGTTGCCAGGGCAACGGTCGGAACGCTTCCTTGTGTAGCGCCGCGTCCCGGCATCCAGGGCAGCCGGGCGCGTGCGCAAACTAAATAAAAACAGCTGGCTACTTACTCCTGGGCCTCTGGCACTTCCTATTGGCCAGTACTTGTATTTAAGGCAGGGAGGGGCAATCCTTCCCTGCCGGTTATAGTTCCTGCTTCTGCTGACTAGCCTACTCGTGCTCCTGGTTGCTGTACCTTTGTTGGATTGATTCTTCGTTGCTGACCTTCTCCCTGATTCCTGACTCCGTTTTGATTGCCTGTGCCCTTTTGACCCTTTGCCTGGATTTCTACACTGCTGATTTGCCTGTGCCCTCTGACTCTGGTTCGTGTCCTGGATATTCTGTCTGCTGCCTGCCTTGACCCTTGCCTGACCTCACTTTGCTATTTCTCCCATCTGCTATCGCTGGGTTCTCCCCAGTCTGCGCACAATTCACGACCCTCAGCTGTCTGCGGCCAAGTCTGTCCCCACCACTAGGGGCTCCAGTGAAAACCAGACTTCTGAGCAGACCCCGGGTTTTGTGTTGCTGGCTGTGGGGGTTCCAAACACATAACAAGCAAACAGTTTAAAATAAAATGGGTTACATTCAGAATAGCACTTACTTGAGTTGCATAATCTGTGCCATGGGAAATTGGCTAGGAAGATGGACAGCTTATCAATATGAATTGATTTCTCAAAAAGTCTGACACTTTGCTATACCTGGTCTCAGCCTTTTAAAGACACTTCCACACCTCTTTCTACCCCCAGGGGGAAGTGGACTGTGACACTTTTTTCAATTACCATTTGCATGTTACCTGATTTACTAACCAATTCTCCTATGTGACCTAACTTTTCAAAGGAGTGTCACACAGAAACAATTTTATCATTAATAAATCTCCTATGACTCTGTCCACCTTTTGATATCAAACATGATGAAATTTTGACACTGTAACATACCTTTTCCAAAGATATGTGATTTTAGCTATTCCCGGGTAGCACCCGTACATGTCATTCACAACCCTGGTGTGATTTCTGCTCCTTAGTATGGAGTGCCACCCGGATTTCCCAAAATAGGAACTATGAAGGCATTTTCCTTGGAAGCTCATATTTCGATATACCTGTATAGGCCTTCAAAATGCTGCCTTGGGCTGCAAGGATGTCCATCTGTGATCGGCCTCACAAAGTCAATTTAGGAGTCCAAAAACTAACTTGTGTCAGGGTATTTCTCACACCTAGAGCTCTTTGAAGCTGCCACAGGAGACACTCCTGTCTTTTCACACTGGAATGTGCAAAGCCATCAAATACATTTACATCAGACTTTCTGTCTTCACATTTTGCACTTGCATAGCTGAACTTATCAATGGATTAATTTGATATAACATATTTACATTGCTGTTACGATTCATCCTTTATAAATAACTGTACGTTCCCAATGTTCACCACATACACAAAGATGAGGTCAAAGTGGATGGTGACTGTTCACAGCATTGCTTTAACCATGGCCGATGAGTCACAATTGTGTAGCCCAGAGTTCATGTTTTATTGCGTTTATTTGCTGTTTTATACAGCATATGAGTGCTTGATGTAGCTGCTAACACTGTGCTACCGCACAGTGTCATGTCAGGAGGAGAAAGGAGCAATTTCTGGCACAGAGGGAGAATACTTGGCATCTGTATATGCACAGGAGGAGAGCTTATCTCATGGCCAGCACTTCCTCCATATTGAGTGTGAGGACACCGGGGTTATAACCAAAGCTCTCTAGATACCCAGTCCTCTAGGTTTACAGGTCACACAGGTAAGGAGACAGGAAAGAAATA
The DNA here is from genome assembly GCF_038048845.1 of Mixophyes fleayi. Classification (NCBI taxonomy): domain Eukaryota; kingdom Metazoa; phylum Chordata; class Amphibia; order Anura; family Limnodynastidae; genus Mixophyes; species Mixophyes fleayi. The sequence continues at coordinate 256,955,563 of NC_134406.1, read as the reverse complement.
ATAATCCCTTTTAATAAACAAAGTGCGCACACTTAGTAAAATACAACAGTGCTCCCCGAGGAGAAACTTGTTCCCCCACCAAATATATCAAGTGTCAGAAAATCACCAGTGCAAGTAAAAACTCCCCAACAAAGTCCCCAGCAGGTTACCTCCAAGCACAGAGTCCTATCAGGCCCAAACTCCTGGTAATAAAATCCACAGCTGACAATCCAAGTGGGCCAGGGTTTCTGATCCTTAAGGTGGGTCTGTGTATCTTGCTGATCCCAGCCGCTCAGCCAACTCTCCACCAGCTTGGTGGGACCCTGGGTATTAGTCTCCCTACCAATGTAGGCTCACCAATTCCCCAGAATCTGTGAGTGTCTCCCGATGGAGTGGTAACAGAATCAGTCCTAGAGGTACACTGTCCGATCTCTGTCAAGAAGCTCCTGCCTCAAGCATTCCTTTAAGGCCCTGCGAGAATACGGTTACTCTCAAACAGTCCAAGTCCTCGCTGTCTCAAGATTCTCCAACAACAACCCCCTCACCCAGACAGCTCCTTTTTGTCCCTTCTCACAAGACCTCTGATCCTGGCCACCTCTCTGGGTCAACCCCCCACTCATTGTCCTCTTGTGATTGGTGGTGTGAAGAGTTTGGGTGGTAACAGGGGTGGAAATAGTGCATGACATCAATGGTCTCCCCCCTGCGGTGATGGTGCATTCGGACTGTGTTGCACAGTTGCTAGAACAATAGTTAGCAAACAGGGAGAGACCCCCTCCTGATTTTAGATAAGGTCCTGACCCTCCTCTTTTTAACCCCTTCCACTACTTTTTGATGTCACAGGGTCCACAGCTGATTCATACTTCAGATCTGGCCACCGAGCAGCATTTAATAACAGAGTGGGCCATGGTTGTTCAATTGGCCCACTGAGAAGAGACCGGGTTGGCACGATATTCTCAATATAAGGCCGGGTCTGTCACATTGAGATTCAATGCTGCGACTAACCGAACAATGTGTGCCAGAGAATGCAGCCACGGAGAAGTTTTCTGGTCTACTGTGGAATCTTTTGAGGACCAGCAGTGGATGGCACACTTTCGTATGTCACGTGGGACATTTCACTATGTGCTGGACCTTATTACCCCAGCACTTTCTAAACAGTCAACAAACTTCAGAAAACTCGTTGCACCAAGTAAGAGGCTAGCAATTGTGTTTTGGTGGTATGCTACCCCTGGCGAATGCCACACAATCTCCTGCTTGTTTGGAGTGGGGATATCCACAGTTTGCACTCTAGTGCATGAAGTCATCAAGGCATTGCTGGAAGCCCTTTACCATTATTTCATCTCCTTACCTGAAGGACAGCGACTGGAAGACACCATTACTGGATTCCTGCGACATGGATATCCACAGTGTGCTGGAGCAAACAATGGGAAACACATCTCTATCATTGCCCCCACAGACAACTATGTGGATTACTACAACCGCAAAGGCTGGCATTCCATCATTCTGCAGGCTGTAGTTGACCACAACTATTGGTAAGCATCATTTTTTAGTTTAATGTGACTGTGTCTTATGATGTGTATTGTAAAACAAAGGTAAATATATTTTATATTCAGTTTCACAGATGTCTTTATTGGCTGGCCTGGACGTTCCCATGGCCAATTCTAATCTGTACCAGATTGCAGGGGACGGACAAGCTGGTTGGTTGTTCCCTAGAGAGGTAAATATCTATATTTTGTTGGATGATGTTTTCATGAGCTAAATAATACATTCATGTATTTTTTGGGATTTTTTTTACTGCACCTGTTCCTCTCTAGATGTTCCGCTTTAAAAATACACTTAAAACATATACCAGCAGGTGTGTTTTGTTCTGTAACCAACATTTGGGTAGCGTGTTCATGTTTTTTTTTTCTTTAGAGCTAGACATTATAGATTAAAAGATTAATAGGTGCACTGATTCTGTTAAATGTTCCAATATTCTCTGTAAACCACTAATGACATTTAATGTGTTATATTTCTTTACAGAAATCAAAGTTCGTGAATGGTGTGGAGATCCCAGTAGACATCATGACATCATTGGGGATGCAGCTTACCCTTTGCAGCGATGGTTGATGAAGGGCTTCACATAGCAACATCAACTGTCTTTGGAACAATTTTGCTTCACCCATACCCTCAGCTCAGCACGGATGGTGGTAGAAAATGCCTTTGGACGCTTAAAAGGACGTTGGCGGTGTTTATTGAAGCGCAATGACATTGACACCAAACTTATGCCCCATGTAGTTGCTGCTTGTTGTATTTTACACAATATTTGTGAAATATAGAAAGAGCAGTTTCTACCAGAGTGGAATGTACAGGACTCTTAACTGTCAGTGCTTTCTGTGGACTCTACGAGTTATGAGCTAGAAATCACAAATACCTCTGCAGAACTCATTCGTACCACCATCACCGCCAATCTGCCCTCCATGATTGAGTAGAGCAGACAAGGGATAAGTAAAGAAAATATTTTTATTCAAAATGTTTTTTCTTTGATAAATGTTACACATTTCCTTATATGTACTTATAAAAAATGCAACAATAGTAAAAAAAACATATAAATGTGTGCACCCATGTGCGCAAACAGTAGTGCAAGTGCACTATTTCTTTCAGTGTTTGCTTAGATCACAAAACATTTTTAACCTACATAACAATATACATATTGTTGTCTTATACTCAGGCAATAACAAAATTATAATTGTCTACAACATTATTTCATTACCTACAACTGTCGGTAATGTGGGTAGTCTTGATTTGGTTGACTTGCTGTGTACTCAGGGTTATGGACAGTATTCTTGATTAGGGGTAGTAGGTGGCTAGTCAACGTTATGTGTATTAATTTGTGTTTGATGATGTGTGGTGTTTATTGGAGTACCTGAGTTAGGGAGGAACATTTGTTGGCCTCTGTGATACACAGGGTAAGGCGCCTCTACATGGTATGAGGGTTGTGCATGTCACTGCATTCTGGGCAGGAATCGATCCAAGTAACCCATCATACATTCATGGTTCTCACAGAGAATATGCTTTTGGGTTATAAAGGATTCCTGGAGCTCGCGCTCATTGTCCATGAATCTTTGGAGACGTGCATCCTCTTGGGGAGCCATAGCCGTATCCATTTCCTTTAGGTGGTCTAACATCACTGTGGTCATCGTTTTGATAGCGATTTCCATCTTATTTGGTCTCTTCCTTTTTTTAGGAACATTGTAAACTGTTAATGAAATGTTATTTCATTACATTTTTATTTTAAGAAACTTACTGTTTGAACGTAACGTTGTGTTCTGCGGTGACTGCAAAGGTAGATTCGCTGACAACGGTTGTGTCTCTTGCACGGACTGCGTATCTACTGCAGGCTGTGCTGATGTTAAAGGTTGCGAATCTAGATATTCATCTGCGGACAGATTGATTGTGTCTTCTGCACTGTTGGACCACTCCAGATCAGCATGTTCCTCTACTGACTCGTCGCTAGTCACCATTGCGGCCTGGCTAGACTGACTGCTTTCTGGTGAAGGAGTAGGAGCATTCCGGCAACTAGATGAAGATAGTGCAATGGGATTTGAAATTGCTGAATTTCCAAACACCATGTTGCATTGTTCGTAAAACGGCCATTCCATTCCTGCAGCACCACTTTTCCGATGATTGTTATCATGGATTTTTGCATATTGTTTACGCAGGGATTTTAATTTGTTCACAACCTGTTGCTGGCTGTGCTTTATTCCACGTTGTGTCATGATTTTTGAAATGTTTGAATAAACAGTTGCATCCTTTACAGCCCCTGTAATTTGTCTTGTTATCTCTTCCTCCCCTCTGATATTTAGTAACTCTCTGACCTCTTCTTCCATCCAATGTGACATTCTCTCAATGCTTCTCTCAATGCTTCTCTCAATGCTTCTCTCAATGCTTCTCTCAATGCTTCTCCTTCTTCTTCTAGACTCTTCTGCAGCACTATAACGATGATGTCATCCTCAAGCGTCCCAGACACCCAATTAGCTTCTTTCTGTGAGACCCGGGTTGTAAAACCCGGGTCACACCATTCATACTGCAGGCTAACCAGGGCCGACACTGGAATTACCCCACCAAAAGTCCTGGGTCTAAATCCTGGGTTTTCAGACCCGGGATTTTTTCCCTGAAACCATTCATGCTGTGATTTAACCGGGTCGTCTGGGCTTTCCCCGGCAAAAAACCCGGGTTTTTCATGCAGTATGAATGGGGTATTAGTATGTTAAAAGGCTCTCATCAATTGAAAACATTGCTTTGTTGGTACATATCGTTAAAATATACAGTATGTATGGGTGAATAAATTCTGTACAGTTCATGTATTGGGTTTTGGTCAAGTTGGGATTCATGAACCACTAAACAACTTTGCAAAAATATAGCTAAATGATTATGAAAAAATAAAAACAGAAAACAGAGGAAATATCACATGGACGCATTAATCTACAAGCTCTTTCACCCAAATCCTTTTGCCATTTTAAGGCTAACTATTGTGAGTCATGCATGTTGCTATAGTACATTGTGATTCTGCAGAAACAAATGTATGCTGAAAAATGGTGTTTAATGTGCATGTGATCAATTGACAAGAGTGACCCTTATTGGCATCATGGAAGCAAGGAAAGGAGGAAGTTGGAATCTACACCCAAGAGCAGCTAATCCAATACTACTACAATTGTGCCATCTTCATCTTCCTTTATTCTATATGTAGTGCCTTTTAAATTAGATAATGTCCACTTTAATTCCTTAACAGAGCCAATAGTGTGACAGAATAGAGGAAGAGAATAAAATGGAGAAACATGTAATATGTATTCTTTTAGCATGCAATATAAAGCCAAGGGAGGATGAATATTGAGCTTGTCATCTAATTGTACTGTCATGAAACAGGTCCAGTCTGGTAATGTGTTCATGTGGTCATAGGAAACAATATTGGAGTTTTCAGAAAGAAGTAAAAGGGAAAGTGAGACAGAGATTTGAAATAGTGAAAACATGTTTAAAATTAAACAATACAGTAGTGATTGAGAACAGGAGAAAGAGCTGTCAGAGTGACATGATAGACAGTAGGAGACAGAAACTGGAAAAAGAGAGGCTGCAACGTGGGACAGATTTTATGGAGAAAAAAAGAGATGAAGTGAGGTGAAAGCTGACAGGAAAGACAAAATAGAGGGGAATATTCAATTAGGTTTCCGGTCCACGGTAACACTCGTTACCTGCGCGAAACCTGCGCAGTATTGCCGGTAATACGGTACCGCAATAACGCTGACTTTCCTATGCAACCCTATGGGGTGCGCACGAAAATCCACGCTATTGCCGTACCGTGGATTGACTTTGCGGCCCATTCTGGCACATTCCCGCTGACCGGAAACCTAATTGAATATGCCCCAGAGAGTGATAGATGAATAGGACAACATATGTATTATATATTTGTTGTAAAATAGAATATCAAAATAAGAAATTCTGAGTGTCTAGCGCTCCACTCTGGCTTGCAGCCTCTTAGATGTAAAAGGAATACTTCCATATGATTCCATATACAAATTGCAAAATAAAATGTGTTACATACATGAAGCGCTTCCTTGCTTTGCACTTGATATTATTCCACAATACTTAGATGGTATTCTGTTGCAGAAATCTCTATATGGAAAAAATACAACCTCACATAGTGTGATACAGTATGAGACATAAAGGGTTTGATATGGGAAAAGTTTCCGGTAAAGTTCCTCTTTACATTGTTGATATTTGTTTTATTAAAAGATTAAGCACAAAGTTGCTTTTTCTCTTTTATATATCCATATTCCATGTGATGAGGGAAGTGGAGGTGAGATTGGTGAGGATACGATCAGAATCGTACTGGGATATCTGTGTGATCCGTGTTCTGTGATACAAGACAGTCATTCCAGAAGTCTATTTTGAGGCACATATTGGAGAGTTATCTTGTAATTTTAAACCCATAGGGGGTGATACGACGGTGTCAACACTGTTTTGGATGGAGTATCCCCATATGAAAACACACTTTTCCCATATCAAACCCTTTATGTCTCATACTGTATCACACTATGTGAGGTTGTATTTTTCCCATATAGAGATTTCTGCAACAGAATACCATCTAAGTATTGTGGAATAATATCAAGTGCAAAGCAAGGAAGCGCTTCATGTATGTAACACATTTTATTTTAAAATAGAATATAATATATAAGAACTTATATTTATTCCATCTTAGTGAGAAATACATGGTAAAATGCAGAAGCATAGTTTTTTCTTTATTTAGTATATACTGACTATTCCCGTTTTATAAAATCAATATAGTTTAAAGGAATATTAAAGCACCAGGCTGCACTCTAAGGAAGTACAAGATAGTTAAAAGCGAGTTTCAGAGGAATGGAAACCGGAAAATAAAAAAAGAGACATAAAGGCTATAACAGAAAAGGTCAAGACCTTAGTGTTTAGAGACAGGAAACAGCATTAGGGAATAGAACACAGTATGGATAGAGTGAGTTAGTGAAAGATAATCCAGAAAAAGGACAAGACAACGGTATCAGGCCAACTCTCATGGGCCACACCACAGAGGACGCACTTGGAACCAATGCTTCAGGAATAACACCTTGTTGGTTCAACAATCTATATGACAAGCATCTCTACAGATCTATTGTTACCACTCACTCACTAGTGGATCAGATAATTGTTGATATTGCAAGTATACACTTTGCATATAAAATACTTATAGTAAGCCCTGCATAGGTAATGACATTAATAAGAATTGTTGTGAACACTTTTAGCAGAGTAATACTACTCTATTAAGTAGAAGAAAATCAAGTTCCTGATTATCCAACAGGCTGACTAGGATGCAGTCTGGGGTGCAAGGCTTTTGAGGGGCGCAAGGTTTTTGGGGTGCAAAATTGTGGGATTGTTATACACGGAAATTCTTTTTAAAATAAAAAAGAAGAGTTGTTCTCCAAAATAAAAAAAAAGAACATGAAATAAATACTTAGTAATGTTTTCATTTTGATGTATTCCCATGGTAAAGGCTGAAGTCAATGAGACGACCTTGGGCGGACACTTGAGGACAAACTAGTAGGAGAGACAAGGATGGCGACAGATGCAGACGTGACAACCTGGCGATATATGCAGATGTGACAACCACTCCACCTTCATGCCTTCACCCTCAGTAGCGCTCCTATACGCCTCCGTTGTGACATAAAGTTCTGATTGTAAGAAAAACAAAATGAGGGACAAAAGTTGCTGTGACCCTTGAAAAAGAGACAGGTTTTAAATTAATAACGGATTCAGTCCAACCTACTACGTATTACCCTGGCATGAAGGGCGAGGAGACGCTTTGAGTGTATTTACCTACGGCGGCCTGAACCCTTAATCGAGCCCTCAGGAAAACTGTGCAAGCTCTAACATATTAATATAATACATTACACAAAATAACTAATGCTCTGTAATCTGCTGGTACTCAGAAGCTGATAATTTCTTTTATCAAACTAATTCGGAACTCTAAGCAGGAGTATTTTTAGGCATCAAGAACAATTTTCATTGTAGCAGTATTTGGTTATATCATACCTGTGAAAGGTTTTTTTTAGACTTAATTCAGTGTATACCATGTTAATAATTTCTACCATTACATGTAGGACAAGATTAGATGTATAATTTGTTTATCACATGTCGCCCCAGCACAAGGGGTACGATACTCTCACCTGCCAAATGTGGGGATCCCTGCCGTCGCTGGGCACCGCGTCCTTCCGATGGCGGTGGCCATCTTGATTCCAGGTCTGCACATGCGCAGTCCCTTCCTGTCAGATAGATCTCCTCCTCTCTGCTCCCATTCGTCCAGCCTGTCATCACCTCACTATTTAAGACACCTGGGCCAACACCCAGTTGCCTGTTCTCTGTTTGTCTACCCTGACTTGACTCCCTGGCTCCAGCTCACCTGTTCCTGTATCTCTGCATGACTGACTGAGCCCTGCTCATTCCTGGATATCAACTCACAGAATTACCATCATTTCCAGCACCTCAGCTCAGCTGCTCATTCCTGGATATCAACTCACATAGTTACCATCATTTCCAGCACCTCAGCTCAGCTGATTTGTAACATTGTTCAGCAATACGATATTATCAATGTTTAGGAATAGTATTAACTTTCACTCATGTGCACTTTACACTGTTGAACTAATTAATAGGTGTCCCAAAGAACTTCCCCCATCCTCTGCCTATCCTTCCCTGTCCCCATTAAACAACACATTTCCTTCAAAATATTCCCATTTTCTGGGTCTTAACACGGCTGGGTGGCTCATGTCTCTCTACCTTGTGGTTGGTGACGCCCCTTGAACCCGAGTACCACATAATAATTAATAATTAGCTAAAATAATAGTCAAAATAGATTTCTGCTCTAAAGCAAGATATCTGATTGTAAGTCCATAAAAGTACTATCTGCTTATTTGACACTGCCATAAAAAAAAAGCTATTTCTGTCAAAGTAATTGAAAATTGTAACACCATTCGTTCTGTTAACAAAGTAATATTCTAACTTTGCCCCTGCTGGCATCTATGAATGAGATCCCATGTTCAGCTGCGCTGCCTTCTACAAGACCAGTATCTTTTCAGGATAATTTAAAGAGCAAGGCCCTGGGAAAAAAAAAAAGTGAAGTGGGTATTTGCTTGTTCTGGAACAAACATTTAGATAGAATGCAAAATCACTTTGATTGAAATATAATTGCTATTCAAGTGAAGAAATAGCAAATGCAAATGCAAGTGCAAGGTTTTTCATGGATGTATAATTTGTAAAATGAAAACTACCACATTACACACTTAGAGCCTCATTTAGAGTTGTACACAAAGATGAGCCTTATTCATACGTGAAAAATTGGGTCTTAATACATGTGCATCCTAAAACAGAGCTTGTGGATAATGAGCAAAGATACAGCCATCTTTAAGTGACATGTATGTATATGCTACATACATTTTTTGCCACCCAGCAATGTAGTATAATATTATATTATGTGCATGATGCATTTCATTTGCCCATCCAACTATGTAGTATAATATTATATTATGTGCATGATGCATTTCATTTACCCATGCAACAATGTAGTATAATCAGTGCTTTTTTTGTAAGAAAAAAGGTGCCGGAACTCACATCACATAGTCAATCACTGTGCACACACCCACACACATCAGTTGTGTAACGCAATATAACGGTCACCACTATGTTCTCAGCACGCGACCACACAACCAATCACAAGCTGAGCAGTGGCACAAACTGAGCAGTGCCATCACAACCAGCGCGGACGAAGTACGCATGCACCGGACTGGACACACAAGCAGCCCGCATGCACCGTTTTAATGATTTTTCCGCCAACCTGCTACACTCTACATCTCAATTCAAGTCCACGTGGACCAAACATAAAATGTTCAAAAGTTACTTTTAAAACTTGGAAAATCCATTGAAAAAGTTTCTGGAACTCTGTTCTGTGAGTTCTATGACAAAAAAAGCAATGAGTATAATATTACATTATGTGCATGATGCATTTTCCCTACACATCTGAATGTAGCATATTATATTATATCTATGATTCATTTCCTTATATACCTTACAATCTAGTACATTGTTACGTATATGATACAGTTTCCTTACGCATCCGACGGTGTAGTATAATATTATATTATGTCTATAATTCATTTTCCCTATCTACCTTACAATCTAGTACATTGTTATGTGTATGATGCATTTCCCTTGCATATCAGACAATGGACAGTATTAGATTATGCATAGTATCTAACAATTTTGTGCATTAAATGCCCTATACTGTAAAATGTATGTTATGTGCATATATTCTTCACAGTGTAGTCTAATATTATACCATGCATATAATGTATATTTCCTACAGACAATATAGTACACAATTATGTTATATGTATGAAACATTTTCCCTACACTGAAAATGTGGTACAGTATTGCCATGCTTATGATGCATTTTATCTAGATAGCTGACAGGTAACTACAATATTGTGTCGAAAATACAAATATAATATATTTGAAATACAATCAGTTTTTATAAAAAGCTAGAAGGTATATAAAGAATAAATAAAATGACAAATAACACAAATAAAAACAACAAAAACAATAAAACACATAATGAATAAATAAAATACTCTAAAGTGACAGGTACATCAATATGTTCCTGGACACTTCACTTCCATCTTGAATTTCTTCATGTCAGTGTCTGTTGTACCTGTGTTTGAGAAGATAAAAAGAATTTAGTTTAACAATATAACTCATATAATATTTATTTTTATTTTCATAACATGTAATATAAAAGATAAGCCATACAAGAATAAAGTAATATCAGTCGGCAACCAATCAGATTCTAGTTATCATTTATTTAGTAGTTCTACAAAATGACAGCTAGAGTCTAATTGGTTGCTATAGGCAACATCTCCACTTTTTCAAACTCACAGTTTAGTAAATATACCCCTAAGTCTTGTCTGCTCATACATCAACGGAGAGGATGATAAGGAAATTGTACTTGTTAAACATTAATGAAAATAAAACTAAAATAAATTGCCATTAATAGGCACTCATGTAGTTATAGCTTTACATCCAACATGTAGAGGAAAAAAATATTTACTGATTAAATTTTTATCTTTATTACTGACTAATTTTTAAAAATAACTAGACATTTTAGTAGTTTTCTATCAATTGAACCACTGCAAAAGATTATAACTCATACATGTGTCAATGTCTGATTATTAAGGTTAATTGTATGAATAATATTTTATGTTGCAAATCACTTTTACTAATGTATAATCAATGTACAATTATGTATAGTCAATAAGACTGCATTATCTTTAAGAAGCCTAATTATTGGTATTGAGGTACTTTCCAAAATTGTAACTTATAAGTATCAGTGCAGGAACTTACAGTCCTATCTTTCCAGACTTGTATCCACAACTTCTCTTATCTACATGCTTGGATCTAAATTGTCTGCTGTCAAATGTTACCAGTTTGCTCCTCAAGCCACACTTTGCAATAACACGAGTACAATACCTGTGCTACCCATGTCTATCTAGAAATATAAATTCTCTTCCTATTAAAAGACTGTTTGAGGGGCAGCTTTGTTTCAAAAAGAGTTAATAGCCTAAGAATACCGACATGCAATCGACACCTGGAGGTATATTTGCTAAACTGCTGGTTTGAAAAAGTGGAGATGATGCCCATTGCAACCAATCAGATTCTAGCTGTCATTTATTTAGTGCATTCTACAAAATGACAGCTAAAATCTGATTGGTTGCTATAGGCAACATCTCTACCTTTTCAAACTTGCAGTTTAGTAAATATACCCCCTGTTGTTGAATGTTGCAACCTTCTTTAATTCATCAACTAAAGCTTATAAAACGTCTTACACAGCAGGATGACTTGCAGACCTGAAGGTTTACAGTAAAATTTTATTTTTACCTTACCTTGTTAAACTTCTTTTTAATACATTTTGTTACACTTTTCAAACAAAAGAAAACCTTAACCAAACAATCCAATTATTGACTTTAATACATGTGAAAAGAAAGTAATTACATTTTGTGAAAATAAGTAAAAATGTATATACTCCCCCCCCCCCTCTGGAAGTAGTTAAGAAAGCAAGTTTACTTTTAATATCTCTTATAATGCCTTCCATTTACTTTTATGCTATAGAAGTATTCATTCTTCCTATAATATGTAATAATTTATCAAGTGATAATGTGCCTAGAAGACATTTCAACCTATAGTGTAAATGTTACTAGATAAAAAACAAGAAAGAGATAAAATGTATAAGCAATTAGAAACTCACAAATGTATTTTTTGTGCTACATCAGAGACATAGGATGATTTTTTTTGGGATATATTGATAAACAACTCTTATTGTTGTATTGTACAAAGCAAAAAGTAATTTATGGGTACATTTCTATTAAACATTTCCTTTCATAATGCCAAAATTATTGAATATGAATGCAAATGACTATCAGTTACGCATCAGCACCTCTCAGCCAGGATCCAGCATCCCCTCAGCCAGGCTCCAGCACCTCTCATCTAGGATCCAGCATCCCCTCAGCCACGCTTTACCACCTTTCATCCAGGATCCAGCATCCCCTCAGCCAGGCTCCAGCATCTCTCATTCAGGATCCAGCATCGCTTCAGCCAGGCTCCAGCACCTCTCATCCAGGATCCAGCATCTCCTCAGTCAGGCTCCAGCTCCTCTCATCCAGGATCCAGCATCTCCTCAGTCAGGCTCCAGCACCTCTCATCCAGGATCCAGCATCCCCTCAGCCAGGCTCAGCACCACTCAACCAAGCTCCAGCTCCTCTCATCCAGGATCCAGCATCTCCTCAGCCAGGCTCCAGCTCCTCTCATCCAGGATCCAGCATCTCCTCAGTCAGGCTCCAGCACCTCTCATCCAGGATCCAGCATCCCCTCAGCCAGGCTCCAGCACCACTCAACCAGGCTCCAGCTCCTCTCATCCAGGATCCAGCATCACTTCAGCCAGGATCCAGCACCTCTCATCCAGGATCCAGCATCTCCTCAGACAGGCTCCAGCTCCTCTCATCCAGGATCCAGCATCTTCTCAGTCAGGCTCCAGCAGCTCTCATCCAGGAATCCAGCATCCCCTCAGCCACGATTTAGCACCTTTCATCCAGGATCCATCATCCCCTCAGCCAGGCTCCAGCACCTCTCATCCAGGATCCAGCATCTCCTCAGCCAGGCTCCAGCTCCTCTCATCCAGGATCCAGCCTCTCCTCAGTCAGGCTCCAGCACCTCTCATACAGGATCCAGCATCCCCTTAGCCAGGCTCCAGCACCACTCAACCAGGCTCCAGCTCCTCTCATCCAGGATCCAGCATCTCCTCAGTCAGGCTCCAGCACCTCTCATCCAGTATCCAGCATCCCCTCAGCCAGGCTCCAGCACCACTCAACCAGGCTCCAGCACCTCTCATCCAGAATCCAGCATCCCCTCAGCCAGGCTCCAGCATCTCTCATCCACTCACTAGCACTTCTCTTTCAGATACAAGGGTTTGGCAAAAAATCAAATGAAAGTGAAACCAAATTTCACAACTTGTTGAAAATATTCTGGAAGCAACACTTGTCTCAAAGAGCAAACAGACAATTTAATGCAGCCACCAGGATGGAAATGTAGCAGGAAATGACTTATAAGTACAATGCTTCTATACAAAGTGCAGATGAATTAAAAAACAAGTGGCAAGATTAAAAATGAGACTGAAGGAGAGTAAACACTGCAGTCACAACAGGGGCACAGGTTGGGGGCAATAGTGAGAGCTAGATCTGATACCTCTGGAAATTAGAGCAGCATTTGCTTGAAAATGTGGTGTCAACTGAGGACCTTGCCTGGGTTGACATGAATGATGTACCTATAGCTGCTTCAGCCTGTAATGCAGGTAATGAATATTTTTAAACATATTGTTCAATATGTTGTTAGAAATAACATGTTACAAGGAGTGTGTATATCACTGTCTCATTGTCTTTCATTTCCATAGACAATGAAAATGAAGAACAAATGATGAATATGAAGAGGCACAGTCAGAATGATACTATGATCAGCCTCATGAGTTAGAGTAATCAGAGAGTGAATAGTAAAGATACAGCCCTTCCAGACTAACACCCACAGCTACAAGAGCAGAAAGGCTAATTAACCACAGCATCTCATGAGATGCCAAGAGCAGCTTAATAGTTTTATGCCTGCCATTTTGCATAATAATATTGAACATGTTGTTTTTTGAATATAAAGTAATTAATGCACGTTGGTTAAAAATATCAGAAAAAGAAAACCTACATGTGTCAAAAGAATATTTGTAATTTAATTAGATATTATGTACAATGGCAGAGATATACTCTATGTCTAATTTATTTTTAATATCACAATTAAACAGTAACGTTTGTCATCTTCTTTGTCGAAGTTTTAATGAACCATATATAAATAAACCATATATAAATACCAACAAATGTCTGTAACTCATCTTTTAACTATGTATAAATGATTGTGAGCATTTTATATAATATGGTGTGATTTAAATTTGGACCTTACACAGGTATGACGTTAAAAGATGTTGCACTTCAGAATGCAATAACATACATTTTGTGGCCAGAAAACAAGTTTGCATTAAAACATGGTAACTGTGGTTGAAAATTGCAGCCTGACAATGTATTTGCTCCGAAACTGTCAATGAGGTGCATAAACCATTTACATTTAGTTATATGTGGTCATCTTCTGTTCTTTTAACTGAAATATTGTTGTATCACATGATCACTCATCAATGGATTTTTTTCCCACAGTCTACTGAGTATCAGAATCCTTCTTGCCAAAGCTAGCCCTCAACAGTCATAACTCTCATAATTTCAGTAGTACGACATACTATTATTTGATAGGCCACCTTTGGAGCATACATGTGAGATCCACCAGACTGGTCCAGACAGCAAAATTTAGTTTTCAGCAAGAAAAATGCCCTCTCTATTACTAATCCGATGTAGTCATGTGTGGTTGGAATAAATGATTTTATAGAAAAATGTGCCAGGGTCTCAGAAGATAAGCTGTATCTTCTACAACTATAATTAACACATAAAAAACACAAATACCACTACATGGTTAGATCATCTAAAGACATATGTATTGTAGATAGCTATAATATGATTTTTGGAAAGATCACACTATGGGGATTATTGCGAGTTTGGTTCAAATCTAGCAAGTTGTGCCTTATTTGTGTCTGACCATACCATGTTGTGCCATGAGGGCAAATGCTTAATTTATAACTTCATTTAAATTTGGAAGATGTTGGCGCTATATAAATAAATGATGATGAAGATGATGAGTACAAATAAAGATTTAGAGTATAAATAAGAGTGCAGCAAGCAAAAGCATAAGTGATGTGTCTTGTATAGGCAAAAACAATTCCCATTTGCACCCCATGCAGCATTATATGGATTGGCCAAGTAAAATGTTGCATCTGGTCACAATGATCTGCTAGCATTCTACATTAGTTGCAATCTGCATAACACTCTCATGCATTAGAATCGAAGAAATAAAAGTGATGAAACTATTTTAGCATGTGGACCACTAAATTGTCAAATAATACATATCAACATGGTAAACATGGTAAACACGTAATCATTGTCATAATGTGAAACTGCGTGTGTGCCTCTATGAGCCCCTAATTAGCCTCCCTATTTAAGCAGACTCTGGCAACATTAGGGTGCCAGACTATTAGGTCTCACCCTGCTCCAAGGCTCCTCATTGTTCTTGCATCCTGCACCTATTCCCAGCATCCGGTTATCCCCTGGTTCAAGAATCCAAGAATCCACTTTTTTTTTATCACTCTCTTAGATTTGGATTTCTATACTGCTGGCTTCAAACTTCTGGCTTCCCTGACCACTCTTTGGACATCAATTCAGTACTTTGCTCCCTGCTGGCTTGAAGTTGGACTGTCTGACCATTTTCTGTTCACCTACCTACTTCACTAGTACTGACTTTGAGAACTACGACAAACCTCCTTGTAGGGGTCCCTGGTTTAACAACAGGGGCGCATTAGACTCTGTGCCTCCTAGCTCAATAGTGCAAATACTGGCAAGTAGCTACCATCTCTTGCCTATATCCGTGATAGTACTCCTCATTCATTGTAAAATTAATTATTTGATGTGCTGCAGACGTGCACCTATCATCTGCTTCAGTACCTCACTAAAAGCAGACTGTGACATGTCTGCCACCACACCTACTGTGATCTGGAATGAACCAGACTGACAGAAATATATTACAGCAAACAATTTAGTCTGTGATAGTATTCTTGCCTGGATGCTTATCAGTGGCCCAAGGTCCTACTGCACCTCACTGTGAGGCACCTAAAAGCCTAAAACATATATATCCTTTCCCTCCTTATATACATACATACATACATACATACATACATATATACATTAGGGATGAGCGCACTCGGATTTATGAAATCCGAGCCCAACCGAACGTTGCGGATCCGAGTCGGATCCGAGACAGATCCGGGTATTGGCGCCAAATTCAAATCTGAAACTGAGGCTCTGACTCATAATCCCGTTGTCGGATCTCGCGATACTCGGATCCTATAAATTCCCCGCTAGTCGCCGCCATCTTCACTCGGGCATTGATCAGGGTAGAGGGAGGGTGTGTTAGGTGGTCCTCTGTCCTGGTAGATCTCGTGCTGTGCTGTTTAGTTCTGTGCTGTGCTGTTTAGTTCTGTGCTGTGCTGTGCTGTGCTCTGCTGTGCTGTGCTGTGTTCTGCAGTATCAGTCCAGTGGTGCTGTGTGCTGTGCTCTGTCCTTCTGAGGTCAGTGGTGCTGCTGGGTCCTGTGCTGTGTCCTGTTCAGTCCAGTGGTGCTGTGTCCTGTGCTCTGTGCTTCTAAGGGCATAGTTATTTCCCCAATATTCCCCTGTGTTTAAAAAAATAAAAAAAAGTTTTTTAAAAAAATACCAAAAACTACTTTAATTTTTTTTAATTACCACAAAATTTGCACAACCAATCCTGCAGTATAAGCCCATTGGTACTGCAATATTACCAAGTTCACACATTCAGCAGTAAAAGTCCAGTGGTACTGCAATATTACAAAGTTTACACATTCTGCAGTATCAGTCCAGTGGTGCTGTGTCCTGTGCTCTGTCCTGCTGAGTTCCGTAGTGCTGCTGGGTCCTGTGCCGTGCCCTGTTCAGTCCAGTGGTGCTGTGTCCTGTGCTCTGTGCTTCTAAGGGCATAGTTATTTCCCCATTATTCCCAAGTTTTTAAAAAATAAAAAAAAAGTAAAAAAAAAAAAAAATTTAAAAAAAAAAAAAAATATATAATAATTATAACCAAATTTGCAAAACCAATCCAGCAGTATAAGTCCATTGGTACTGCAATATTACAAAGTTCACACATTCTGCAGTATCAGTCCAGTGGTGCTGTGTCCTGTGCTCTGTCCTGCTGAGTTCCGTAGTGCTGCTGGGTCCTGTGCCGTGTCCTGTTCAGTCCAGTGGTGCTGTGTCCTGTGCTCTGTGCTTCTAAGGGCATAGTTATTTCCCCAATATTCCCCTGTGTTTAAAAAAAATTAAAAAAAAGTAAAAAAAAATAAAAAATTTAAAAAATAAATAAAATATATAATAATTATAACCAAATTTGCAAAACCAATCCAGCAGTATAAGTCCATTGGTACTGCAATATTACAAAGTTCACACATTCTGCAGTATCAGTCCAGTGGTGCTGTGTCCTGTGCTCTGTCCTGCTGAGTTCCGTAGTGCTGCTAGGTCCTGTGCCGTGTCCTGTTCAGTCCAGTGGTGCTGTGTCCTGTGCTCTGTGCTTCTAAGGGCATAGTTATTTCCCCATTATTCCCAAGTTTTTAAAAAATAAAAAAAAAGTAAAAAAAAATAAAAAATTAAAAAAAAATAAATATATAATAATTATAACCAAATTTGCAAAACCAATACAGCAGTATAAGTCCATTGGTACTGCAATATTACCAAGTTCACACATTCTGCAGTATCTTGTGCTACATATAATGGAGACCAAAAATTTGGAGGATAAAGTAGGGAAAGATCAAGACCCACTTCCTCCTAATGCTGAAGCTGCTGCCACTAGTCATGACATAGACGATGAAATGCCATCAACGTCGTCTTCCAAGCCCGATGCCCAATCTCGTAGTACCGGGCATGTAAAATCCAAAATGCCCAAGTTAAGAAAAAGTAGCAAAAAGAGAAACTTAAAATCATCTGAGGAGAAACGTAAAGTTGCCAATATGCCATTTACGACACGGAGTGGCAAGGAACGGCTTAGGCCCTGGCCCTTGTTCATGACTAGTGGTTCAGCTTCACCCACGGATCTTAGCCCTCCTCCTCCTCCCCCCCCCTACAAAAAATTGAAGAGAGTTATGCTGTCAGCAACAAAACAGCAAACAACTCTGCCTTCTAAAGAGAAATTATCACAAATCCACAAGGCGAGTCCAAGGATGTTGGTGGTTGTCAAGCCTGACCTTCCCATCACTGTACGGGAAGAGGTGGCTCGGGAGGAGGCTATTGATGATGTAGCTGGCGCTGTGGAGGAACTTGATGATGAGGATGGTGATGTGGTTATTGTAAATGAGGCACCAGGGGGGGAAACAGCTGATGTCCATGGGATGAAAAAGCCCATCGTCATGCCTGGTCAGAAGACCAAAAAATGCACCTCTTCGGTCTGGAGTTATTTTTATCCAAATCCAGACAACCAATGTATGGCCATATGTAGCTTATGTAAAGCTCAAATAAGCAGGGGTAAGGATCTTGCCCACCTAGGAACATCCTCCCTTATACGTCACCTGAATAACCTTCATAGTTCAGTGGTTAGTTCAGGAACTGGGGCTAGGACCCTCATCGGTACAGGGACACCTAAATCCCGTTGTCCAGTTGGATACACACCAGCAACACCCTCCTCGTCAACTTCCTCCACAATCTCCATCAGATTCAGTCCTGCAGCCCAAGTCAGCAGCCAGACTGAGTCCTCCTCAATACGGGATTCATCCGAGGAATCCTGCAGCGGTACGCCTACTACTGCCACTGCTGCTGTTGCTGCTGTTAGTCGGTCATCTTCCCAGAGGGGAAGTCGTAAGACCGCTAAGTCTTTCACAAAACAATTGACCGTCCAACAGTCGTTTGCCATGACCACAAAATACGGTAGTAGTCACCCTATTGCAAAGCGTATAACTGCGGCTGTAACTGCAATGTTGGTGTTAGACGTGCGCCCGGTGTCCGCCATCAGTGGAGTGGGATTTAGAGGGTTGATGGAGGTATTGTGTCCCCGGTACCAAATCCCGTCGAGATTCCACTTCACTAGGCAGGCGATACCAAAAATGTACAGAGAAGTACGATCAAGTGTCCTCAGTGCTCTTAAAAATGCGGTTGTACCCACTGTCCACTTAACCACGGACATGTGGACAAGTGGTTCTGGGC
The DNA here is from genome assembly GCF_038048845.1 of Mixophyes fleayi. Lineage (NCBI taxonomy): Eukaryota > Metazoa > Chordata > Amphibia > Anura > Limnodynastidae > Mixophyes > Mixophyes fleayi. Next base: position 256,936,618 of record NC_134406.1, on the reverse strand, counting down.
AAACGAAGGACTATATGACTGTGACAGCCCACTGGGTAGATGCATCCCCTTCCGCAGCAACAGCAACAGCTGCATCAGTAGCAGCATTTACAAAATGGCTGCTCATGCAAAGGCAGGCAACATTGTGTATTACAGGCTTTTATAAGAGGCACAACGCTGACAACATATTAGAGAAAATGAGGGAAATTATCTCCCAGTGGCTTACCCCACTTAGACTCTCATGGGGATTTGTGGTGTCAGACAATGCCAGTAACATTGTGCGGGCATTAAATATGGGCAATTTCCAGCACGTCCCATGTTTTGCCCACACCATTAATTTGGTGGTGCAGCATTACCTCAAGAGTGACAGGGGTGTGCAGGAGATGCTTGCGGTGGCGCGCAAAATTGCTGGACACTTTCGGCATTCAGCCAGTGCCTACCGCAGACTAGAGGCACATCAAAAAAGCATGAACCTGCCCTGCCATCACCTCAAACAAGAGGTTGTGACGCGCTGGAACTCCACCCTCTATATGCTGCAGAGGATGGAGGAGCAGCAAAAGGCCATTCAGGCCTACACAGCCACCTACGACATAGGCAAAGGAGTGGGGATGCGCCTCAGTCAAGCGCAGTGGAGACTGATTTCCGTGTTGTGCAAGGTTCTGCAGCCATTTGAACTTGCCACACGAGAAGTCAGTTCCGACACTGCCAGCTTGAGTCAGGTCATTCCCCTGATCAGGCTGTTGCAGAAGCAGCTGGAGAAAGTGAGGGAGGAGCTGGTAAGCCATTGCGATTACACCAAGCATGTAGCTCTTGTGGATGTAGCCCTTCGTACGCTTTGCCAGGATCCGAGGGTGGTCACTCTTTTAAAGTCAGAGGAATACATTCTGGCCACCGTGCTCGATCCTCGGTTTAAAGCGTATGTTGTGTCTCTGTTTCCGGCGGACACAAGTCTACAGCGGTGCAAAGACCTGCTGGTCAGGAGATTGTCCTCTGAAGAGGACCGTGACATGCCAACAGCTCCACCCTCATTTTCTTCCACATCTATGGCTGCGAGGAAAAAGCTCAGTTTTCCCAAAAGAGGCACTGGCGGGGATGCTGATAACATCTGGTCCGGACTGAAGGACCTGCCAACCATTGCAGACATGTCTACTCTCGCTGCATTGGATGCTGTCACAATAGAAAAATTTGTGGATGATTACTTTGCTGACACCATCCAAGTAGACATGTCAGACAGTCCATATTGTTACTGGCAGGAAAAAAAGGCAGTTTGGAAGCCCCTGTACAAACTGGCTCTATTTTACCTGAGTTGTCCCCCCTCCAGTGTGTACTCGGAAAGAGTTTTTAGTGCAGCGGGGAACCTGGTCAGTGAGCGGCGAAGGAGGTTGCTTCCTCACAACGTTGAAAAAATGATGTTTATAAAAATGAATAATCAATTCCTCAATGAAGTACAGCACTGCCCTCCAGATAGTACAGAGGGACCTGTGGTTGTGGAGTCCAGCGGGGACGAATTGATAATGTGTGATGAGGAGGAAGTACACACTGTAGGGGGAGAGGAATCAGAGGTTGAGGATGAGGACGACATCTTGCCTCAGTAGAGCCTGTTTAGTCTGTACAGGGAGAGATGAATAGCTTTTTTGGTGTGGGGGCCCAAACAAACCAATCATTTCAGCCAAAGTTGTTTGGTAGGCCCTGTCGCTGAAATGATTGGTTTGTTAAAGTGTGCATGTCCTATTTCAACAACATAAGGGTGGGTGTGAGGGCCCAAGGACAATTCCATCTTGGAACTTTTTTCTTTGCATTATATGACCAATCAACAGTCGTTTGCCATGTTCAAAAAGTAAAACCAAATTTAAAAAAATTCAAGAAATTAAACCAAAAGTAAAATGCTGTGTCATAATTTAAAACAAGAGGTATTGACGTGCTCTAAAACTACTGTATTGTTGTTTATATTTTATAAACACTACACTTGAAAGCTTGAGTCTTTCAATAAAAAAGTAACTGTCCATTGCACGAATATTTGCAACAGGGACAATTTTAGGGTTAAGAAAGTCAACTAATAACACTTCGACGCTGTCTGTCTTTATAAACACTACACTTGGAAGTTGGAGGAGGTATTGTGGCCCCGGCACCAAATTTACTACCGGGGCCACTCCACTGTGCAGTCCATATTTAGGTGTATCAGATATTAAACAACGGTGACAGTTGATGCCCAATTTTTTAATTATATTGTGGCCTCGGTACCAAATTGTGTACCAGGGCCACCACACTACGCAGTCCAGATACTTGTTTGGTGGAATTCAGACCAGTTGAGGGTTTTATTATTATATTGTGGGGACCACTCTATCTATACCACACTACAACTCTATACCACTCTATTTAATACTTTAATTCTATTTAATACTTTAATTCTATTTCATACTTTAATTCTATTTAATACTTTAATTCTATTTCATACTTTAATTCTATTTAATACTTTAATTCTATTACTAATTACCATAAAGAGGAACTGCCGCTTCTATTTAATACTTTAATTCTATTAGTAGTTACCATAAAGAGGAACAAAATAAACCAATTTTACCAAAAGTATAATATGACTTAGACTTACAAACACTACACTTGAAAGATGGTGCCTTTAAATGAAAAAGTCAGTCTTCATTGCACGACTATGTGCAACAGGGACAGTTTTTTGGTTTACAAAGTCAACCAATAACACTTGGACCCTGTCTGTCTTTCACATACTTGATGGGATCTCAATGACGAATTGTCTGTACCATGTTTGGAGGAGGTATTGTGGCCCCGGTATCAAATTGTGTACCGGGGCCACCACACTACGCAGTCCATACCCTTTTTTGGTGGAATTCTGACACGTGGAGGGTTTTTTAATTATATTGTGGCCTCGGTACCAAATTGTGTACCGGGGCCACCACACTACGCAGTCAAGATAGATAGATGCGTATCATAGATAAAGTACATTCAGTGGTGTGGGGCAAATTGAAAAATATTCAAAATGCACTGACATTATCAAAAACAAGAGGTTGTCACACGCTAAAACTCCAACATGTATATGATGGAGAGGATGGAGGAGCAGCCGTATGTGTAGTGTAATGCAGACCTGTTGAAGGTTTTTTATATATTTTATTGTGGTGCCCAGTGCCCACTCCTCTAGGCAGTCCAGGTACATTTATTGGTGCGAATCATAAAAGTTCAGGGTTTTTAATATATTGTGGTGACCCACTCCTCTACGCAGTCCAGGTACATTTATTGGTGCGAATCATAAAAGTTCTGAGTTTTTAATATATATTGTGGTGACCCACTCCTCTACGCAGTCCAGGTACATTTATTGGTGCGATTCATAAAAGTTCAGGGTTTTTAATATATTGTGGTGACCCACTCCTCTACGCAGTCCAGGTACATTTATTGGTGCGAATCATACAAGTTGATGGTTTTCTTATTATATATCTTGTGGTGACCCACTCCTCTACGCAGTCCAGGTACATTTATTGGTGCGAATCATAAAAGTTCAGGGTTTTTAATATATATTGTGGTGACCCACTCCTCTACGCAGTCCAGGTACATTTATTGGTGCGAATCATAAAAGTTCAGGGTTTTTAATATATATTGTGGTGACCCACTCCTCTACGCAGTCCAGGTACATTTATTGGTGCGATTCATAAAAGTTCAGGGTTTTTAATATATTGTGGTGACCCACTCCTCTACGCAATCCAGGTACATTTATTGGTGCGAATCATACAAGTTGATGGTTTTCTTATTATATATCTTGTGGTGACCCACTCCTCTACGCAGTCCAGGTACATTTATTGGTGCGATTCATAAAAGTTCAGGGTTTTTAAGATACTGTGGTGACCCACTCCTCTACGCAGTCCAGGTACATTTATTGGTGCGATTCATAAAAGTTCAGGGTTTTTAATATATATTGTGGTGACCCACTCCTCTACGCAGTCCAGGTACATTTATTGGTGCGAATCATACAAGTTGATGGTTTTCTTATTATATATCTTGTGGTGACCCACTCCTCTACGCAGTCCAGGTACATTTATTGGTGCGAATCATAAAAGTTCAGGGTTTTTAATATATATTGTGGTGACCCACTCCTCTACGCAGTCCAGGTGCATTTATTGGTGCGAATCATAAAAGTTCAGGGTTTTTAATATATATTGTGGTGACCCACTCCTCTACGCAGTCCAGAAAGATACCTTGTTGCAACGTTTTGGACTAATAACTATATTGTGAGGTGTTCAGAATACACTGTAAATTAGTGGAAATGCTTGTTATTGAATGTTATTGAGGTTAATAATAGCCTAGGAGTGAAAATAAGCCCAAAAACTTGATTTTTAAACTTTTTATGTTTTTTTCAAAAAAAATCCGAATCCAAAACCTTAAATCCGAACCGAGACCTTTCGTCAAGTGTTTTGCGAGACAAATCCGAACCCCAAAAATAACGAAAATCCGGATCCAAAACATAAAACACGAGACCTCAAAAGTCGCCAGTGCACATCCCTAATATACATACATACATACATACATACATACAATGCCTTCTCTGCTATTGTTCCTATGTTAGCACTTGGAGCAAATGCAACAGTATGATACATGAACACAAAGAACAGAAGAATTATTTTATTATGATGTGGATTATGTAGTGCAATTCTGAAAAGAATACTTGACATTTTATAAATGTTAAATATGATCATAACTTCATTTTAATGCAGAGAACTTATGCTTAAGACATACTTCATACATATCATTTAATAACTCACAGTATACAATGTGTTTTTAAGTAAGCGTATATACTGTAAACATAAATGACATATATTTATGACATGCCTGCAGGATATAAGATATATGTGTATTGTAAGTCTTCTTTTATTCCCATTAAAAGTAACCTTATCAGAAGAGTGTCAAAAATAATATAGCTTAACACTCTAAACACATCAACACTTATCCTATCATGAACAGCTTTGCAGAAACAGTAAATAAATATCATACCAACAGCATAGCAGCAATCTAAATGGTGTGAATAGATACGTGTAACACAAAATACAGTAGGATGCCTCTCATAAGGGTGTTTTTAACTTGCATCTGCAATTCCTTAATGCACTATACTTGCATGTGAACTCCCCTGACTCACCTCAGTAAGTCCACCTATTTTGCCTTATACTGTAGCATATGCTTCCTCTCAATACAGGAAGGATTGAATTGTTCCTAAGACTTACAATTTGGTTGCAATTTTGCATCTGTCTGCATGCTTAAAATGATAAAACAAGTGATGTTATCTTTATGGGAAAATTAAATTAGTGTGAAGACAGTATACTATAAAGTGTCCCGTGATTTGGAAGCCTTTGCAGAATTTGTGGAAAAAGTCCTAGAGGTGGCAGAAACCTTCAGTAGGACACCATGGGCCTGATTCATTAAGGATCTTAACTTAAGAAACTTCTTATTTCAGTCTCCTGGACAAAACCATGTTACAATGCAAGGGGTGCAAATTAGTATTCTGTTTTGCACATAAGTTAAACACTGACTGTTTTTTCATGTAGCACACAAATACTTGAAAGCTTATTTGTACACTGAAATTTAAAGTTGATATTTGTGTGCTACATGAAAAAACAGTCAGTATTTAACTTATGTGCAAAACAGAATACTAATTTGCACCCCTTGCATTGTAACATAGTTTTGTCCAGGAGACTGAAATAAGAAGTTTCTTAAGTTAAGATCCTTAATGAATCAGGCCCCATTTGCACACATGGGCCTGGTTCATCTACGGACACAAACTGCATGCAACTTTTGTTTAAAAAATGAGAATGGTACTCGAATGTAGTTCCGACCGTATTCAAATGCAAGCGAATCTCAATATGCATTCCCATTTGAATCTGGGTGTAAATATGCTGTAGCTAAATGTTACTTGCAGCCCTGTATGCAGATCAGAATGCAGCCTAGGGTGCCAAATCTTGCGGGGGTCGCTGCTGAATTTTTTTATTCCTTTTTTTTCATCCTGTTTTTTCTTGTATTTGTTTTAATGTTCCTGTGGCAGAGCCTGCCTGAACTCATTAGGGCCGGCCCTGGTCTAAAGAGGGCTGCCCCGGACATCACCATTACCTGACAGGCAGTCTAGCAGCAGATCCGATTACAGTTAGGTGTCTGTCAGTGCAGGCCCCTGTACTTAGTATGTTCTTGAAAGATAAGGATTACCAAATCTCGCAAAACCTCGCTAACGTCCCGCACTCACAGGCAGCTAACAGCAATCGGATTTGCTGCCAGGCGACCTGTCATGTATAGAGAAAGGTGAATACTGCTGTGAGGTAAGTGAGCCTGGGGATGGGGGTTGTGTAATGAAAATCTGCAGGGGGAAGGGTTGGTGATGAAAAAAGCTACAGGGGGATTTGCTGATGAAAATGATTTCAGGGGTGGTTGCTGATGAACATGGCTGCAGGGGGAGTTGCTGATGAAAATGGCTGTAGCACCAGGGGGAGGGGGGTTGCTAATGAAAATGGCTGATGGGCGGTGAAGAAAATGGCTGAAGGGGTTTATTGATAATGGCTGAAGGGAGTTGAATAAAATGGCTGATGGGGTACTTGAAAAATAGAGCAGCTTTGGGGGGAGGCATGATCTCTGCATTGTGTGGCAGTTACAAGGATGCTCTCTGTGATCTCTGCAGTCACTAGAATGCTAAATTCTAGTCCGAGGAGGATTGTAGATGCTTAACTTTGATTATAGCTCTTTGATAACAATTTTCCATATATTTTATTGCCTACATGTTACGAGCCATGGCGGTGCCCAGCCGCCGCGACTCACTCACCTGCGTCCCAACCGTTGCTATGATGACCGGGACGTCACTTCCGGCCGTGACCCGGCCGCTGCCAAGGCAACGGTCGGACGCCTCCTATTCAGCGCCGCGTCCCGGCAATGAAATAAAGCCGGGCGCGTGCACACATCAGCCCCACTAGCCTGCGGGCTAATTAATGTATTAAATCAATTATGCAGGGAGCTGTGTATTGTCAGAGCCAGGCTCTGATTGGCTGCTGGCTGTATTAAAGGCAATGAGGTATGCTGCCTCCTTGCCGGTTATAGCTTCTGTTCCCAGTCTGCTGACCTGCTCTGTGCCTTGTTCCTGCCTAATGAACTTTCTGCTGCTAACCCATGTATGACCCTTTGCCTGGATTTGGACTTTGCTTGTGTATCTTGTGACCCTGACCTCTGGCCTGTTTACCGATCTTCCTGTCTGCTCATGAACCTTGACCTCAGCTTGTTAATTGGAATTGCTATCTGCTGCCGGCCCTTGACCTCTGCTTGGACTTCACTCCGTTTGCCTGGGTTCTCCCCAGCCGGTACACACTTCACGACCCTCTGTCAGTCTGCAGCCCAGTCTGTCCCCACCATCAGGGGCTCCAGTGAACACCTGATTGGCAGAGCAGACTCCGGGTTGTGTTGTGCTGGCTGGAGGGGTTCCTAACACTACATATGCCTGTGCTATAGTGTAGTTTTATCTGGTGTTGTGTTTGAACTAAAGGGCCTAATCATTCAAGGTTTGTTAACATTTTGCGCTAAAATACAATTTTCAAGACAGAACCTCAACTTTCTAGAAGTCAACTAGATGACCACAAAGCTGCAAGAACAGGTAAGAGAGAACTACAGGTAGTCAAAGCTGCGAGAACAGGTAAAAGAGAATGGCACAATCTGTCTAAAGTTAAGTGCTGGAGAAAAAACCTGAAAATTCATGTTCAGGAGTCTACCTATATGCCTAAATATTCATTCATGAGATCCAGATATATGTGTTTAGTGATATGCTGAACATCGACATATAGTTCCCAATGTGCATTATTTGGTTGTTGTGTATGTGCAGTATGATATTTTGTTCCTCACTCAATATGAACATAAACATTGGATGGGAGCTCTACTGGTGTATTAGCCTAGGGTGGCTGAAACAATTAATCAGGCCCTGGTTAATTGCCGGAGGTAGACAGACAGGACTCGCACATGCATATGTACAATATAAAGGCACATCAGAACGCATGCACAAAAAAATATTTATAAAATAAATTGACAACTTTTAATACTATAATCTTTAATATATAAATTTTTTGGGGAAAATACAGGATGCTCTTAATGAGCACAAACAAACTATTTTTTTTTATAGTCTGTCTTCCTTGCATATACATGTTCTGTGTTTTCTAATGGTACGCATATCTGTAACTGTCAATACAAAGCCTATGCTGTGACATTCAGCACTATCAGTCAGCACTCCCACCTGCCATGTAGCTGCTGCAAATAATACGGCTTAAAAACACGTACTTAAGAGAAACACAGGACCTGAATCGGCACCATCTGCTTGGCGCATGCCCTAACTTTACATTGCCTGCCTTCATCCTCCCCCTCCCTCCAACATTCCTCTCATCAAGTTGTGCCTTAGGTGTCATTTGCATTCAGATATGAACTGCATGCAATCGTGTTCATTGGCGAAAGGTCCATTTCTGAGAATGCGCAGAGCCAGTGTCGGACTTGGGCATGAAGGGCCCACTGGGGACTGCAAAGCTAGGGATCCACCAGAGGGGGTGTGGTCAGCCATCAAAGAGGCGAGACCAGACACTAGAGGGGGATTAGCTGTTTTCACTAACAACCTTTACACATATAATAACAAATGTACAAAGCATAATATATTATATTACATAAAATACAATGCATTGCCTGCTTCAGCTGTTCTATCTATGTGTAAATGTGACTTTCTTATCTAAGTTACTTAGTTAACATGGTGGTACTATATGTGTGTACGTACGTATGTATATCAGATTTCAGTGAGTATGAGTGTGTGTGTGTGTGTGTGTGTGTGCGCGCAGTGTCGGACTGGGGCATGAAGGGCCCACAGGGGGAATACAAAGATAGTGGCCCACCAGAACGGGTGTGGCAAGCCACTAGAGAGGCATCACCAAACCACTAGAGGGCGAGTGGTCAGCCCACGAAGGACAACTAGCACTATAGTGTAGTATATAAAGAATGCAGTGTATGTATAAAGAGTACACAGTCTTGACCTGCCCCTTAGATTGGGTAGAACAGTCACAAAAAATCAGGATTGTCCCACTAGACTCAGAACATTTGACAGACTGTCCTACCTGTTCTTGTCACCACCTGTGGCTGCTGGTTTCTTTAGTTGCGGCTTGTCTGGATCCTGGAATGTTGGGGTCCCTATTTGGACACAAAATGGGTACATTTAGAAAATTCCAACCAGCCGCGATGTTAAATCAATAGGATCCACAATTAATACTTAGGCCTTCCTCTAGCCCCAACATTAAAGTAATAGTATTCAATTTAATAAATAGACCTATTTCCTTCCCTCCAGACAGCCCCAGCAATAAATTAATAGCATTTACGTATAATAAATATACCTATTTCCCGCAACCGTCACTGCCAGTAAATAATTCATATTCACATTTAATAAATAGACCTTATGCTTCTCAAACTCAGCCCCACATTTAATTAATAGCCCCCAAACCACCCCATCGTAAATTAATAGTCCCCACTATAAAATTAAATTGCACCACCATCACCCCACAAACAAAATAGCACCCATTGGTTAGCCACCCCCTACCACACACACATTACATTGCCATAAGCCCACTATGCCATCACACACACAAATTACTGTGCCCCTTCATCGCCATGCTGTGCCTCCTTATGATCACACTGTGCCCTCAATGCTACTTTTGCTCCCCCCTTCTCCTGGCCTCCCTTCACCCCCCTTTGCCATGCTGCTTTTGCTCCCTCCCTTCTCCGGGTCCCGCTTCATCAACCTAAGTCATGCTGCTTTGGCCCCCCTTCATCACCCTATGTCATGATGCTTTGGCCCCCCTTCACACTCTGCCATGCTGCTTTGGCCCCCCTTCACTCTCTGCCATGCTGCCTTTGCCCCTTCTCACTCTCTGTAATGCTGTCTGTGCTTCCCCTTTACTCTCTGCCATGCTGCCTTTACTCCCCTTTGCTTCCGTTCTTGCACTTTTCTATTCACCTTTTCTATCAGCTTCTTTCTTCTCTTCTTCTGTCTTCTGTCTATTCTATTCTTGCCGACTCCTCACTGATCATCGTGCGTAATGCTCGACATTAAGGGAGAACAGAGCAGAGAGGAGGGGCGCTGGCGCTGCAGTCAGGTGAGTATTTTTGGAGGGAAAGGGAGGTGGAAGGAAGCAGACTGAAGCTTTAAAAGCCACACGAATATTAACACACTTATTCAGCGTATAAGTAATTCTTAAATATGTAATTATCCAAATAGTAAAATAAGTCTACATGCATATGCTTTAATTTTTAGAAGAAATAAATGTTATTTTTTTCTTGAATAATTGGCAACATAGCAGTATAAAAAAAAAATAACTTAAATCCTCTTTTTCTTTTTGTTAAGAAACAAAAAGTTTTCCAGGAGAATAAAGCGCTATCACTTTCTTTGCCCTGAAGGTAAAATAAACATGCAATAAACCATAAACTAAATCATTTGTATAAGTCACATATCGTTGTTCTGACAGATTTACACTAGAGCAATCACAGTCGTCCTCCCTTATAGCCGTTAACCTTGCTTATGGGCAAGTCAGCCCACTTTATTATATATCTTTAATAATAAACGGTCTGTCACTTGGTACTTACAAGACTTGTTAAGACCACAACGTATATGTCAGACTCACTGATTTATAAAGTAAAATAAAATATGACTAAAAATACTGATCATGAGTTAACTGGTGGGTTAAATAACTTCTTCAATTACAATTCCATTATCAAGGACAATAATCTTCTAACAGACAAATGGTAAAGTGTATCAAATGATCTTGCAGTGCACAGTAGTGGATACTTAAGCCTTTCCTATTGGGGTTAAAGTGATTCAATCTACAAAGTTGTAATGGAGCTGTTCTTCTGCTTTGTTACTTTATGGGGTAACATCTAGTTAAAATTATTATTCTTGAAATGTTCCTTAGCAATGTCTGTAAATATGTCAACCTATGCGCTTGCATCGTTTCTTTCTATGGTTACAGATGTTGAGAAAGAAGGTCAATAATTCATCACCTGTCTGTCAAATGGGAGCAACAGTGTGTTCCTTGTGAAGAACTTTCAAACAGTTGAATTTGAAATGTGTCATGTCATGCAGAATTTATACATGCTGACTAGGAAGATCCCCTCTCACAATTAGAAAGTGTGTCCTTCTAGACAACTATTAACTTTCTGAGAGTTGAATTCTCTGTATTCATCTATTTTCCTGTGCTGTGTTGCAGAAGACACTTTAAACTTGTGTGACAGGTAGGACTCTGGGCCTTCTTAAAACCAGGGCAGTGCTTCCACATTGATTCTAGTGTCACAGCATGTGTTAACTTCCTCTAACAGGGGTTTGGGTTGTCATTGACACACAAGGCTTTATTATAGCATGCTATAACATGCTGTTCATATTAGAGATAACCAGACGCATTTTAGACCTGATTGCTACTAAATATGGAGACTAGCAATGCCAATATTAGAATTCGGAACAGTCAAGGTCAATTAAAAAAAAGAACCACAAAGCAACAGCTACCATCAACTCACCTTATCCTTCATTAACAGTAGTATGTAGCCACTTTTACAGTAGTAGTTCCTCTGTTGTATGAGAGAAGAAGAATCTATCTCTTGGTTCACAGAGTCACAGTACACTATTCTGTGCATTGTATTGATTTATTGATGGAGTTAATGTTTTTCCAAAAGGAAATAATTTTGTCTTTAGCCACATTACTTTTAAATGCAGTCAAAATTATCCCTATGTATTTTATCGTGAGCCTGAAATATCACTGTGGGATAACCCCTAGATTGGTGGTAACCAACCCAGGGTATGAGCAGTGGTGCTTGGATCAATTTGAGGGGTGGGGGCGGACCTTGCCATGTTTTATTATTAATATTTTATTATTTTTTTTTTACACGTTAATGCCATTCGTTATCATCAAGTTGTGATGATGAATGGCGTCTCAAGTATCCCTGCATGTCACGAATTGGGGTCTTAGCCATGTTTACACCACTCGACGGTACCATATTACCGTACATCATCCTCCTGATCGTATGCAGCATTTTATCCTGGGACAAGCGTGACTTCTATCTGCAGCACTGGAGGCTGCCATCTTGGGTGAGATATTTGCTAAACTTTCTGCTGAGTCTGAACACCTGATCCCATTCCCCAATTGGCTTCCTCTGCAGGCTAAAAAAGACCCCACCTACACTCAGCAAGTTGTCAGTACAACACTTCCTAGTTCCTGGTTCCAGATCTACAGTTGCTGTTTTGCTGCTTCAAACTACCTGCCGTATACAGAGCTCTACCCTTCGTGTGTATTCAGCTTCATCCTGATTACTGCTTCTCCTCCCGCTGTGTACAGATCTCCACCATTACCTCTGAGTGTATTCAGCCTCAACCTGCTGCTATGATATGGACATCTCTCAGTGAGTTCAACTTGGTCTGTTGCTACTATATGAACTGCAAACCTTTAACCATTCGTGTGAATTCAACTTCATCTATTGCTGTTATGTGAATTACAATCATTAAGCATTCACTTAAGTTCAACTTCATCTGTTGCTACTATATGAACTGCAAACCTTTAACCATTCATGTGAATCAAACTTCATCTATTGCTGTTAAATGAATTACAATCATTAACCATTTGTGCGAATTCAGCTTCATTCCCTGCTGAAATAAATACCTTGGTTAGCTATTCCTCGTGTGGATTCACCTTCTTTGCACCTGCTTGTGTACTGATTACAGTGATTGTCCTCTGCATGGTTCCTTCCGAAAATCCTGTATACAGGACTCAAGCAAGCTCTATGAGTAAGACATTCATCCAGCCACCCCAGTTCCCACTACACTTCTGCCACAGCTAGTCCCTGGGGTCCCGAGACGGATCCCAGAAACCCTATTGCCGTGGCACTCCATACTGTTACTTGTGTTGGATATTGGTGGCTCAGTCAGTACACCTTGTGACAGGAGCTTAATTGTGTCATTAGTCTAATATTGTGCTACATGTGCATATACTGTATATACAGCTATTACAATGGTAGCTAGTTTAATTAGATATTTAAATCTAGTTCATAACTTGTATCATGTTGACAGTTACTGCTATGAGTTAGACCACAGGAGAGGCTGCAGTTCAACCAACTTTGATTAGCCTGCAGGGTTTAAATATGTAGTATTTGCTGAATAGAAGTTGTTTTATAGTTCATTTTCCATATATTCTGTTACATCACAAATAATAATACCTTTTACGTCATTTATTTCTCCCAGGTTTCGAGTGGCAAAATTGTCAGTGGTGGCAGATTTCCAAGCTTAGAAACTACAAGCATTAATGTTTAATTTAAGGCATCATTGACAACTAAACTCATAAAACATTCATACTGGAGCCAATCATTTTTCTTAGTGTTTATTGTCAGGCAGATAATTATAGAAAACAATTGGTGCATGGTTAAACTGAAGGTACGGATGCACCTACAAAGCACAGTACAGCAGAGCAGACAAACACATTTTAATACAAAAATAAATTTACTCTGGATGACCATGGAAACACAAATCTAAATCATTTTTAACAATTAGGATTATTGACTTGAAAAGTGAAAACGTGTAGTAATCCGTGACAAGACCTCAGACTTTTTCTTTCATTGTGTAACATGACTAATTCAAACTAAATGATGATTGGCTGCAATGGCTACTGAACATTTTTTATGTCTTTTGCATTTTGCTATCATATAATGATACCCACTGTTTTTTGACATGTTGTTTTCTGTCAATAATTGTTCTATAATAAATCTGAGAGGCTAAAATATACAGTCAGCACATCAATGTGCTATATTGTATGGTATATGTGAAAAGTGGTAAAGGTTGGTTTATATAAAAAGTTACATTTCTCTGCTGGTGCTTCATAGAGTTTGTTTTGTTTGCCTGTTTCTCGACTTCAGCCTAGTTTCTCATAATTCTACATTCTCAAAACCATTGGCTTTGGTTTTGTCCATTATGAGTCTACCTTCTCTAACCCATCAACCTCAGCATTTCCCTTCATGACTCATCCTACCAAGACTAAGTGGCTTGGACGCTCGTGATTTGTCTCTGATAGCTATCCCAGCCAAGTGGTTCTCTCCTGGGAGAAATCGGCCTGGGAGAAATCGGCACCGTGGCACTACTCTGATGCCTGTGACAGCTGTCCCCATTTTTTCTAAATTAACAAGCTACAGTACATTTGGCTGCTCATCAAAACCAGATGCCTGAGACAGCTGCCCCAGGTTGCCTTAGTATAGATTCACCTCTAGAGATTATAGGTGCGTAAAAATGGATGCGTAAATTTTTTATTTTAACTGGAGTTACCATGTAAAGCAGATTTAAGACTTTTCAATTTATTTTGAAATTAACAAATCAATGTTTGATTTTGATTTTTTTCTCTTTTTCCATTAAAAATACACTTGGTTCAAAGAATTGAGAAAGATACAAATAGACAATAAATACAACTTTTTATTGTACAGAACATATATGTGACAAAAAAGAAAAACATTGTCACACAATCATGTTTTTAATCTTTCTTATCATTGGGCCTTTTGTTAAAAAAAATTCTTCTGTAACACCTTAAAGTTAACCCTCCATTACAAAAATATTTAGCATATTTTAAAAAAATAAGATTCAACCCTTGCTTTCTGACTGAATAATTAAATAAAATGGTCTACCAACCTTTGTTTTTAATATATATTCTTCTATTATTGTTTTTTGACCTGTATTTTACAGCTTGATTTGTACCATTATTAAAAAATAAAACGTTAATCTGGATGTAGCTTTAATATTATTATGATTTATTAATATTTATTTATATAGAGGCCGCATACAAACACATTAACAAAAACAGACAGGGTGTTACCAGACAATATAGTAAGAGAGCCCTGCTCGCAAGGTTACAATATATAGGAAGTAGAAGTTTGATACATGAGAGCCAATGGGTCAAATTGCTTATTATGGCTATGTGATGTTGTCAGGGGTCAAAGAGATTTTGAATATAGATGGAGAATGAATGTAAAGTTATGTGTACTATGCAGTGTGCTGGTACATGAATAGAAGAGACAAGGGAGGTTAAGGTGGCTCAGGAATTTGACAAGCTTCTCTACATAGATAAGTTTTCAGGGAGCACTTGAAGGTTTGGAGGCAGGGGAAAGTCTTGTTGTACAAGGAAGAAACCTCCACAGAATTGGTGCATCCCAAAAAAGTCCAATAATCAGGAAAGAGAACAGGTATTGAGTGTGAATGAGTGGCACAAATCATGGGCAGAGTGGAATGGTCGAGTTGAGGGATATTTTGAGGTAAGTGCAGAGATTTATAATAGTGAGGTTTTGATGATGGCTTTCTATGTAAGACAAATAACAAAGGTATAGTCAATGAGGGAAATGATGAATACACGTATTAAAGTTTTTGCAGAATCTATTGTTAGAGATGTATATATTATGGATTTGTTTCCTAGATGTATCTAACAGGCCTTGAGTACAGATTGAACGTGGGTAACAAAGGACAGTTGTGAGCCAAGTATAATGTCTAGCTACTGAGATTAAAGAGTAGGATTCATATTTTCTGTTGTCCATGGATATAGAGATATTAACTGAGGAAGCTTCTGTTGAATGGTGGGAATATTTTAAACTGAAAGATTGAATTTGAGGAAGTGAGAGAAATCTACGATGAAATAACAGAGAGACAATCTATATTGTGGGTTAAAACAGATGGTGAGTTATCTGGAGATAATAGATAGATTTGGGTAACATAAGCATAGAGACGATACTAAAATCCAAAAGAGCTTATTAGGTTTCCAAAAGAAGTGGTATAGATAGAGAATTCTTGTGCTACTCCAACAGATAGAGGAAGCAAAGAGGAGGAGGATTCAAAGAAACAAACACTAAAGGAGCATTTTGATACTTAGGATAATAAGGAAGAGAACTGGGATAGGTCAGTGTCTTGAAGACCCAGGGAATGTAATCTTTGAATAACAAGAGGTGGTCAACAGTGGCAAATGCAACAGTGAGTTCCAGGAGAATTCAAATCAATGAATAGCCTTTAGATTTATCAGTGATCAAATCAGTGATTACATTAATCAGTACAGTCTCTCTGGAGTGTGGCGGTATGCGTTCGATGGCTAGACATTCATTTGGCTGACATTCAGAAAGTGGACAACATTAAGTTGACAATTCAAGCGTCAACAGTATTATTAGGTCAACAATTCATATGGGACAATTGAAATGTAGACAGTGTTATATGGTTAAGGTTAGGGCTCGGGTTAGGTATAGGGTTAGGGTTAGAGTTAAGGGGCTTGGTTCAGGTTATGGTTAGTGATATTATTGTCGATCTAAGAATACTGTCTACATTCAAAATGTTTACCTAATTATAGAAGAAGGAGGGAGTAAATATTTAAACTTCATTTTTTAATCAAATACAGATAATGTGAATAAGGTCGCTATTATCACTTTAGGATAACTCCTGCTATAACTTTAAAATTCTGTTTGACAAACTTGATTGTTTATTATCTATTTACAAAATGTGTTTTATTCCTGTTTGCATATTTCCTTCTATTAGTTGTACATTTTTTTATTCAACAGTAGATATTGGCAGAATTGAGCAAATCTTTAAGAATTTGTGACCTATTCACAAATTTCATCATAAAATGTGAAATTTCACTAATTGATTTGTTTATCATTTGGTCAAAGCAACATTTTCTACAGGAAGTTCCTGTCATGCTAGTTTCCGCCATCCTCAGACACAGCTTTCTTTCTCTCTGGTATAACTAATGTGAATGGGAGCTTGTGTAATTTGCACTTTTTTTTTGTTTACATTTTAGATGTTTTCTTTCAATTTTAGGTATCAAATTGAAAAGGATTATGTTGAGAATATTGATTTCAAATAATTTAAATACCACCTACTGTGATATTTATTTCAGTGAAAATATGTATTTATACGATTTTACAGGTGCAGTTGATTTAAGGTGTAATAAAATAATTTCAACCTCACCTGCTGTGCCATTTGAGTGGAAAGAGGCACTTGCAGTATAAGACGGACAATTTTCTGTCATATTTATAATAAAGCATATTAAAAATAATGTAACCCACACCAACAAAGTATAGTAAAAAATGTGAACCATTGCTAGTGTAATCTTATGTTTATAAAATAGGTGATTTTTGGTGCAATTAGAATAAAGTATTAAACAAACTTGAACCCCACCAACAGCATTATTTGAGTGAAAAATATGAGTGACATTAATTTGAATGAATAAATCTAGGTAAACAATGCTGGAAACTGAAAACAAATCACCAGCTTTATTGTGTACTGTATGTGCCTGCCATCAATATATATCTGTTCATTAATATCATCTCTGTCTTGACTGCGACACACATACAGTATATCTGGTTTGAAATGTATGCATTTGAAAGGGTTGTAGTTTATTGTTTTCAAGTGTATCACTGTCTCCATAACATGAAACATATATTGCATTTTAAAAATTTAAAAAACAAATTGTCAAAATGCAAATTTAATATTTTCTAAAGAAACAGAAAATATTCTGGTGGTATGACCAGCAAATTTCTGGCTCTATAAAGACTGATTGATTCACTCAATTTAAATTATTGTCAGGTGTAACTGATCCCTATGTTCCCACACAGGTTAAATTATTGTTGAAGTTTAATAATTGGATGAAAGTGGTAATCAATATTTTCTGTACACTAATATTGGTTGCGATGTGATTAGTATGCAATCAAATAATTATTTTTTGCAAATAACATACAAATAAGATTAATCTATTTATTTTAGTTAATATAAAATATAAAGTGGTGAAAAAGCTAATTGATGTTTCCAAAATATTAGTTACATCGAGTTTCTGTTCGCAATCTCATGAAAACATTTCCGGTATATTTATGTAGCATTCGCACATGGAACGCTAGTTAAAACCAATATCACTTTTCATATAACAAATAGCAACTCCAGAGAGCTCATAAAAGAAGCAATTTATACAGTCCCAGGGGCAGAAGCCTGAGGAAGGACACCTGGCTATCTCAAGGAACAATGACCAGAGGAATCAACCAATGGCACATCAAGTTCTTGGCAGGTCATGATCCATCAACCTATGACTGTGGACCTTAATACTGTAACTGTGTATCTGTGTGATTTCACTGCTTTTTACAACTGTACTGTGTATAAATTGTTCACCTCTGGCTTTAGAAACCAGAGCGTTCTGATAGAAGCTTGTGTTGGTGCCAACGGCGCAAACGTATGCATACCAAACTTTGTCTTGCAATATATTGCAAATTAAACCCTTTGTGCATTGGAACCACAATGATCGCTTTGGAGAATCTTTATTCCAAATGATAGATATAGACATAGCACTATGCATAGTTAGTCATTTTTAAAAAAGATATTTGGCAACCAAGTCACATAAATATTTTTAAAACTCAGTTAATGCACCTAATATTGTTTGGGCTGAGGATGTAATGTTCCTTTACCAGCTAAAAAAGTATATTTTTTAATGTGAAATAACAGCAAAAAGCCTTTTTCCCATCCCTGAAGACCTTCAGCTTTTGCTTTTGTAAAGCTTCCAAATACTGCAGTTATTTTTTTAGGTTATGAACATTTTGTACTTATTGCTTCTTTCTACAGTATATGAGGCCTGGCTAATTAGCAACCCACTAAGGGAATTATCCTCACACTTACGGAGGAGTTGGATCATTTCCATCACCAAACCTTTAATACTTTCATCTATCAGTAGGCAATCATTCAAACACTCAATTGTGGACCTTTTTGACACACTGAAAACAAGAAAAAGCAAACCACATTGACCAGCCCATGTCAGATTACCAACATATTATGTGCTTTCAGCAAATAATATGTTCTGTAGTCTATATATGTGCAAGATTTTGTGTATTACATTTATTCATGCTTGTATTAAGAGATATTTCAACTGAACACAGTTTCGTTACTTTGATTTCTTTATTATGCTCTTGCAAATATTTTTTTTTATTTCACAGCAATGGGTAATTACAAATGTTAATTATACCAAGTGGCTATGATTTGTTTTAGTTATGTACACACTCTAAATTGTCTTTTCAATTCTACTGTATATGTTTCTTCATGTTCTCTATGCATCTATTTTTTCAATATACTAATAATCACATATTATAGTTTATAATTACATAATATATGTTGATGGATGAAGAGAACCAGGATCAGCCACAGTACATTAAAAATGTGTTTGATAACAAAGTATAAAAAATAAAAGCATTTTTTCTTTCTGCAAAAAAAGTCCCCCACCCCTCAAATAGCAGAGCTGTGGGATTTTCATGTCCAGGGCCCCCACAGTTTTATTCAACCTTGCTGGAGCCTGTAGTCACACGGTCTGGCATATCAATCAATGGTGCAGGGAGTAGATTGTACATGGGCCCATCAGTCAAGGGCATACCTCTCAGCTATCCCAATTTTGGTGGGACTGTCCCGATTTTAGGACTTTGTCCAATGTCCCACCCATGTCCTGAGGGTGAGACTGTTGGGAGGTATCTTCCTGGTGAATGCTGCAGGGTTTGGAGGGGAAGAGAAGTTGGGGCAGCCTAGTGCTTCACAGAGGTAGATGGCCTTCTTAGCTTCTTGGGGGGAGGGGGAAGGGGGTGGCGATGGCCCCACCGTGATGTGGTCATGTCACCTGTCCTGATGCCGGGTACTCAAATAAATGTTGTGAGGTATGAAAATGGGCCCAGTGTCATACCCTTAACTTGTGGGCCGCCTGAACCCAGAGGACACAACCAGACAGAGAAGAGGACGGGATTACCTGCACTCAGGGTAATCCTCACACCTTCCTCCTATCCATCCCCATGTGGTCATCACACTGACATTCAGGACAAACTGGTAACTGCTGGCACTGTGAGACAGAGATCAGGAGCTTATTATGGGATGGCCGTGAGTATGTTATATCATGGAATGGTATATACGCTTACATTCCGGTCCTAATTTTATGTCTTGAATCTGGCTGGTTTAGGGTATATACCAACTTGAAATGCAACAATATGTAGCTGCATTCACTGCACAGTGACCGTCGGTCGAAAGGATCTGATCATAGATATCATTGATCAATATGGAAACCGAAGTGTCTTTACCAACTGACATTTGTTCACACTTGCAGTATTTTTTGGCCAACCAGCATAGATGTGATTGGTGCACACTGGTGTAAGTGGGTACAGCACAGCCCCCACAGATCTCTATGTTTAGATATATTGAAGCTGCGG
Source organism: Mixophyes fleayi (assembly GCF_038048845.1). Lineage (NCBI taxonomy): Eukaryota > Metazoa > Chordata > Amphibia > Anura > Limnodynastidae > Mixophyes > Mixophyes fleayi. Next base: position 256,916,368 of record NC_134406.1, on the reverse strand, counting down.
TAACTATGTGATAAATGCATCTGATTTGATTGGCGCACACTTTTAGTCATTGGACTCTACTGATCAGCTGCACAAAGTTGTACGACACCCGCCAAGAGCATTGTTTGGCAACAGATGCTGGGAACTATCTTTACAGACAGGCACGGAGCAGCAGCAGCAATCCCTGTCATCTTCATCTGACTGCAGACAAAGGCTTTCACTTTATTACTTAGTGTGCGTTGGGGAGAGGAGGATGGATGCAGTGTGAATATACATTCCTGAAGATACCTATTGTTGACAAACCTATTAAAAAATCCAGATATGTTTAAACTCCAAGGGGTAAATGTATTAAGCTGCGGGTCTTAAAAAGTGGAGATGTTGCCTATAGCAACCAATCAGATTCTAGCTGTCATTTTATATAATGTACTAAATAAATGACATCTAGAATCTGATTGTTTGCTGCAGGCAACATCTCCACTTTCTCAAACCGCCAGCTTGATAAATTTACCCCCAAGCTGTGAGCTTGGAGCAACGTGGAACTATAGTTTTCTGTAGGGGTTCATTTCTCTTGCACTGTCGGTGATCCCATTGTTCTGGGAACTGTGGGGAATAGTTACTTTTAACCCAATTAATAGCTAATATCAGCTTATGAACATTGACCGTAGCAGCAAAAATCCCTTGTTGTAGCTGGTAATTTGTGCACAGCCAATCTTATTATTTTTTCAGGAGCGAAGGCTTTTCTCCTATGTGTTTTTCTATGCTAATGCATTAAGGCATAGGACAAACATACATACTGTGCAATGCTAAGCCTCTTATCATCTGTTATGATATTGAAAGCTTTACATATACAAAAGTGAATGCAAAGTGCCTTTTTATATTCACATTCAATGTTTAGTGACATTTTCAGGTTCGTAGTGTCATGTATACATGTATATATATATATATATATATATATATATATATATACAAGTTAACCCATCAAAAAACAACAAATATAATGGCACAAAATTATGGATATGATAAAGAGGACCAACTGCACGGGATCTGCAAACCCGTAAGTAAAATATATAAATAAAAACACAAATTGCAGTACGCCCTCAAATCATAAAACACTGGCACTGTAATGTGATTGAATAAAAATATAATATTTATTAAAACAGATACATAAACTTGAACTTGTTCCAAATACACGATATTTGGATGGTATTAACCACCTCTCTTGAGGATTTTGATAACAGTATAGGTGCACCTATAATAATCCAAATGTGAATTCCTCAAAGAGCAAAAAATGGTGGAACAGGCTCATATCCTTTGCAACAAGTTAACCCATGCATGATACTCATGTATTCTAGTCAAATCAAGCTACTTAAGGTCTTAAAAAGGTTCTTGTCATGCATTTGGGCCTAGCCCAGGCCTCCTCAGGGGAAGAGCGTTACTTCCCGACGCAAGCGCCCTTTTTAATGTGTGTTCATGAGGTAAAATTACCTCACGAAAATGAGTTTGACCTCTCAACTCGTAAATTTAGCCTTTACTACCCCTCCCACGGGGGGAAGGGGGGATGATGGAAGTTAATTGACTTGACTATTCTAATTTTTTTGTCAAATAATGTCAGTATACCAAATTTCAGGTCAATTGGATGAGCCCTTTCTGAGAAAATAGTTTTTTCCACACACACACACACACACACACACACACACACTAACGCACGCCTCTACACATGTGTGCTCATGAGGTAAAAATACCTCACGAAAATGAGTTTGAGCCCTACCAAATTTCAGCCCTTTTTGAATTTTTTTTCCCACACACACTAAGAATTTAGTAGGTCAGTGTATAACTCTGCCCAGCAGTGGCGCTGCAACTTGGGTTATTTTTCCCACACACACACAGACAGACAGACGCCACTAAGCATTTGTATATTAGATTTATATATATATATATATATATATATATATATATATATATATATATATATATATACACACATTATTTGAGACTTGTGGCATCCAATTCTGGACTGAACATTATATACAAAAAACTTCTCCTCCGTGTCTCGGACTTGTAGTTCCACAAGCCTCCTGATTGATATTAAAGGGACCAGCCCACGTTTTTTTTTATTTTTTAAAAAAAATTATGCTACAATTTTAGTTTACATACTAACATTAAAAAACTTAGAAATGAGATATATGTTTACACATTTGTAATTGCCTATTTGTTAATTGTTTTTGTGTGTTTTGAAGAGATCCTTTGATGTTCCAACATTCAGGATCAGATTTATATATTTGTATTTTGGATAGATGCTAAAGAAATGTTATAGTTATGTGTATCACAGACATATATATATATATATATATATATATATATATATATATATATATATATACTGTATAGTCATCTTGATTTGACATTTTGTAAAGCCATATAGGGGATATAGGAGACAAAAGACAGTAAAGATAATTTATAAATCACAAAAAATGTGGATGTACAGTGCATTTTCTTTCCTCAAATGTGCCTATATGTCTTGCGCATAACAGAGAGTCTGCCCATATAACTGTCTATTTTTGCCGGTCTGGCTGGGAATGTACATGGTGGAAAGAATAAATTCAAGCCAACCACCCCTATAGATCATAGTTGACAAATTTTTCTATTACCCCTCTGGGAGATCCTGGAGGGGTGAGGGGAAGTGAAGTGTGACTGCAGGTCTCACAGAATTCTGGAAGGGCACGCCATTCTCCCACATCCTGATGTACAAATCGCATCACATTGCCATCACCCCCCCCACGCATAAAGCTATGACACAATGCAGGAGAATGTCATCCCCTTGCAAGATTCCACGAGACCTATGAAGACCTATGAAGACCTATGAAGAATTTGTGAGTCTCCATTTTGCTCCTAAAACACTGCTCAGTTTAGCTTCTTTAAACCCCCATCAAGGACATTTACAAAACAAATCTTTTTGCAGGGAGAAAAATGATCTGCAGCTATCATCTTGGACCACAAATCCATGTGTTTCCACGTAAAACTGGGGGCATTTGCACAAAATAGGTGCATGACATCACAAAACAACATTTTTTACTGCACGCTTGCAGTTTTGCACATTTGTAAATTACCCTTAGCATACTGTTCATGAGCATGTACATTTAAGTGTTTTAATTATATCGCTTTCCAGTGCATCTTCTTTCCATACAAGGCTTCTCATGTAAAACCCAAGCAGATGTCAAATTCAGACTGTTTGTGCTATGATTAAAAGCTCTTTGGCCACTTGTAAATAACAGAGTTTCCAAAGTTAGTTTTACTTTTGCTTATTTCAAAATATAGAGCAAATTTACTGTACTGTGCACGTTTCACGTTCATTTTAATAGCAGTATGTGATAACAATCTCTTAATTATGTGCTAATTGGTGATACAATAAAGCCTGCTCCATCTGAATATTGCTTACTAGTTAGTCACATAAACAATATTACACATCAATGTATTTCTTTCTCTTTGTAGCATTATAATTACATATATCTTTGTAAGACTAATACAAAGCAGTACCCAATTCACATTAATACAGCAATCAGCAGAGTGTTTCATAATATTTCTTTTGGCTATTATGAGATTATTTGGAAGTTTATTTAGCAACCTGCCTTTGGATTTCATTAATTGTCTTTCTTCCTCACACCAGAAATCAACCCTTCTAGTCAATTCAAATCTCCTGTTGCGATAGTTATTATAATGAAATTGATTAAGAGTAAAGTATGTGGAACAACACTGGCATCTAATGGCACTGAATGTCTCAGCTAATGTCAAGACATATAGTAGTAACCTATACATCAGAATCGGTTCTGCATTCAATTGATTAACTGTGTGCGCAATCAATACAGGAATGGAAGTCTACTTTAAATATGCATTTCATAGCTGTATGTTAATGATCATAAATAGCAGGTTTGTGAGCATGAACTTTAATGGTATTTTAATAAAGTATATTAATTATAATCAATTGCAGGTAACTCAGTAAAAATTTTACACAGACAAATTGGTATGTGTAAGGACAGCATTAAGATGTGACTGCCTGTGCCTTTGATGATTGGCACTGGCTGCTTCAGGGCATGGAGTCCAATGGCCTCCTTGGTCTTTACCAGAGGTCCCTTCAAGGAGACACGGACTTGGCTGCCAGCAATGCACAGGTTGTAGTCACCATATGAGTCTCATTGATGTCAACCAAACATAGTACCGAGTCGAGAGGAAAGCGGGAATCTTGCAACAAGCCGAGGGCCAGGGACCGGCACAGCAGAGGAGCTATGTCTAAACAAGCCAAAATCAATATGCAGGAAGACAGATCAGGAATTGTTTAAAGCACAATTGCACAGCGAAGAGTCTTGTTGTAAAGGCAAGCCCTGACAGTATGTTGATTACATCTTTGAGTGGTCAAGAAAGAGCTGCAGGAGCAAGTGATATGCCATTAAAAACATGAAATAATTGGAAACAACTTATTTCATTCACTTCAGCAGAATGTCTGCATGTGAATATCTTCTTTTCTCCACCTAGATCATTAGGCAGATTTACTAAAGGCATAAGTTTTTTCGACACAGCATCATATAGCCTAATTGCGTCAAGGTTTCATGCTTTCCCATGCACAAATTTGTATCTGCCCAATTAAGTTTCCATCTGTGAACTCTCATTTGAGTTACACACATCTTAAGATACGTGTAACTTTAAATCTAGCGTCTAGACGCATATGAGCAATTATGCGACAGCTATCACCATCAACTAGGAAAAAACCTGCACCTGCACTGCTCTACTTACTGTACTGCACTTGCAGGTGAAAGTCTCTAAAGGTGCAAGGGGCTGAAAGTGTTACATACGCACAACTTAAAATACTGGCGCAAGATGCACTAATACACTGGCATGCAACACTAAATCTCATCCTTAGTGAATACCTCATGCAAATTTAACAATCTACAACCTTTTTTTTAATCATGCAAAGTATCCTTGAAGCATGGCAGCATATAGGAGCACTCTTTGACATAATTTTTTTAAATTTATTTTATTACATTTATGTATAAGTATTATTAATAAATGTTAGAGATGTGCACAGGCCCCAATGTTTTGATTTTGGTTCTAAAATCATCTTCATGTTTTGGTTTTGGTTTTGGCCAAAAATCCTAATGTGTTTTGGTTTTGGATCTGGATTTCATTAAAAATTATATTTTGAGCTGTTTTTGTTCCTACATTACAATTTGTAACATTGTCAGTCATTTACAGTCATGTACAGTCTATTTTATAATGATATCTTCATATATGTCAAAATTTCACCAATTTTGGGCAAAGGCTGCTGTGAGCTGGCTGACTACAATTAGTGATATAGCAGTTGCACAAATACATGACAGTTTAATAAAAGAAACAATCCCTATGAAACATAGAGGCATAACAGTGTGCATAAAGTGTGGAATTCCACCTCGCTACAACCTCTTGCTTCAGTTGAAGGTGGGCCTGACCTAGACGGGAAATGGTGGGAGAAAGACCACGGACACAATATTTTAAACATTTGACAGCATGGGGCATATTTAAGTAGCTGCAATGTTCTTCTGCAGTTCACAGCTACCCACTTTTTTAGGTACTAAGGCACCTCAACATTGCAGATTTCTTCTCGCACCCCTATGGGGGGGGGCGAAGAGAGATCTGCAATGTTACATTCTCACAGAGTGCCTTGGCGACCATTCCAAAAGCACTCCGTGACTAATTGAATATGTCCCTAAGTGTCATGACAAGTAAAAAGGCAGTAATTAGAGCTCATTGTAAGGACACCAGCATTAATTGTCCTTTGGGCAAGTAGATAGACGAAGGTGGGCTGCACCCAGAAGTGAAATGGTGGGAGAAAGACCACGGGCACAATTTTTTCAATGTTAGACAGCATGTGTCATGGAAAGTAAAAAGGCAGTAATCAGAGCTTATAAGATGGACAGCAGCATCAATAAACATTTAAGCAAGTAGATAGACGAAAGTGTGCCTTATCTAGAAGTGAAATGATGGTAGAAAGACAACAGACACAATATTTTTAATAGGCAAAAAATTGACTTATTAAAAGCACTCTGTAAAGGACTAACAGAAAGCATGCTAGAATAAAAACTTGTTTTTAACATATCACGCCAGATCTCGCTATATTTTTGTTTTTTATGTGTAAACTACATCTCCACGAGACCCTAAAAGAGTTGGGCGACATCGGTTCCAGCTGAGATTGCTTAATTGTGATTAAAGGCACGCTTTGAGGGCAATTCAGTAAGTGGAATTGAAAGGAGCAAGTACCCTGTCACTTATGATTCATCATCATCTATTTTTTTTATATAGCGCCACTAATTCAGCAGCGCTGCACAGAGAACTTGCACAGAAACAAAGTACTATTTTGTTTCTAATGATTCCATCCCATGTTAGAGTGTAACAACCCCTGCATTACATCTAAGTGGGGCAAAGATTGCACATCATTATCCCTCACTTGCCAGACCCAAGCCTGCCATGTCAGCACAACAGGAAAACAGCTAGGATAACAAAGCTTACTCTATGCACATGCGGGCACTACTGGAGATGCTGCGTCCACATCCTTCACGGCTTAGATGCACGCTGCCACCCGTCCCCCAGGGATGGTAAGGATGAGACTGGAATCCAGGCTCCCACAATCACTTCTATGAACGAGTAAGTCCCATACCTCTTCTCCCTTGGAACATTGATACCTACTCTCGCTTTTGGAATTGATATTTATGGAGTCCCAGTAGGGAGTCTGTTCTCACATCGCTATTCCTGACCTGCATTACAAGCAAGCTCAGAGACCCTATGTTGGAAAAGAAGTTTTAGGCTTGGGACTGTGTTTGTGCCTGTTTGATTTAACCTACTTTATTGACTTTAAACACACTGAGCATATTGTGTGCCTTTACTGTCAGCTTAGACTGAATGGTGCATTGATATTCTGCTGTATACCAGTGCTATTTGTGATATTATTCTGGCCACAATCTATTGTTTGTGCCTGCATTCACTATTAAAGATGTTACTGTTTATACCACATTAACATATCCTTTCCTTTACAAACATACGCATATTGACAGGTCACTCTTTTTAGTGCAGAGGAACCCTTTTTTCTATTGTCAAAACTTGTATAGGAATAGGGTCACCTATACCTCTTTCTTTGGCAGCTATATATATCCACAGGAAGCGCAGTTAACCATTCCACCTATAGAACACACATGTATATAAACTGTCCACATTTTAATCTCCAAGGGGCCTGATATCTTTGGGGAATGCTAGCAAATATATAAATGCATATTAGATGACTGTAGGCAGAAAATTCAGGAACCAGTTAAAACAAGTGAAGTGGAAAACAATTTTGGGACAGAACAGATTTTCCTGATTTTTCTGGCTGCAATCATCGTTTAATCCATTATGTCTTTTCACTGTTCTGTTAAGTGCAGTATATGTGTTACCTACTATACAAGAAAATACATTACTAAATATTGTATCTATTTAAATGAGCGCAGGTTTCTTTATATTGTAGATGGTTTTACTCAAGGAGGGATACCTTGTGAACCTTGCTGCTTTTGAAACATTAGTTGGTTTTTGAGCACAGGCTCCCTTTCTTTATTTATCTATATATTACCTGAACTTTAAACAGCATTATCAGCAACACGAACTATCTGTATTGACCATATTCTTATATCGATACATCCCACTAAATTGATATGAAATTTTAAATACTAAGAGGTATTATCAGCAAAATAGTTTTTTCCACGGGACAAAGTTCATTTATCTTAACGGTGTATGAGCATCTAAGTTGCCATGACTCATAAAGATCATACACAGTGTACAAAATAAATATATGTATACAAACTACACTTAGAATTGTTTTATTGCTTTAAGATCTCCATTCACTTATAATGCACAAAGAGGCTGCTCTGAATGTTTTGTTTATCACAGACTTAAGTGTTTTGTATATACAGTATATATGCATTAATAGTATATACATTTTTTAATTGATCTATATCAAGCACAGTCTGCTATATGACTCTATGTTAATAACGTCATCACCCTCATCATCATCATCTTCATCACTGATGTCAAGGTCATCTCACACAATTTTAGTTCATCCCTACTTGAATTTAGCGTTAAAGATTATGTTTGCAATTGGCAGCAGTTTTTCTACCTTCTTGGGACGTAGTCACCTCTGACCGATGACTCACAATGTTCCCACCTGTGCTAAATACTCTTTCCTAGTACAAACTGGAGGATGGGCAGCTTAACTACACCATAGCAAGTTTGTACAAGGGGCTCTAAATTGCCTTTTTTTTTATCTCCCGGAATTCAAAGGGACTGTCTAAGAATCTAATTTGTACATTATCATTAAAGTAATTCTCCATTCAACTAATACAAAGGCATAGTAGAGGTGTCACTATATTTGGGCATTTCTTTCAACCCAGATCAGATATCATAATAGCCTTTCACATTGGTGTGCTAAGTTGATTCATCATCAATGTGACTCTTAGAAAAGGTACGTTTTTTCTGGCAGTAACATTTTTAGGAGAAGTTGAAGCAGGGAACGTGTCATGTGTGACTTGAGCCAACAGCTTGCTCACAAGGAGCTGTTTGCATCTGTGAAGATTTGTGCCAGTTGAAAAGAAAGACATTGCATATAACTTAAACTTAGGATCAAGCTTGGTTACCAAAATGTAGTGATCCAATTTAAAGATGCTGTAAACCCTTGGGTCATGGCAAAGTGAATAAAGAACTTGTCTACAAGGCCAATATACTTATCAGAATCATTTAACTTCATCTCCTCCTTCAGCTTTTCCATCTGCTTTTCCAGTAGTTTGATTAGGGGTATGTCTTGACTCTGAACTCACTTCATTTGTTACGATTTCAAATGGATTTAATAGCGTGCATTAAACAGTAAGGATCTGCTGGATTAAGGTGACATGTCCCCCCTTTCCCTATCTCATGGCTTGATGTTTAGGTCTTGATGGCTTGTTGCTGTTCCTCTAGTCTCTGAAGCATATACAGTGTGGAATTCCACCTTATTTTTACCTGTTGCTTCAGCCTTGGTGGTCAACATCCCTATCTCTATTTATTGTGGCAACACAAAGGATACAGAGCCTTGACCAATGTTGTCTGTGTTGGAATATATTTAAAAACACAAGAGGTGCTTTTATTGGTCTCATGGCCTGGAATAACAATGAGATTATCTTGGGCATGAGATGATACCACTGATGATTGCCTTACTTGGTCACCATCATCATCCTCATTATCTTGTTCAAGTACAGCACATTTATCATTTCCAGATTCACAATAATCCACCTCATCCTCTTGCACATTAGCAAGTTCCAAAGTAGCATCCTCAATTTATAAGTCTAATTTATCAGCTTTACGACTCATCCTCATATTTCCAAATGGTTGAGAAATTTTGAATGGAGACTGCTGTACAATTACAGCGTCTTAAATTGAAACTTTAGATTCAAATATAGCACTATTGGATACCATTAGACTCTCCTCACTATTCTGTGAGTGCTCAAGTTGTTCTTCAGCCCCAGTGTTCTTTTATTACACTGAAGTGGCTGTTTTGGAGGTGACTGACCTACACTCTGAATAGGAAATTAAGGAAGATGCTGGGCACTCTCTTCTGCAGTGGTCATTCCAGTACATGTACCAGCAGTAGTTGGACTCCTACTGGCAAAAAGTAGACTTGGTCTAAACCTTTTCTTGCCACTGCAATTGGTGTATGGAATGTTAGCTATTTTTATTTTTGAGAAATCACCACATTCATCAGACATTTTTCCCTTAATCCTTACATCAAGAGCTGATGTTTTCTTTGAGATTGACAAATAGTGTTTGAATTTTGAGCACGCTTTATTACATTTTCTTCCCACATTTTCTTTTTTTACTAATAGAGGTTGAAAAAATACTACTACTACTGCCAGTACTGGTGCTGAGATGCTCCTGATCTGTAGACTGATCCATAGTTGACAATAGAAGTAAAACTACTTGAAGTTGGAGCTACTTGTTGCTGCCACCACACCAGCTGAATGACCAATTAGACAGGGAGAGGAGGGAATGTTACCTAATAATTGTTCACATTATGCTCCACAACATTAAAATGTATAGAATTGTTTTTTTGGGGGGGTGGAGGGGGGGTGAGCTGCTCACAGTCAAACAGCACCCTGTTTTTGGCCACTTAGTAGAAAAGATTTCACTGATACTGCCCCTCACATAATTGCTTTCAAATTGAAACACCTTGATTTTAAACGCAAGAAAGAATAATTTTTGATCACTCCTAATTAGTTTACTAATATACTATTACTACCAGTAGCCACTGCTTGTCTACTTTTAACTTTTTCGCACCAAATTGATCAGCACACAATTCCAGATGACTGATCTGTATATAAACTGCTAAGATATGTGCAGTAAAATCACAGCTGTTTCAATATACATTGCCTCTTTCACCTTGTCCAGTGCTCGACAAGCCACTTAATGAGCACAGAAATGCAGCAAACGTCCTACCCACATGCTATCACTCCTAAAGTGGCAGCTGAGAACAAGGGCGAAGGCTATATATTGAAGATATTGAAGATATTGATCCAAAACTCACAAGATCCAACATTTTATCCGGAAATAACGTCAAGTCATGACTCGGTTCTACGCGGTACCCCAAAATTCAGATCTGTCGGCTTTCTCCAAATCAGAACCGCTCATCTCTAATAAATATGTCAACGTTGATGTAGCGTGGAGGTTATAGATATTAAGCGTGCTTTTAAGCATACACATTCAAACATCTGTGTGTTTCTCCATAATAGTGCTTTCAGTTTATTGTAAAGAGAATATAAACGTTATAAGAGACTGAGCTTGCACATGAAGGTGAAGTAGAGGTGATCAAAATGGTCTAAACTGTTTTGCATTTGGCCACAGAAGTGTACCTAGTTCAACCCCAACTACACCACAACACAGAATCAATTGACCAGGTCTATTCATAATATATAAATTCCACACAATTCGTTTAGAATTTATAAATACAGAAATGAATGTCAATGCAGAAACGGAACTTCCTGACCTTCTTATCTCTAAAAAACTTAGCTTGTCTCAATTTCACTCATTTTTAGTACTAAGGCGTTATTACCCGACATGTGCATGTCCTCTTCTAGCTACATGCACTCATACTGTACATGTCATACTAAACAAGTATTTTTTTTAAAAAAAAATGACATTATTGTTTTTGAAGTTCAAATTTACATTTTTATTTGCGTACGAAGTTCACCATTCACACAGCCAGTTATGTACTAAGTGCCCCATTCACACTGGAAAACAGTTGAAATGCATCAATTTAAGCTTGATCATGTGTGGACTGGCTGGATTATGGACAAACCAATTTGATAAATTTCAAACTTTTTTGCCTTGCTCAAATTTAGGTTCATGTTTTAATTGATCTCAAGTTCAAGAATTTCCATTAAAAAAACATTCAATTTAGATTCAACAAACCGGTTTGAGAAACAGTTTTTCTCTACTTGGGAACAATCTGCTTCTTTTTGTTTCCACATTTGTAGTAATTAAACAAAACATTATATGTGTAAATGATTTGATTTTAATTAAGAATATAAATAGGTAGATGCAAACTTGACTACATTTCTGGCTAACTCGCTGTGTCCAGATACCAATAACATCTTAGTTATTCAGCTCACTATACCTAGCGCCTGCAAATGCGTAGTCTTGTTATACTAAACTAATTAATGAGTTGAATGAGACGAACACGGACCTGGAAAGCAGAAGGAAATTTTAGTCACTTAGTAAATTAGACCATATATTTGCGAGTCAGCATGTAGACAAATAGTGTTACAATAATAATGTATTTCTAATTAATTAACTTTCTGTTGTTTACACATTAGGTATATTAGTTTACTAAATGTCATTTATCTATCGAACAGATTGAACGTGGAATTTATAATGTGTTTAGCAGTTGGTAGTACACAGTTGTTCTGCATAAATAGTATCCTTTTCAGGGAGGTCATGACTCACATTTCAGAAATTCATTATTTAAATGGACGGTAAAATAAAAATTCTGTATAATTTATATTAAACATATATTTAAAAATGGTATAGTTGTTACCTGAGAAACATCATCTTGTCCACGAGTCTACAAATTTACAGTTTTATTTGTAACCACCACACCCAGCGCTTATCCGAGGGGGGATTCAATGTATTGATTGTCATAGGGGTCTGAGATCCAGGCAGTAGGGGGCAGCGCAATGCAGCCTTGGGTGCTGAAAACTACCATTCCCAGCAAATTAAAACTGTGAGGATCCAGGAAATAACATCAGTACCTGCCGAAAATCAAATGTATTGAGAATAAAACACAGTAAGAGAAGGAGTCAGAGAGGAGAGAGGCAGAGGAGGGAGGAGTTGCCGTCGTAGCCTGGTCTGCAGTCATATCTGAGGAAGCCACCAGCAACCAGAAACAAGTGTTGAAGTGTCTGCAAGTCTGCTGAGCCTGGAAGGGGTAAATGAACACACAGCAAAAGAACCTACTGAATGTTTAGGAATCCTGCACAGCACTTAGTCACTGAAGCTGCTGGAAAAGACAGACTATACAGACTGGGTGAGTACTGTAAAGTGGGAGACTAGCAACCAATCAGCATGGTGGAGAGACTTAGATAAATTATTATTGGGTCCTGGTCTAACAAGAAATGACTATATATGACCCATCTAGATTAACTATGACTGCGTGCCATTTGCCAAGTAATGTGCACATATGTTGGGTATACTCCGTCCGAGTGGATCTGAAGATATGTCTGTTGAAAATTAAGGTCGGCTCTGCTCTAGCGGACAAGATACTGCAGGATAGGTCCATTACATATGTGGAATACCAAGTCCCAAAAGAATGCACAGAAAAAAAAAATCAATTAATGTCGCCTGTGAATGACTTAATGACAAAACATTAAAAATAATGAAATGTTTTCCATAAAATACATATATTAGGATGTTCTTAATGTCTACTGTACATAAATACAGTTGCTCCTGATTGCAAACACAAGTTCTAGAATTCATACACAACCGTTATGCCCAAAGCTTGAATCTGACACTTCTGCGTGCACGGTAGCTTTGCACGCCATTACTGTACATTGACTACATGCATACGCCAATTCCCTTCCCTGTTATGCCCCTGAAATCAGAGACTGTAGTAAGGGTCCTTAGCACACAAGATGAATTAGACGTTACTGCATTCTCTGGCATATGGTCCGGTGCGCAGAGTAATTGTGCACAAAATGCAAAATGTTTCACCATTTACTCTCCTTAATGAATCCGACCCAATGACTTTTCTATAGTAACTGAACTTGGCTAATTTGGAAATTTACACTGGAAACTTTCTATGGAATGTATATCAACTGAAGTGATTATTTTGATTAGATAGTGTATCAAATAAGAGAAACTATTTTATGAGTTAGCTCATCCTCACAGTTGCATATTCAGAAAAGCTCAGTGATACATACAGGGCCTGATTCATTAAGGAAAGTCAAGCAAAAGCAAGCAAGTAAGTCAAAACCATGTTGCACTGGAGAGGGAGGTAAATTTAAAATGTGAAAGCAGATTTATATTTGGGATAGAGCATGTCCTCGATCAACTTTAAATTTCAGTGTACAAATACGTTATCAAGTATTTGTGTGCTACATGAAAAAATAATAATGTATAAAATAATAAACTAATTTGCACCCCTTGTAACATGGTTTTGTCCAGAAAACTTGAGTAAGAAAACTTACACAATTTTTTGCTTAACTTTCTTTAATGAATCAGGTCCACTGTGTACAGTTGTTGTGGGGTTTGTCCTAGCGTAGATGTTACAGCTGTGAGTAAAATAAGAAGCAAAAGAAAAAAGTAATACTAGAAATGGAAGGTGAATAAAGGGAAACATCTTAATAATTTAATTCAACCACAGAAGACTAGACAGACTCAATGTTCATTTCAATGAATTTAAACCTTTTAGTGGCATTGATGTAGGATTTACTATGATATCTGTCATTAGGGTGCAATAACATTTTTGAATTCAACAAAGCATCACCAGTTATTTATAAAGCATCACTAATTCCGAAGCACTGTACAGAGAACTCACTCACATGAGTCCCTGCCCCATTGGGGCTAACAGTCTAAATTCCCTAACATACACAAACACAGACAGACAGACTAGGTCCAATTTGTTAGCAGCCAATTAACCTACCAGTATGTTTTTGGAGTGTGGGAGGAAACCGGAGCACCTGGAGGAAACCCACGCAAACACAGGGAGAACATACAAACTCCTCACAGATAAGGCCATGGTTGGGAATTGAACTCATGACCCTAGTGCTGCAAGGCAGAAGTGCTAACCACCAAGCCACCGCGCTGCCCATATAGTTCAATGTTAAGGAAAATCTATGTAAGTAAAGATCATGCCTATTCTAAGACTTTAGTATGGTGGCTTGAAGCCACCTATTTCTAAAGATATTTTGTTTGCAGCAAAATGTATAGCTAAATGTATAGCTAACTACAATCTTAGACATTTATTCCTTTCACTTCTGCTAAAGCCATGCAAAATGCTAACTTGTTGTTTGGACCATTAAATGAATATGTAACCTCAAAGACAAAATTAAGTCACTATATACGATTAATATATGTAAATGGCTGTGAATGACTGAGTTTAATAATAAACATATTAATATAGACAGGATTGAGTTCCAACTTGCGCTCCCTCTACTAGCAGCTCTACTAATTTAGAACACTTCCCAAATTGAATAACCAAAAATTAATGTGAATAATTGTTCAAGCGCAGATAGTGTTATATACATATGCAATAATAAATATATAATAATAATAAAAAAATACTTGATAGGTGAAGATTTGATTCTCTCTTCAGTAAACTGCCATGTTAGGAGGAAAGTGCTTCTCTGCAGACACACAGTGACTGACAACTTGGCAGACTTGCTGTGCAGAAATGCACCATGTGGATTGTTTGATTCATTCACTCAACTTTTTGACCTGTATCAGATCACATTAGGAAACTGTCTTAGAGATGTGGGAGTTGCATCAACTTTCTATTATGGAGTGTGGAGGTAATATTTTACTTTTTACATACCTGAAGTGGGATGTCAGGGTAGCACTGAACAACGTCTTTTACTTTCATGGTTCATATGTGAATATGGAGGCTGATCATAATACCATGCATGACCTTGATGCTTTTTCATTGTATTCTTAAAGATATTTATAATATTCGAGGTGGATTACGCCACCTGGGTCCCTTGACTGAACTTCGTAGATTCTCCTGAGTATATGGCCATAGCTTCAACCCCTCCAGTCTAAATAAAGGCTTATTATGACTCCGTGTCCACGTAGCTCATTACTTGGAGCAGCTGGTATCCAAAGAGAATCCCTCTGAACTATTCATCATATTCCTGTATCCCTTTCCTTCCCCCTGAATCCTCGCCCTTCCCTTCTTCCCTACCACCACCTGTCTTTCTGTTATTTGTTGTAGGTGTGTTATTTCTCTACGTAATTGGGGCCAATTTGTTACTATGATCTTAAAATGGCCTGATGCTATTCCATTTTGTACATGATAGGAGGCTCCAAGTATTGTGATTTTGATTGTGCTTTATGTTTGCCCTGTTTTATTCTGTAAAACCCAATAAAAAATGATTTTGAAAAAAATATATATATATTTATAACAAAAAGTTTTATTGTATTAGTTAGTCTGTGGGCAGCGGCTATGTTAAAAATGTCAAACTCTCACTCTCTTGTCTCCCACGTGAATCACGCCTACCTTTTGCCATGGTGATTCCGTCTATTTTGTAGGAGATCCTGATCGTAGTCAACAAAAATTAAACTCACCCTTGGCGTATCGCAGCTTCACACTGTAATAGCCTCCACAAATAGAATCTGATAATGCAGCAGGTGAGTTTGCTTTGTATCAGGTTATCATAGAAACTCTTCTACCTAGTATTACGAGTTAACTTTACAGTGTGTCTACTCCATATGTGTTATTTTTCATTTTAAAAGGAAAGAAAAAAATACAAATAAAACATTAAAGTGAAACAAATATATTGAAAATAAAAATTGATAAAAGAAATATTTTGAGATATGTGCACAATTTGAAGAATATAAAGTTAGCGAACTTTCAGAATCTATGCAACATAGACAATTTATGGCTTAAAAACTGTGTTCTATGTCAAGGGGATTCATGCTTCTTAGAAGTAATTCAACTTTCTCTGTTACTTTTAGTTATCAGATTGTTCAAGTTTTGGTAGAGATTTAGTAAACTGTGTTTGAGAAACATTTCCCCATTTGCCAATCCTGTCTTGTAATGGATTTATTATTTTCAATCCTGTCCTTTAAGAGTTTTAGTATACACAGACTCCTCTAGAGATGTATTCGTAGAGATGTAAATGATAAAAAAAAGAGTAAGCACAAAATAGCATTATACTGCACTTAAAATATTATTATTTAAGATGAAAATAAATAAATAAAAAACTCCACTTTTAACTCCAGATTATTACCCCAAGCTCCAAATCGCATGCAAATTACGGACATGGTTTCAAATTACTCCTAAAATAACTCTACTTTCATAGAATTATCTTAAAAATTACATAATCAAGACAAACATGTTACTCCAAAATGGAAACTCTCATTCTAAATAAAAAAAATTGTCTCAAAAATACTTTTTAATCTACCTGTAACAAAAAATAAATAACAAAGTGTTACTACAATAAAAATAAAAATTAAGCCACTTTCATTAAAAAGGACTTTAACAATCAAAGACGTTTAGTTGATGATATCAGACACAACATTCAGTGCGAAGGGAGGAGGGGAGGAGGACCCTGCCGCGTCATAAGATTTTTGTTTGTTTGTTTTTTCTGGGCCTTGGCGGGGCTGCAAAAAATAAGCGTTTGGCCAGCGAGTTTGACACGTCTGTAGTAGATACATATTGTATCCCCAATTTTTGGCAGCTTTACTTTTATAGAAATATATTCTTAATGATTGTGTTTTTATATTTTAAAGATCTTTGGCTGCTTTTATGACACTGAACTGATTGATGGAGATTCAATTAACTCAAATAGCCTTAAAAATCACAGCAACTTCAAAACAGCCACCTTACACATTGCAAGAAGTCATAGTCATTAGCATCTACAACAATATTAAGATAATGATATATATATATATATATATATATATATATATATATATATATATGTATGTATAAGTAAAAAGTCACACCTGCTAAAAGATAATTGCTTAAACAAATTAAATGACACCAATTAAATAGGTGTGTCCTTAATATCATACTTGCCGACTTCTAGTTTTTTAATTCAGGGAGATACCGGAGGGGGCCGTGGCGGGCCGATCGCGTCATTTTGGCCTGTCCCCTGCGACAAAATTGACATTTTGTCGCAGGGTGTGGCTAAAATGATGCAATTCCCCGCAAATTGCGTCATGGAAGCTTACATCCTTCTCACTTCCTAGTGAAGTGGGTAGGATACGGGGAGTCCTGGAGACCTGCCTAGAATACGGGAGTCTCCCAGATATTCCGGAAGATTGGACAAATATACTTAATATTCCGCGAAAAGAGGCTGTTTATTTATTGCATTGTAAATTTCATGAAACTTCAATAAATGGAACTTTTATTTCAGCTGGAGAACTAAACAATCTCTGGGGGTATAGTCAGCAAAGTACATCTTTATTTCCCTCATATTTTTTCATTTCACTTTTAAAATATATTATAAGTCCTTAGAAAGTAAGCTAAAAGCTAGAACTCATTAAATTCTCTGTAAAAGGTACCGTTGTTTGTGATAATGACAAATGTTTTCTATAATCATAATCAGCATTAGAAAGTTAAATAACAGCATAATGAGTGAAAATGCAGCCTAGCAACATCTCTGAACATCTCAAGCCCTAATTGCTTATAGCAAGCAAAGCAGAATTTCCATCATGCCAAGTTACATTCAAGTGGTAGACAAGCTACTGAGCGGTTTTTTTTTATAATCAATTAACATCTGGTCTTCTGAGTATCAAAGGTTATATTTCATTAATAGAAAAAATACTAAAGCAATGGTTCTAAATTAGAAGTGTGTCCATTAGTTTGTCACTAATCCGATCATTAGCGTTCATATTGTATAAATTTATAAATATACAGTAGTTTATATCTAAATACCTTAAGGTCATTTTTAAAAATATCACCAATATGGCCACTAATTAGCTTCAAGATAAACTGATTTCCAAAATTAAATAATGTAGCATACAAATTATTTTGTATAATAAACCATAAGCATACCCACACATTATTCACTAAAAGTATATTTTTTGGGCGGTATAATTTAATATTTTATTTATTAAGCGGTTATGGCCTCATGTAGAGTCAATGCAATTTACACTTACAGCAAGTGTAAACTGCATCCCATCATTCACATAGGATTCCTGAGTCGCATCTGTCTTGAGAAACGCGTGACTTGGAATACTAAGCAAATTGCACACACTTAGTAAAACACACCTCTTTGTCTGCTTCATGGGGCTGCTGCACCTGATACACTTTAAGTGCATCAATCGTAGTGGCCCTATTAGGCAGATAAATCAATACATTTAGGGCTTGAGTTCAGGCGGTGGGAAATCCCTATGTTATATAAATGACTGTACTGATGCTCATTTTTAATGGGAACTCTTAGCAATTAGTATTGCGTTGCTTATGAAGGTTTTTGTTGGTTTGTTTGCCAAGCCAAGCATCCCTGGATTTATTACAGAGGAAGAGCCTGGATCTAGGTGAGCAATAAAGAGGGTGAATGAACGATGTGTTGGGATGTTTTTATTTCAAATCAAATTATTTTTAAACTTGTGTGTGTGTGTTTTAATAACATTTTTTCGCTGGTGCACTGCAGGCCCCAGCAGGCCCTGGATGTCAGAGAATGCAGGCACTTGGGGTTCCCAAGTGGGACTGTAGTGCACCACAGACAAAATGGATATATACATATATTTAATTAATATTACCCCACACCCACCACACCAGGGGCGTGTGAAGAGTTCTTGTGCTATCAGCACAGGGCTAGTAAAACCTAGGGGGGCGCTTTTTTTTGTGGGAGTGATCTTAATAGGGAATCCAGCCCTGTGCAGACTGGCCTAGGACTGGCTTGGCATTCTGGCAGGGGGACCCCGCAATGTGGGTTTCCCTGCTATAGTTCCACCAGCCCAGGCTGGCAAAGCCTTGTGCTTGTAATAGTAAATTTAAGCGACTCCATGATTTTTTGCCCCCCACCAGTCTAGGTTGGCAGCGATAGGGTTGGTTTAGCTGTTTGGGGACACAAACCTTTTTTATTTGAAAGCATTTTTTCTTATATTTTTCTAAAGCAAGGTCCAAGCTGACGGTCATCATCATTAGCATGGATCGTGCTCCAGGGAGAAGTCCATGTAACAGATATGTCTCCTAGGTTTCTATCTGCTAATACTCCTCCCCTCAAATTAGCACATAAGAGCAAGAACACACCCTTACTGTTCTGGGTTCGCCCACTACCTTCCCCATTCTGTCTCTTTTTTTATGTAATTTTTCTTTATTAAATTTTAAAGACATCAATAACAATTGTGCCACAAATAAAGACAAAATTGGTAAAACCAACAAAGTAAAATACATCAAGACTTAATCAGGCAAATGCAATTTATGATGTCAATATGAAGGAAGAATCAAGGAAGATAAAAGAGAAAGAAAGGATAGAAATGTGTGAGGGAGAATAAGGTGTTTCCTAGAATAATAAGAAGGTTGCTGACATTACTGGACACTGGATCATAGAGAAAGAGCGATGGTTGACTATAAGAGCTGCCATGAAGGGGCGGTTGTTTGGATGATAGGGATCTGAATTATTTTGAATCAAGGAATTCGAGTCATCGGTACCAAATGGTGTAGTATTCTGTGAACTTATCGGTCGTGGAGAATGTTAATTCGTCCATGGCTCTATAAAATTTCAGTCTCCTGAACCAATCTCGGATAGAGGGGTATTGCTGATTTCCACTGGATTAGTATTATTGCTTTGGCCGCTGAAGTAAGGTGTTTAAAAATAGATTTTTTGAATCAGGGATTGGTATGTTAATCTTGTTAAGTAACCAGAAGGCAGGGTTATTTGGGCACCTCAACACCTAATATTTCTGAAGATATCTCAATAATCTGAGTCCAAAAGGGAAGAAGCACCATACAACCCCACCCTATATGTAAAGGAGTGTCAGTGGAATTTTGGCATCTCCAACAGGAATTAGGTATCTCTCAGTAGATTTTTGCCAATTGGGCAGTATACCATCTAGTGAGTACTTTATAATGGGTTTCCACCACTGATGGAACATGCATGTACTGTCTCGAAAATTGCTGGCCAGTCTCCTTGTTGAATCAGGTCACCTATGTCTTGGTAAACTTGGGCATGGAGTTAAATAAGTAATCGATAAAAAGTTTATAGATATTGGGGAGTAAATGTGGAGGGTAGATCGTAGCTGAGCAACATCTTTTTAAAATCTGTGAGGTCTCTGGTTATAGTTATACGAGGTAGACCCAAGCACTGAAAGTGTTTGATTTGAAGGTATCTCCATATTTCAGCAAAGTTATAAACTTGCCTCTGTGAAAAAAGTGTGGCTAGTGGTAGGGCTGGAGCATAGGTGCAGTGGCAGAACTAGCATGGCAGTTGCCGTGAACTGGGGGCCATGGAGATAATGGGGCCCACTGCATGGTGCTGCTGTTTTCGGCAGTAAGAACACAACCAACCTCTAACAGGAAAAGAGTGTCTCTTGTCACTAAGCGACGGAATGCGTTGCATAGTGCAGATCAGGACTGGACAACGTCTCTTGTCACTATGCGATGGAATGCGTTGCATAGTGCAGATCAGGGCTGGAGAACGTCTCTTGTCGCTATGCATCGGAATGTGATGCTCTGCGCATGCATGCGAATCAGGAGCGGAGAATGTCCCATTGCTATGCAACGGGCCGTGGGCATCGCAAGGGGGCAGGCGTCCGTCTAGAGGTAGAAGCAGGATGGCATCTCATACGGTGGCCCTGGTTCCCTCTTTCTGGTCTCCTTGAACCAGGGCCCACATCTCGCTAGTTCCACCTCTGATAGGATGACAAAGGCTGTGTGCTGCCTGATCCAATTACGCTAACTGACCTCTTTCTTTTTGTAACAGAAGACTTGTTAAATTACTGACCAACGATAACCCCTAAAGCTGTGACAGGCAAACGCATACACTACTGGGGCCAGATTGGTGGCCCTCTAACCTTCAAAGGGCTTCACATTACCCTTAGTCTTGATAATAATTTTAAATAATACATTTCATCAAAGAAAGATAAATCTATCTGTAATAACATATCAGCAGGCATTTTAAAACAAGTCTTACAAGCGATAACAAACAAATCTAACAGAGAAGCAGGAAGGAGCTGGAGGCCGCAGGTGAAGACTCAGAGACCCGAATGCGGCCCTAGGGTTGCCTGTTGCCCATCACTGCCCTAAACTGTATTGAGAACAATAGCCAAAACACCTGAATATATGCATTACCTGCAAATAGATCCTTACATGTATTCCTGTACTTCTCATTCCATCTGGGCCTTAAACACTAATTATAAGCATACTTGCCAACTTTTCCTCGTTGGCTTCAGGGAGATCCTGGGGGAGGTGGGCGTGCAGGGGCGGGGCTTGACAAATCACATCATTTGACTAAGATGACGCAATATTTGCATCATTAAGCCTCCCCCCGCCAGTTATCTATTGCGGGGGCAAGAACCTGGAGGTTGCCCTGCTCTCCCGGGAGCCAATGAATGCGGGAGTCTCCCAGACATTCCCGCGAGAGTAGGCATCTATGCGTTAAAGAAAAGCAGCTAATGAATCTCTAGAGACTGAAGTGTCTTTTACATTTCTGTCTCCATTACTAAAGTCATGTTGTCTTACCTGTCAGTCTTTGATTAAATCTTGGTCTCCATTAAAATGGCCACCTCCATAGGCATCAATACATGGACATAGGACACAATTTCTGAACTGTGTCATCGTGCCACAGATGGCGAAGACAACTACATCTTGTACTGGCTCAGCATCAGGGAGAATGCCAGATTCTTCAGGGAGTGAGGGAGATCACCCCTATTTCAGGGAGTCTCCCTGACATTCAGGGAGAGTTGGCAAGTATGATTATAAGTTAATCACTCTAAGTAGAACTTGATAATAATACTAGATATTTTACATTAATATATCATTATTCTCGTTCTTGCCTGACTAATAAAATGCATTCTGTCCAAGTAAGAGTGTGGTCCAGGATTGAAAATGTACAAATCACTTAAATCATGTCAGTCTTGAACAATCCTAACTGAACTAAGTTGTAGCTGTTATTTGAGATAGTAATTTATAGTTCCCTGTGGACTAATTATACTGTGGAACTTGATAAGCAGGACACTAACAGCTTACATAACAATTTAGTGTGCAAGGATCAGGACTCAGTAAGGAACCATCATAAAAAAACAGAACATATTTTCAAGAAAAATGTTCTACATGTCAGTGTGCAGCTCTTTAAATGCTGTCATGTTCAAGGATAATAAGATTTACCGGAGAACAAGATTAATTTACATGTTTTGAAGAAACCAAACATAATGTACCAGTCAATTAAGATACTATAAAGACATTTACGCTCTTCATTTCACTGAAAGTAAGAAAAACTCCTTGATCTAACACACGTACACATCAAGTATTCATCGCTTACATTATTTCCTAAATATACTGTGGATCACAATTTCTGAATTTATTTAACCCCTTTGTCACTGAACTAATTGTGCCACTGTGCTGAGCCAATTTCGCACTGTCAGGCGCCGTCTCCGCACCTCCCATGGGTGCCGGAGACGGACGTCTTCTGCCCGACGTCTTCCGGTTACATGGTCGCGGCTCGCACGCATGCGTGATTAGCAGCTTTTCGGTCTCCTAGCACCGGGACGCTTGCCCGGCGATCAGCTGAGTCTGATCGCTGGAAATTCTACTCCTCATTTTCTCTTGCCCTCTATTTAAACCTCAGTCCAGTAGGGTGCCAGAGTATTGGTTCTGCACTGCTCCAGCGTTATTATTGTTCCTGATTGACTCCTGTGTTATTGGTTACCTTGGCTTGTCTGACTACTCCTCCGACTCTTTCCTTTGTACTTCGCCTGCCCATTCTGGTACTGACCCTTGGACCGTTCCTAACTACTCTTTGGGGTATATTTACTAAACTGCGGGTTTGAAAAAGTGGAGATGTTGCCTATAGCAACCAATCAGATTCTAGCTGTCATTTTGTAGAGTGCACTAAATAAATGACAGCTAGAATCTGATTGGTTGCTATAGGCAACATCTCTACTTTTTCAAACCTGCAGTTTGGTAAATCTAGCCCTTTGTCTTCTCTCCGTGGTACTGCACTTCTCTGGTGTTGACTCGGCCTGTCTGACTACGCTCCATTCATTGCACTAGTGACTATCTGGGAGAACCTCTCAGCTTAGTTGCGCCAATACCACTCAGTGATATTTCTAGTGAAAGACGTGACAGGCACTTTTTGAGCTTGTCTCATTCCAGTATCACTATCAGTGATTTGTTGGTGCAGTACCAACACAAATTATAAGATTTTTTTTTTCCAGAAGTCTTTGAATTTTAAGATAGTTTCAAATGAGGGTAGCCATGATTTTATTGAAGCCAGGATGGGGTGATCTCCCTTCATCCCTAGACTTCTTAATGATTACTACCCTGTAGGGAGTATTTACTGGTGATCACACATAATCACCAGAGAATAACTTCTCAGGGACCATATCATTTGAAAGAAGAGACTCCTCTCTTTCAAACAATGATACCCCTGAGTCTGTGGATGACAGGAGTGGGGAGATATTGCACTATTAGTCCCCCCATCCTCATGCTCTTTACAATTGTCTATACTGTAGTGGCTGTAAAGTAGTCTATGTGTATTTATGTTATCAAACTCCCCCCCCCTGCCCAGCTCTCAATGGCAGTAACCGGTGGTGGGGGCCTTTTAGAGGTAAGTTTATCCCCTATTTGAACTTCTGCAGTGCCAAGGATAAGTGGCTCATACTTAGCACTTTGAAGTATATGCGGAAAACAAATCCCGCTCGTCCTTCACACCTTGTTGAAAAAATGTTAAGATGAATCCATACATGGATCTTGACTGGTCTTGACTAGTTCTTTTTTTATGTACCCAAGTGTGACCCTCAGCCACAGACAAAGACAGTATGTCAGACGAGGGAGGATATGATTGCATATCAAATATCCAAGGCAAACACTGGAGACACAGGAGATGTGGGTACATATACTGATCAGTCACAACAGTAAAACCACTGACAAGTGAAGTGAATAACATTGATTATCTAGTTACAATGGCACCTGTCAAGCTTGGGATATATAAGGCAGCAAGTGACCAGTCAGTTCTTGAAGTAGATATGGTGGAAGCAGAAAAAATAGGCAAGCGTAAGGATCTGAGAGACTTTGAGAAGGCTTTGTGATGGCTAGACGACTGGGTCAGAACCTCTCTAAAATGGTAGGTCTTGTGGTGTGCTCATGGTATGCACTGGATAGTATCTGCCAAAAGAGGCCCAAGGAAGGACAACTAGTGAACTGGTGACCGTATCATGGGCGCCCAAGGCTCATTGATGTGCATGGGGAATTAAGGCTAGCCCTTCTGGTCTAATCCCACAGATGAACTACTGTAGCACAAATTGCTGAAAAAGTTAATGCTGGTTATGATACAAATGTGTCAGAACAAACAATGAACTGCAGCTTGCTGCGTATGGGGTTGCATAACCACAGACCAGCCAGAGTGCCCATGCTGACTCTTGTCCTCTGCCGAAAGTGCTTACAATGGGCACATGATCACCAGAACTCTACCGTTGAGCAATAGAAGAAGGTGACCTGGTCTGATGAATCATGTTTTCCTTTAAATCATGTGGACTGCCTGGTGGACGTGAGTCGTTTACCTGGAGAGGAGATAGCACCAGGATGCACTATGGAAAGAAGGCAAGCCGGCAGAGGCAGTGTTATGCTCTCGGCAATGTTCTGCTGGTAAACATTGGGTCCTGGCATTCATGTGGATATTACTTTGATATGTACCACCTACCTAAACATTGTTGCAGACAAAGACTTCTTCTGGGCAACGGAATTCATTGATGGCAGTGGCCTCTTTCAGCAGGGTAATGCACCATGCTACACTGCAAAAATTGTTCAGGAATGGTTTGAGGAACATGACAAAGAGTTTAAGGCATTGACTTGGCCTCCAAATTTCCCAGATCTCAATCTGATCGATCATCTGGGAATGTGTTGAAAGAACAAGTCAGATCAATGGAGACCCCACCTCACAACTTACAAGACAAAGGATTTGATGATAGCACCATGGTGCAAGATACCACAGGACAACTTCAGAAGTCTTGTGGAGTCCGAGCCTCGACAGGTCAGAGCTGTTTTGGCGGCAGGAGAGGGACCTATACAATATTAGGCAGGTTGTCTTAATGTTGTGGCTTATCGGTGTATATGAAAACTATATAGTTACAAACTATCATTTGTAGCTGGGCAGACATGTTGCTATAAACTGTAAGTAACCAATAAGATTTTTATTAGTTAAAATTTGGTTGCTGTGAATAATTGCAAATGGCTCTTATTGTATGTAATTTAAAATCATAGTTTGTTGTAATGATGCAATCTATCTTTCCTGAGACATGCTTTCAAACCAACTTAATTCGTCCAGAGTGTAAAACGTATACAGGTACAGTATGTTGACTAAAGCACCAAACAAAAATAGAAATGAAACAGAGGTACAGCTGTCCTATGTAGGTATGAGTTATGCATCAAAATACAACCACATCCACGGCACTCAAGAGAATCACCAGAAAAGTTACTCAGAGAATGCTAATTAAACCAGTTTTTACTGCCTCTAATGAAGCATCAAACCTCCATTTGTGGTGGAAAACTAGTCAGGCTAATCAGGCTTCTGCCAGGCCCAGAGACCCACATCTATCACCACAATAAAGATTTGTCTATTTTGTGAAAAAATGTTCCTGTTGATTCTATAGACCAGCGTAATCTGGAGCTCCAGAGGTTGTAGATAAGTGCTAGTGTTTTAGGTTACAGCAAAATGAGATATGGGGCTAGATTTACTAAGTGCGGGTTTGAAAAAGTGGGGATGTTGCCTATAGCAACCAATCAGATTCTAGCTGTCATTTTGTAGAAGGTACTAAATAAATGAAAGCTAGAATCTGATTGGTTGCTATAGGCAACATCCCCACTTTTTCAAACCCGCAGCTTAGTAAATCTAGCCCATGGTGTATAAACCTATAGTAGTTCTTTCATTATGGCACAATGTAATCTTTAGACCAGGTATTCTGCCATCTATGACACAAATGTAAAAATGAACAAAAATTTCAAAAACTGTTCCACAAAATATCCCTCCTCTTTTCACATTTGGGAGCAAAATTTCACAACTTTCACCAGCAGAATTTGGCCTTAAGTATTCCCACTCCTACCCAAATATACCACACAGCAAAAATAATTGTCCTTTGTTGTCCCATATCTACTCATAAATTATAAATGAAATGGCGAAGGAAAAGCGGAAGATTGTATCGCTGGAACTTTACACTTCTGTGAAATGAGCTGTTCCACAAACCACAATTTGCACAAATTTTCAATGGGATTTTGCTCATCTCTACAAAAATATGTAGGACTGCTATTATGTACATACATTATATTTCCCCAATTTTCCCAAAGTTGGATGTAATTTGCGTTTTTTTGGCGTATAATATGCTTTTTTAATACTGAGAAAGCGCACAAAACTAGTGGTTTGTGTGCAAGCTCAGACGTACAAAAGCGGATTTTATGTCAAAAACGCAAATTGTGTTCAAATAAGCATAAGCCCATTATTGTCCTTGTGAATCTTCTGCAGAGTAGGGGGGACGGATTAGGGATTATTCATTGATGATTTATTTTTCTAAGAAGCTATATATCCAAATGTTTATGGGAGTTGATTAACTGATTTTGCTTTTTTGTTTATAATTACACTGTCAGCGCTAAACACACTTTCATACAAGATACTATAAGCTGTGCACTGTGATACTTTTGAGATTCTGGCCAGGTTGGCCAAGTTGCTTCTGCAAGCAGATCACAATCAGAGATTTCACTATATTTTCTACATTAGTTTTAAAATTGTTGGCTCTTTATTCCATTTTTAAAAACATTTCTATTGTTAATAGATGTGTTTTCTCCATGGCGGGGAGCTTTGTTGACAGTTTGCTAAATGTGCTTATTACCACTGATATGAAGTTGATGTGAACACACTGACACATATTTTCTTCTGGCATAGTTCCTTTCTCTGTAAAAATGAGTGAAAAGTTTATATCTTAGCAATGCACAAGCATTGACTCTCTCTCCGATGCTGCAAAAAAAATTTCAATTTTCCTTTTGGAAAAATAAACTGGTTGACATCACAATGAATTACCTGTTTATTTCTAGTTAATGGAGCCAATGAAGAATAGCAAAAAACAATGGAGTTTTGCCACAGTAGGTGTGTTTTTTTCAGGCTCTAAAATGTGTAAGAGAAAAAAAACAGATAAATCAAACATGAAATGTTGCAGTACTGTTTACACAGATACAGTGGTGGGCTGGGCTGAGGGGATGGAGGCCAACCGGTCAAATCAATGTTCAGTGATGGGTCCAGGCTGCCTGTGCCTGGTGGCTAAGAGACAGGTAGAGGATGCTACCAAGATGCTCTGCTTGTGTTTAGTAAATGATCCTCATCAACATTCTCAGCACAATTTCTGACCATGTCCAGATCCCCACAGTATGAATCAGAATTCTCGCAACCAATCACATGCTGTCCACTACCGCAATTAACTACTCTACCCATTTTAATGCCCTTCCACTGAACCTGGTGAAAAGCAGGGATCAGCATACATACAGAGATATTAGCCTGTTGATCTGGAAGATGAATCTGCTGGAAAAACAAAAATATGGTTTAGATTTTGTTTGGGAATCATTTTCAGATGAATTTTCATAAACATTACAGAACACACCTAAGTTCTTCCTAACTTCATTCACTCCTACGACCAAAAAACAAATGAAACATTTATTACTTCATTGCTGGAACTGAGCAATGTCACTGGGTTTGTTTCTTCTTACATTTATTGGGAGGGTTTTAATTGAATGACAGACTATAATATTTCTCTGCAAACTGTAGTGGCATATGAATAAACAAACAGTGAGGAGATATAACAGTTTTACTAAGATACTCTGAAATCATAGATCCAGACAATTGCAGCAAAACTATAAAAACATATTGTGCAAGAATAGAAGACTAGAAATGTTGTGACAAAGGATTACAATGCATTGCTGTGCATTTTATACTTTGATCAGACTCCCTTTCACCAGTATTTAAAAAGCTATGCTTTGCCTTGAGGATTAAGTGGTAGCTTTCTGATTTTTACTTTATCCGTGCGCTCCATATAATTGACTCTGCTTCCAGCTTAGTAGCATAAGTATAAACAGTCATTTAGAGTTGGCTAAGGATGATAAATAATTAAGAATCAGACATCTATTTTTTTTAATTAAAGAATAAGTAACAGACCCGGAATACCAGTCTCTTCATTCTTCCAATAAATGAAAAGTTATATGTAAAAAGGCATGCAATTGGATACATTTTTCTTTCCTTACAATGCTATGCATCATTTTATAGGAATAGTTATGATAACAGGTAACTGTGTAGTAAATGTGGTCCTGTAACAAGACTGGGGCAAATGTATCAAGCTGAGAGTTTTCCGGCGGGTTTAAAAAACCAATCAGATTATAGTTATCATTTATTTAGTACATTCTACAAAATGAGAGCTAGAATCTGATTGGTTGCTATAGGCAACATCTTCACTTTCAAATCTGCCGGAAAACTCTCAGCTTGATACATTTACCCCAAGATGTTTGATGTTATTTTGAATGACAACGATTGTGAATGGCATAAGGTGGAGCCAAATAGTGCTGGGAGGGTCTTAGAGCAGCAAGAGAAAGACATGACAGAAGTTATGAGGGAGTGTGGCTACATAAGATAGTAGTCAGGACCACAAAGTTTGCTGCTTCAGTGTTTTTAGACCTTTTTGTCAGATGTTGCTATGGTATACTGAAGTAAAATTACAAGCATTTCATAAGTGTCAAAGGATTTTATTGACAATTACATTAAGTTTACGCAAAGAGTCAATATTTGCAGTGTTTATTCTTCTTTTTTAAGACCTCTGCAATTCACCCTGGCATGCTGTCAATCAACTTCTGGGCCACATACTGACTGATGGCAGTCCATTCTTGCCTAATCAATGCTTGGCGTTTGTCAGAATTTGTGGGATTTTGTTTGTCCACTCGCCTCTTGAGGATTGACCACAAGTGTCTCAATGGGATTAACGTCTCAGGAGATTCCTGGCCATGGACCCAAAATGTTGATGTTTTGATCCCCGAGCCACTTAGTTATCACTTTTGCCTTATGGCAAGGTGCTCCATCATGCTGGAAAAGGCATTGTTTGTCACCAAATTGTTCTTGGATGGTTGGGAGAAGTTGCTCTTGGAGGATGTTTTGGTGCCATTCTTTATTCATGGCTGTGTTCTTAGGCAAAATTGAGAGTGAGCCCATCCCTTGGCTGAGAAGCAACTCCACACATGAATGGTCTCAGGATGCTTTACTGTTGGCATGACACAGACTGATTGTAGCACTCACCTTTCTCCGGACAAGCGTTTTTCCAGATGCCCCAAACAATCTGAAAGGGAAAAAAGAAAATGACTTTACCCAGGTCTGCAACAGACCAGTCCCTGTAACTTTATGGGACTGGCCTGGGGCCAGAAGTCCCCCTGCTCCTCACCCCTGCCAGCTCCTGTACCATACTGTTGCCCACCATATTCAGTTCTTTACCCAGAAAAACAGGTCCTTACCCTCAATACATAGACCATGCAACCATAGTAATATGTTCAACTAAATATACTATAAAAAGTAATATGTATACTGTGTTATGTGCCAAAGAAGCACTTTATTCAGCTAGAAGCTATGTTTCCTCTATATTTTGCTTTGGGGTGTGAATTATGGCCACTGCAGAACAAAAATCGTGATAGCAATTTACTTAAACAGGTATTTGTGGTCAATTGGCAAACTTTTCACAACTGTCCAGCATAATATTTGCCTAACCCAGTATTTCTCCATGAAATTTGGCATTAAGGATTCTGCCCAGAATTCCCAGTCCTACCACAACCACATCGAAAAACAGAATAAATTGACCATTGACATTCTGGCTCTATTCATACATTTTATATTCCACAAAATGGGAATTTAAAAATACAGATAGAAATGGTTGTTCCACTGAATGACAATGCTAAAGCAGAATCCAAATTTTTTATAACGTCACACTTTTATGAAATGACCTCAAGTACCATGAAATTTAGTCAGTACAAAACTTCCCCAGAGCTTTATTCATCTATAAGAACTTTCACATTTTCAAAGTTGACACATGGAATAGAGACAGTATTGATCAGGGTTCAGATTGGCCATGGACCTTACTGATAGCTCCCCCATAATGTAATGGGGATCCTTGGGTGCAGGGGCGCGCTGGGCCATTCTCAAATCCAGTTATATTGGTCAGCGTCTTTGCAGTCTGGACTACACACTGTCTGTTACCTTAGAGAGGCAACAAATAGACATGTACACAGGCACCACAGCCTATCGCTGTGCACTTGTGCATCTCTGCCCTCACCTCTGCTAGCCCTCTAATCTTCTCTTACTCCCCCTCCCTCTTCCTCCATTGGCTGAGACTAATACACAGAAGGCAATAATAATAACCTTCACTGCAAACTTCTAACTCCATCCTCCCCGTGTTTGTCTCATGCTGTTTGTGACTGCTGCTCTCTGTCCCCTCACTGTTTTCATGGCTCTGTCTGCCCCTTCTCATTCCCCCTTTTTATGTGTTCCTGTGCCTCCTTCCTTTGTGTTAGTCTCTCTGTAACCAATATTGTATATGTACCTTTCTTTAACTATGTCCGCATGTGTGTCTCTGCCCCCCCTTTGTGTGTGTCCTTCTGTCTCCCCCCTCATATGTATGCCTCAGCTGCCCCTTGTGTGTTCCTGTGCCTCCTTCCTTTGTGCTAGTCTCTCTGTAACCAATACTGTATATGTACCTTTCTTTAACTATGTCCGCATGTGTGCCTCTGTCCCCCCTTTGTGTGTGTCCTTCCGTCTCCCCCTCATATGTATGCCTCAGCTGCCCCTTGTGTGTTCCTTTGTCTCTAATATTGTATGTATACAAAGAAGTTTATATGTAATCTATCATTTTATATTCCATGTTCTAATATATTATATTCAATTTCAGACATGCTTTTCACTTGTTATTAGTGAAGAAATATCAGTTTCCTCCCCAACCTCATGAGGCTGGTGGAGGCTGTGAGAAAACTCGAGAAACAGGTCACAAAAAGAGATGATCTGACAGGGGGAAAGGAGTGTTAAGAAAATCAGAAACTGAGTATAGTCTAGAGAAAACAAGATCAAGACAGTGGCCATCCTGATGAGTAGCGGATTCAATCCACTGGGAGAGTTCAAAGTGTGAAGGTTAGAGAGAGTAGTTTGGAAGCAGCATTGGAATGTGGATTAGAAATAGGGATGTTGAAATCACCTATGATGATGGTGGGGATGTCAGAGGATAAGAAGTGAGGGAGCCACGCAGAGAAGTGTTCAAGAAATTGGTGGTGTGGACCAGGGGGGTGATAGATGACAGCAACACGCATAGAGAACGGGTTAAAAATCCTAACAGCATGTACTTCAAAAGATGTAAAAGTGAGTGATGGGATATTTGGTAGAACTGTGAACGTTCACTGTGAGGAGAGAAGTAGTCCAACCCCCCCTCCTTGTCTGCCTCCTGGTCTGGGGGTGTGGGTGAAATGGAGACCACCATGTGAAAGGGCTGCAGGTGAGGCAGTGTCTGATTGCGTGAGCCATGTTTCTGTTATTGCTAGAAGGTTGAGGTTGTTTGAGATGAAGAGATTGTGTACGGAGGTAAGTTTGTTACAAACAATAGGCTCTGATTTATACTGCACCCTTGGACAACACAGTACAAGCTTATTCATACACCTTTACACCACACAATAGCTGAGAAACACACACACAATAAGTGTATATTTCTAAAACAGACAATGAATGTAATGTATGACCATCTATGCTATACCATCTATGCTGTTAGTGCAAATGAGACTTGTTGAGTTTGTATAATATACACTGCTACAGTTTTTTAAGATATATGCAATTAAATATACAATTAGAATGTTACTTAAGAATACAAAACCTTAGCCATGTCTGATCCCATTGGGCCTTAATGGTTTCTTGATTTGATCTAAGAAGTACTGATTGTTTAGGTTTAAGTACATGGGTATAATGGTTCGGTCTCCACTCTGTGAAAGAAGATGTGACTTATGTTTATGGTTTTTAATTCTAATTTCATTAGACAACTGGATATACTTGTATTTAAATACTTCAGAGAGAGTACTTTGTAGATGGCCTTTTTTTATGATATATTGTTGTGTTTCGTACATACTATGTACCCCTTTTCCCCGATTTATGTTTTCCTCTTACCCTGTATTTTTCTGTACCCCCAGTAAATATTTTATAACACTCAATAAACTAATTTTCAGTTAAAAAAAAAAAGAATACCAAACCTTTTAAATTATGCTCCATCTTGTGTGCAGTTTTTCTTGAGGTTATAAGCATATGTCTATTATATAAATATTGGTCCTGTGGATTTAGAAAGAATAAGAATGATATTACTTAGGTTAAATCAGAAATACCTTTGCGAGGAGTTGGTAGATGGTATTAGTCATAAATAACATTATTAAAGGATCAGCAATACATTTGCCAGACTATTAGGATAATACGCCATATACAGTATACCAATGTCTCCCCATCTGTATCAGTCATCCCACGTGTGTATCTCTCTGCCTGCATCCTCAATTGTTTGTGTGTCTCCGTCTCCACATTCTTTGTGCCTATCCCTTTCTTTCTCCCCATTGTGTGAGTGTCTCCCTGTGTCCTCCCACCTCATATGTTCCCCTTAATATTTTTTCAATCTCCCCCGCATTCCACTATGTTCTTGCACCACTGCTTGTCCCCCCTTATTCTTCTCTTTCCTCCATGCCTTTCCTTCATTCTCTTATGTTTTTCAGTTGGAACTTATGATGTATTAGCCAGAACCAGTGCTGGTGCATTCTGATCAGAAGTGAAGTGGATGAACAGAAACACAAATGTATTCAACGCCACATGATTGAATCTAAGGATGACAGGTAAGCACAATTTTTTTTATTTTAATAATTTTTGCTGTGTGTTTTACTAGAAACTTTTGTTACATTTTGGGTCTTATTCATCATCCTGAAAATCCCATTTGAGCATGCACTAATGGAGTTTTGAGGCACTGCTGGTTAGGGATTTTTTATTGAAATGAGTGAATACATTAACCTTAGGTTGATTTTTTTTTTTTTTAACGAATGAAATTTTTATTGGTTTTTAAAGTTTTTCAAAAAGGGGTACAGAAGAAAAAAAAAGGGAAAATGGTACATAAGGGGAATGGAACACAAACACAATGCACCTGAAAGCATACAGAATCAAGATCAAAAGTATCTGACTATTTAATGTATACAATGAACTTAATTACTTAATACACTGTAAATCGACACACAAGGGATAATTCACCAGTGTCATTAGAGGGTGGGGGTAAGGAACGTGAAGGGTTTCCCTCACCGTCAGTCACATAAATTTGCCAGGCTCTCCATTTGATCAGCGGGGACAATGTAGAAGTGGAGTATGGGACCCCCAGGGTTTCCATTTCAAAATTAAAATTGATTTTAGAGATCACCTTGGCCAGGGAGGGGAGAAGAGGCTGTTTCCATGCCTGAGCTATAGCTGCTTTGGTTGCTATCAATATTTGGCCTGTCCTTAGGTTGATTTTTTAAAGGGAAAAAAGCCCAAATATGAGCAGCATCCTAATCAGAGATCCAGATACCAGTAACATTGGCTGATGAGTCTCCAGCAGTACCATCAGACTGCCCTGAGCTCCAAAATATTCTTACTACTTGGCAACTTTTTGTTTTGCACTGCAGAGGAGGAAAGAGAGTTGAAGGAGGAGATGGGGCTTTACCCCTTATAACCTTTCAGCCAAATGCACAACTCCAAAATCCAGGCAGTCAATACTTCATATAGATCCTCCTTCAGTGGCTTAGGGTCATTTGCAATCTTCGCTGGCTCTACAATCTTTGGGGTAATACTGCAAGGCAGTGGACTTGGGTATCTGGCTGCGTTGTCCTCTCCATCCCAGTATCTGCTCATGTGTCCCGCTGGCACTATAACATCCAGAATTGTGACTCCGCCTCCAGAAATGTATTTGAAGCTGACTCAGCAAACAACATGTTGGATGCAGCTCATGGTGACATATTTTATAGGTCAGGCATCTATTTCTTCAGCTGTTGTAAGAAGCTGCTGCAGGTGGCTTCTCTTGGCATCCACCAAGTGGCACTAATCCAACCAAATGCAATTAGAAAACTAGCCCCATATCTTCTCTTCTCCTGTCATGGGTTGTTACACCCTATTTCTGTATTATTTTTTCTTCAAAATATTTTTATTGTGGCATTGTAAAGTGCAAAAAGAGTGCAACATAATAATGCATTGTAAGATACAAAACAAAGATAGATTCAGCACAGCAGTGAATGTTGTCCGTTCTCCAAGGGACTCACTGAGCATGGCATATGAATAGGGGAATACATGAACAGTAAGAGTCATAGGAGATAAACAGTTTGCCACGTTTTCAACTATATACTGGGCCTAAACATGGATATTGATCTTTTCGTCGAGAAAAGGGGTAGCTAGGGAAGGCTGGACAAGGCCAGCAATCGAGATCACTAAGCCAAACAAAAATCAAAGGTGGGCACAGTCTAAACCTAAAGCTACATATTAAAAATAGAAACTAAAACTAAGAACAAAGAACTAAAACTAAAAATCAATGCTCACCCAAGTCCAGGGATCAGAGATCCATCAGAGTTGGAGGTTGGATGACTGAAGGATCATGTGGAGAGAGCGCAGGAAGTCAAC
Source organism: Mixophyes fleayi (assembly GCF_038048845.1). Taxonomy (NCBI): domain Eukaryota; kingdom Metazoa; phylum Chordata; class Amphibia; order Anura; family Limnodynastidae; genus Mixophyes; species Mixophyes fleayi. Next base: position 256,881,281 of record NC_134406.1, on the reverse strand, counting down.
CCATTGGTCTATGGTAGGGAGATGCAGGGGGGGAGGGGAATGCGTACATCACACAATGATAGGAACCCAGGCTGCCAAAACTTGATGGGAGTACTAGGAAATGTATTGAAAGCATTTGGTGTGCAATGGGAGTGTGTGTATAAATTTCCCCAGGCATTGGAAGAAGGCTGGTGTCAAGAGTTTATTATTTTGTGCCTCCTGGTTTTAGAAAGTAACATGTTATCAGTATATATGTCTACATAGAGCTGGTGCTAACAATAGGCATCCTAGCAGTCACCTAAGGCATCAAAAAATAGTGGTGGCTTAAACACTGAGAGACTGATGCAGACTTGAATGTTTGCCTATTTGCACACCGTAGATTGCATGAATTTGATCTGCACATGCCTGCAAGAAAACCTGCAGGTACCTAATCTATACATAGTTGCACACATCCACACTTGCTCTTGCTTGTGAGTGAAAAGGCAGGACAGATTAGAGAAGGGTTGTTCTAACGCAGGCTGAGTTCATTAAAGACATGTTTGTGTAATAGTGAACAGGTGCACACCTGGACTGAGATGCAGATATGCACATTAAAATCATCAATTGTGGGTGTCTGAGAGCTAGTACAAATACTGATGGTGAAGATCACAAGCACTAGCTAAATGATTTTAATTGGCTGATTGTGAAGTCACCTCTGAAGTTGCTGGGTGCTTTCTTCATTGATTGTGCATATATTTTAGGATTTTGTGTGTGTATTTAAAAACAATGTGTTACTTTCATTTGTTTATGAGAAGGAAGGTGTCAGGAGTCTGGAGCTACTTGGTGATTTTGGCACAGCTTTATCTGAAGGCACGGAGTCTAACGTGTCTCTGGTCTTCACCAGGGTCCCCTGTAAGAGAGTTTGGGTTTAGCTGAGAGAGACGAGCAGGTCACAGTTCTCCAGGAGGGCAATCAGCGAGCTAGGTAGAAGTAATCGGATAGTCTGGGAAGCCGAGGTCAAGCCGTGCGGTCAGCGCAGTACACAAGGAGAATCCAAAAGAGTAGTCAGGTAGGCAGAAGTCAAATACCAGAGAGGATTTACTGAGCCAAAAGGAGTATCCAAAAGAAGAGTCAGGATTAGCCGAGTCAGGAACTGTGGAGATAGACCAAGGGTAGTGGAACAACATAAACGCCTGGAGCTGGATTGACCTAATAGTCTGGCACGCTAATGGTGCCAGAGTCTACCTCAAATAGTGCAGGGGAGATGAGTAATCACCGGCAGTGGTGACATCAGCAGCCGACACCGGGTCTCAGAATTGATGGGTAACGGAACACGCATGTGCCGAGGAATCCGCCAGGAGGCTGGGCTTGGTACTGCTGGTTGCTAGGCAACCAGACGTGGCTTCCTATGGCAGAGAAGGCGCCCGTCCCTGTGTGGACAGAAGACCACAGGGGCGGCGCGTGACAGAAGGTTTTATATGCTCTATTATATGAACCTTAATGAGTTCAACTCAGCATAAAGACTGAAATATGCTTTTTTGAGTGTGCATTTTTAGGCCATAAATTACACCCAAATTGCAATAAAATCCTGAAAAGGGACATAATCTCACTCATACAGTATTTCAGTTTCCCTTCGGTACCCCCCACACTAGACATGCCCGCTAACACATCGGAGTAGCAGCTGGCAGCTTCTTACTTGTAAGAGATATACTAGAGACTTGCAGTAGAGAATAAATTACAAGACTGTCCAACTTTGAAAAATTGATATTAAGATGTAGCACAAATGTTTTACCAACATTATTACCAAGTAAGAGAAAGTGTTTAATTAGGCACATAAGAAATCTATAAAGAGAAATGTCATTGCATGCAAAATGCTAATTCTAATATGGTGTCACTGTTTTGTGTACAGTTCTACAAAAAGATACTGTCACGCAACAAATATACCACATTATTTGCATCTCGCTAGAACATTTGTTGAAAAACATGTACATGATTTATTGGAGATAACTTCATCTGCCGTGCAGAAACGGGCAAAGGAGCAAATATTTATAAATGAAAATGTAGTGAAAACATTTTGCTTTCCTTGCCAGTCAGTTTGAAAAGGTCAAGACTATTCATCACTGTTTTTCAATATACAGAATAGACATTGCATTAATATTCCTGTCCTGTACTCCTTCACAGACACATGTAAGAAGGAGAGAATATGAAATTAAATTAGCACATGCTACCCCAGAAAACAAGAAAGATCTTAATGGGGGCTATGCTATTATTATGTATTCTCAAATAAATGTACATATATGGCCTTGATTCTGAATATTAATTTCTATACAATTTCATCTCATCATCATCACCATTTATTTATATAGCGCCACTGTGACGCGATGGGTCTGACAGCCATCATTTTCCCCATCTGTCATTTTAAACACTTAGAATGAAAGTTGCTTGTGCTTAGGTGAACATTGGGTTGCATTAATTTATTAACCTCATTTGTTACATAATCTAAGTGTGTATAAAAACCTATGAGATGGACTTAAGTTGACCATATTATTCTTAAATAAAGCCAGGTGGGTTACATGTATTCATCTGAACATTATATCGGATTACAACATGGTGGATGTACTGTTTCCTGACTAAGGCATCCCCCCCCTCTTACAGACAGGAAGCTGAGATTAGCTGGAGCCCCTCTGACATCACAAATGACTGGAAGGGGTTAAAACAGGGAGGCTCTCTTACTTAACCAGGAATAAGTCAATCAGCAACTGGTTGGAGCAGCTATTGTTTCCCCTGGATCTGTTTCAGACTCCTAGTCTCCAAAACAGCAGGAGGGAAAGCCATGAGGGAAGGACAGCTCTCCACTCCCATCTCCACCCCCCTAATACCTGCCAGCCAATCCCAGTATCTGTGACCTGTGGATAACCCTGCAGGGAGGGATTCCACACATGGGAAATGTTGTCCCTTTAAGAAGGCCTGCAGGAGAGATTTCTGGGAGTGGGATTTTTGCTTCTAGAAGCTACTGGCGTTGGAGTTTTGACTGCTGCCCGTGTGCTGAGGAGGAATTTACCTGGAAGTATTGTGGCTATTGGATTACAAGCTTTTCCTGGACTTGCAGACTTGTCTGCCCTGCCTGGCTTATTCTATTAATCACGGACATCATCCTTCCCCTATAACTTGGACTGGTAAAGAAAACCTATTTTCGTTATAAACAATTTGGGGTTATTGAACACTGGGGTGTTACTGGGTGAGGGTTGAAGTTTGGTGAACACTGGGTGTTGTTTGAATTATGGTTTGATATATATATAAGCTATTGTTTGCAGTTAGCTGTAATAAAGATACCGTTGTATCCACACCTTTTCTTTGCCTGTGTGATCCTGAACCCCTTGATACCAGGACTTTCTTCTGGGTTCCTACCCTAACATCCTGGTATCATCACAAATGGTGGCAAGCAGTGGGATCACACAGTCCTGATGTTCAGGTAGAGTGCAGGGGGTTGTATCGTGATACACCCAAGGCTCTGCAAAGTAAAGGTGCAATAGCTTACCAACACCACCTTCAATTTATAACTCAGTAGTTAACCAGTTGCTATAATGTCCAGATTGCCAAAGACAGTTGCAAGTGCCAAAAGCAAGAGGCAAGGGAAGATGCTGCCTAAGTGCCAATTTGATAAGGGGAGGCAAACCCCGCCAGTGGAGAACGGAAGATGGAACCGTGTCTCAAGGAGGGGAAATCACAGTGAGGTGACCCCTGGAAGTAAAATGGATGTGAGCTCTGGAAAGAGGAGAGCAGATCACAGCCCATTGTTGCAAAAGTTCCCAAAGGAAGGGATGATACAGTCCAGTACAACCAGGAGAAAGGTGTACTGGGATGAAGGACTGTGGGAGTGTCTGCAGGATGGGGATATGGATGTGTTGCACCACCCCACCACAATGCAGCACATTTTTGATTATTGGGATGAGGAGTGCCCAAAGATTATTACATGGAAAGGAGCCAGTCTACAGGAGAAATTGGAGAACCTGTTGGATTTGTTCCTAATGTTGAAAGAGGAAGCAAGTGCTTGGAAATTTCGGGATGAACCAGGATGGGATGATTTTACAAATGAAGTTATTTGTACTATGCAGGATCTGGCCAGGGGAAAACCTAGTTACAACCATAATCAGCAGTACCTGTATGATATGTGCTTGGCAACCAAGATAGATGGAAGCAAGGACCAAAATAGGCTGCTGGAACCTAGAGAGATGTTTGAGGAGCCCCCCACAAATTTAATCCTTGAATCATCCCCATTAGAGGATTACACAGACCCACTGGAAACAATGAGCATGGAGGAATTGATTGTAGAATGTCAGATTAGAGGTGTACCGTACCTGTACTGCACGCATAAGGATATCCTCCAACGTCTTTTAAAGGATCAGGAGAATCCCAGCAATGCCTTTAGTGTCTATAGGAAATGGATACTGACTTTAGGTCCCCACATACCCCTTTGGGAACAAATGCAATGTCTGCAACAGAGTTTTGAAGAAGCAGAGGACCAGGTATTGCTACAAGGACTCACTGACACTGAAATGTGGCAGGATCAGTGTTATCGAATAAATACTGAGAAACGCCAATTACAATCTCTTTTGTCACATACTAAAAAAGGTGTTTCTCAGTCTGGTAATCAGGGGGAGGCCAACCAAAGAACAGAAACATTGAGGGGTATTAGTCCAAAGCCACACGAGAATTTGTGCTACCTGTTTCCTTTTGCTGATTTAGAGGACAGTGATTTCATGCTGCGTGATCAATGGTACTCCCAAGACAGCACCCTTGGGACAAGCACTTATCGAGAAATGTTTTTGCCCTCCAGTTTAAGGAAGAGTATCATAACCTACAACTGCTCTTCTGCTCCCGCTGACCACCGTAACCAACAGGGGGAGGTCAATCCCACCGGATTATACACAGCTGCCCAAGCTACCATCTTGGGGGAGGCTGGAGAAGAACTGTTTGGTGAGGATGTTGTACCTCTGAGTAATCAGAAAGGACTAGGAGAGATCCTCCTATTTGGTGACTTGGATGGAAAAGAACTACCATGTAAGTACCAGTACCATGTAGCATCTTGTGATAATCGGCCAGAGCTACTGGCACCTGAGACTGTGTATGAGTCAGCCCAGAATTGCAGAAAAGGCCAGTTATTCACCCCTGTTGTGTCTGAAAACGTGTTACCCATTGAAGTAATGCCGGATAGCACATGTGTGCTCTCCAATGCAAATGATGTGCAGCTGTACCCGTGTCTGACAGAAAAGAAAGATAAGCCTGCTCAACATATGATCTCAGCAGAAATCATTATTACAGATTATATGACAGAATTAAAAGGAGAGGAAAAAGGAATTGTTATGCCAGGGGTCAAAAGGGAGAACACAAAGAGTGACAATCAGTTAGTCCCTACAACAAAGGACAATGGGAAGGAAATAGAAGTGATAATTGGAAGTGGCCCTGTTAAGGATTCTGGAGAGTCACATTCCTCTCCTTTAGAAGACCTCACAGTTCTGAAAATTACCCTGAGTGGAACAGAATGGGGTGTCCTTACAGGAACTGTGCAAAAGGTGTCTGAACATGATCAGGGAACTGGACTCCTGGATTACCACCCAGGAGATTTTCCTTCTCCAGGAAAGCACATTAACAGAACTGTAAGTACTTCTTCAAAGATAATTAACACTGCTGACATACAAGGGAAGGCTGAAGAGGTAAATGGAGAAAACAGTAATATGCTTGGCTTAGTACTTCTGAAACATCAATTGAGCCCTATTAATCTCCAAACTACAGACTCGCAGGAGATCAGAATGTCACAGGCTAAAAATAAAAGTGGCAAAAAGCCACCCAGGAAAAGTTCTGTTAAAACCTGCTTATCCTGTCCTTTGTCCAGTAAACAGAAAGGAAGCAGGAAAAAGAAGTGGGGATCCCAGCTGTTACAAGTCAATTTAGCTGGACACTCCAGGTTATTACCCCTGTGCAACCCAATCATGGAAAATGACTCCAGTGACCCAATACAGGAGTTTGCTGGAAGTACCTGGGATAACAAGGATGCAGTTACAGATCCAACATCTTCATTGGATATCGTGGATCCTCAAACTGAACCTACTCTTTTGCAGCTTTCACTTATGGAAGTGGGGGAGGAGGGAGATACTCACTACCCTGATGCGCCAGAGGCGAAGGTGTTAGTGCCCACTGTGGAGATTGATGTGGGGGAGGGGGGAACTTTGCAAAAAGATGGATACATGCAGCTGGATGGGAATAAAGCGGTAAACTCCAAGTGGTATTATCAAACTTATTTGGATGCTTTAATATTCTGCCTATTCTATGTGGGTGGGAGATTGCATCACCCAGGGAGGAAGACTGAACTAAAATTATGGGAGAGTGCGAGAACTTTGAGAGATTGTGGATTGTTAAATAAACGCCCACCAGATCCAGGGATATGTCCACCCCAGGAGATTGGTCAAAATGGACAATGGACAGAGGCACCCCAAAACCCACCTGGCCGAGGCATCCCTCCTGGTCCCGCTAAAGAGACCAGTCCCTCTGCCCCGATTTAAGAAGGGGGAGGTATATGTGACGCGATGGGTCTGACAGCCATCATTTTCCCCATCTGTCATTTTAAACACTTAGAATGAAAGTTGCTTGTGCTTAGGTGAACATTGGGTTGCATTAATTTATTAACCTCATTTGTTACATAATCTAAGTGTGTATAAAAACCTATGAGATGGACTTAAGTTGACCATATTATTCTTAAATAAAGCCAGGTGGGTTACATGTATTCATCTGAACATTATATCGGATTACAACATGGTGGATGTACTGTTTCCTGACTAAGGCATCCCCCCCCTCTTACAGACAGGAAGCTGAGATTAGCTGGAGCCCCTCTGACATCACAAATGACTGGAAGGGGTTAAAACAGGGAGGCTCTCTTACTTAACCAGGAATAAGTCAATCAGCAACTGGTTGGAGCAGCTATTGTTTCCCCTGGATCTGTTTCAGACTCCTAGTCTCCAAAACAGCAGGAGGGAAAGCCATGAGGGAAGGACAGCTCTCCACTCCCATCTCCACCCCCCTAATACCTGCCAGCCAATCCCAGTATCTGTGACCTGTGGATAACCCTGCAGGGAGGGATTCCACACATGGGAAATGTTGTCCCTTTAAGAAGGCCTGCAGGAGAGATTTCTGGGAGTGGGATTTTTGCTTCTAGAAGCTACTGGCGTTGGAGTTTTGACTGCTGCCCGTGTGCTGAGGAGGAATTTACCTGGAAGTATTGTGGCTATTGGATTACAAGCTTTTCCTGGACTTGCAGACTTGTCTGCCCTGCCTGGCTTATTCTATTAATCACGGACATCATCCTTCCCCTATAACTTGGACTGGTAAAGAAAACCTATTTTCGTTATAAACAATTTGGGGTTATTGAACACTGGGGTGTTACTGGGTGAGGGTTGAAGTTTGGTGAACACTGGGTGTTGTTTGAATTATGGTTTGATATATATATAAGCTATTGTTTGCAGTTAGCTGTAATAAAGATACCGTTGTATCCACACCTTTTCTTTGCCTGTGTGATCCTGAACCCCTTGATACCAGGACTTTCTTCTGGGTTCCTACCCTAACATCCTGGTATCATCACAGCCACTAATTCCGCAGCGCTGTACAGAGAACTCACTCACATCAGTCCCTGCCCCATTGGGCTTACAGTCTAAATTCCCTAACATACACAGACAGACAGATGGAGACAGACAGACAGGCAGACTAGGGTCAATTTGAAAGCAGCCAATTAACCTACCAGTATGGGCTTTTTTTGGAGTGTGGGAGGAAACCGGAGCACCCGGAGGAAACCCACACAAACTCCACACAGATAAGGCCATGGTCGGGAATTGAACTCATGGCCCCAGTGCTGTAAGGCAGAAGTGCTAACTACTACGCCACCGTGCTGCCCACATAAGATTAGAGTACTGTAATGGTATACCTAATTGGTACTGTAAGGGATAGATTCAATTTAGTGCAAGGTGGTGTTGGGCATCAAGGCGATATCCGAATGCGGAAATTGCAACCTTTTAAGGTATGGAATCTCTGCCAATTTTTTTACCACCTCTATGTGGTACAAGGGAAAATGAGTGGAGGTTTTTATCAGAATGTAGCCTCAATGTGTCTCCACGGACTATTTCCGAGACACATTACTCTGAATTGAATCTACTCTGAAAATGAAGGTTCCCTGACTCCTGTTCATAAGTAACACTAAAACAGTAATATGTATTTAGCATGAGAAACATACTTCAATATCTATTATTTAATAGAAACTGGATCATCCAACAATTGTTTTCCCCTGTGGCATGGAATAGAAACCGAAACAGACAATGGGCCTGAGTCATTAAGGAAAGTAAGGCAAAAAAAGGAGTAAATGTTTTCTGGGACAAACCATGTTACAAAGCAAGGGCTGCAAATTAGTTTAATTTAGTTTTCTTCCTACTTTCACTCTGATGAAGTTTCTTTGTAATGAAACGCGTTAGAGATTTGGATGTTGACAACTGAGGTTTTTATTTATGCACCTTACTTTTTGTTAAAACGTTTTTTCAAGTTACGTAGTGAAACTTTACAGCCTTATCAAAACTTTCCTTCCTTGAGCAATCATAGGATCGGCATCATTGCGGCTGACACCCAGATCCTGGGTCAGTTGACCAAGTTGCTCTCATGCTCGGAAGCTGAACATACAGTCCCACTGCTTGTAGGTTATATACTACAGCGGCAGCAAGGTCGGGTGAGCTCGCTTTGGATATACAAATAGAGATTTATTGAGCTGCATAGGCACCTGCTATATGCTATATTTTCTACAGCTAAGGAGTGCCAAGCCACTGAGAATACAGAACAATCACGACATCATTGTTGAAATTTATGAGTGAACACATACATTCAACAGACGGAGCTAAAGTCTCAGTGGAGACTACTGCATTGAGTTTGACCACATGCATATATATTTGATTGAACCGTGCTTTTTACCCAAGGAGGAATAGGCTGATTGCTGACATTCAATTAATGGCTATACACATTGGTTTAAGTTATTAACATCTACATCCATACATTCTGTGGTTACTGGATCGGATTTACTATAGCTACATGAGTGGAAATTTTTCCCTTTTTCCATTGGCCGACCGTTTTTTGCTACTTATGACAGCTGTCTAATATGAATTTTATATGGTAGCGATTAGAGGGGATCGATGTATTTATATGATATGTGATTAGTTTGATCACAGTGCACTGTGTCATTACCACTATAGTAGTGGTTATTTGTTTGAAGTATTTTATATTATATAATGTCTATGTGTTATAGCTGTCCTATTGCAGGTATATCACCATCCATTCTATAATATTCTTTAGTTATATATTGCCATGAATAAACATTTTTTACGGTGATTCGTGACCACTTTTCATAATTCATTTATATAATGTACCATTTTATTCATTATAGCCTGAGAGGTTTTTAGCACTACAATTTATTTTTTATTTATATATATATTAAGGAGAGTAAGGCAAAAAGAGGAGTGACTGTTTTCTGGGACAAACCATGTTACAATGCAAGGGGTGCAAATTAGTTTATTATTTTGCACATAATTTAAACTACTGGCATTTTGTTCATGTAGCACACAAATATTTAATAGTTTTATTTTTACACTGACATGTAAAGTTGATCTAGGACATGTCCTATCCCAACTATAAATCTACCGTAATATTTTAAATTTAATCCCCCCTACAATGCAACATGGTTTTGCCCAGGTGCAAAGTTACTCCTTTTTTATGCTTTGCTTTAATGACTCAGGCCCAATATTCATATTGGTAGGACTACAATATAGAAAACCTAGACTTAAATATGGGTTAAACCAACATTTACCCTTTAGAATTATTATTTTAAAATGATGTAGCCCCAACATTTTCACATTATTGTCAACCCATTAGCTTGAGCACAAAAACAGGGACTAAGGTCTTGACAATACACATTACAGATCTGTTTGCATTGTTTATAATGGAGTCTTCTAATAAGAGTTTTAAGAACACTGCTAATGGCAGTAGAAAATGCTGAGATAATAGGTAATTGAATTCAAGGGGGCATATTCAATTAGCTTTTGGATTCGCGGTAACGCGCCGGAACAGCCGCGAAACGTAATACACGGTACCGCAATAACGTGGATTTTCGTTCGCAGCCCATAGGGTTGCGAACGAAAATCCGCGTTAATGCGGTACCGTAGTACCCGCAAGAACGCGCACTTTTCGCGGCAACACGCGTTACCGCGAATCCAAAAGCTAATTGAATATGCCCCTAGGTGTTTATACAGGAACGTCTTCCTCAAAAAAGTAGTACAATCTTTTGTTACTTGAAGATGATTAGGAATGCAAATTAGGACTATTTGGGCAGGGAAAAAATGATATTCAAAGCACTGAGATGAAGCAAAAAAAAAAACTGAAATATATATATATACATATTTTAGCATGCTTAAGTTTCTAAGATACGTGTACATTATGAAATATGCAAATATATACTAATATGTACACGCTAAATAAATAAGCAATAAATAACATCTATTGCAATCTATATGTACAATATGCTTTTTTGCAGATGATACAAACATATGCAACAGGGTAGACACACCAGGAGGGGTAAAATAAATGATGGATGATCTATGTAAGATAGAGGAACGGTCAAGAGAGTGGCAACTACAGTTTAATGCCAAAAAATGCAAAATCATGCACTTAGGTCTTAAAAACCCAAAGGCTGCATATAATATTAATGATACTACAATGGAAACTGCTGAGGAGGAAAGGGATTTAGGAGTCACTATTCCAGGTTACTCCTGAAATAGGAGTCAGGTAAGCAGTGTAACAAAGCAACGAAAAAGGCAAGTCAGATGTTTGGTTGCATATGGAGAGGAATCAGTAACAGAAAGAAAGAAGTAACAATGCCATTATGTAGGTCATTGGTACGGCCTCATCTAGAATACTGTGTTCAATTCTGGAGGCCAAATCTCCAGAAGGATATAAATACATTAGAGACTGTACAAAGAAGGGCAACTAAAATGGTGCATGGCCTACAGCACAAAACGTATCCAGAAAGACTAAAAGTTCTTCATATGTATAGTTTAGAGCAGAGAAGGGAACGGTGGGAACAAATACATCAAGGATTTTAACAAGGTGCAGGTGGGAAACATTCTTCAAAGGAAGAGAAGTATTAGAATTCGAGGACATGCACTGACACTGGAGAGAAGTAGGAAGTAAATCCCTACACTGGCTCCATATGTCCTCCAGAATCCATTTCAAATTACTTACCCTTACCTATAAACCCCTCAACAAGACCTTTCTTTCATACATCTCAAATCTCATATCAAAATACTCTCCCTCCCGCCCTTTTACATTTTACCTCTAGCCTGCGCCTTGCCTCGTCTATGAGAACCACCTGTCACTCGCGCCTACAAGACTTCTCCCGTGCTGCTTTCCACTTTTGGAATTCCCTACCATATCCAATAAGGCTTTCCTGAAGCCTTCAAATCTTTATACGCTCTCTGAAAACCCATCTCTTTTATAGAGCTTACCTGATCCTCAGTGATACTATTCACACTATGCATACTCACAACTGTCCTAATCTCCACTCTGAGCCACACTCACTCCTCTTGTTTCAGCTGTGCACTCTTCCACTTAGAATGTGAGCTCGCCAATGAGCAGGGTCTTCCATATCTCATATTCATGTCTGCATATATTTTGTCTACCTTGTATGTCCCTGTTTTTTGTATGTACTGTTTTCCCCACTGTACAGCGCTGCGGAGCACTGTGGCGCCTTACAAATCTATGATAATAATAATATAAGAGATGTGTGGGGAAAACGTTATATATATGGTAGTGGAAAATGCGAATATATTGTGTTTCTTTTGTGCATGTTCTCTTTAGAAATACTATAGCATTATTTTAAGAAAAAATTTCCATACATCATTTACTAGCAATTATTTTTTTTCTTACTAAACTGCGAATATGTTTTATGGAATTTTTACAGTTTCTGATTATGCTTATCAATGATGTGTCTATAATCTACTCCTATTCTGGAGTAGACAGCGCAGCCCTGTGATTCCATGCTTTGCCCACTGGGATTCTGCGCATGATACAGGTTAGTGCTGAGACAAATTCCACCTATGGACAGACTGTTTCAACCTTGTTGGGGCTCAGCAAGGAATATGAACACTCAATTACAGACAGATAATCTACTTTTTTGGATGAACCAGTCAGTACAATTATTTCATTGATTATCAATGTAAAAATAAAAAAGATGCTGATGATAACATTTTCATTTAAATTCTCGCCATTGTTTACCCAGGATCACACCTGTAGTCCAGCAATTTTTCTATGTAAATTGTTAGCTAGAGCTCTCTCCATTACCAATCCCCTCCTCTACATACGTGGTCCTAATTCTTTCAATTTTTGAGCAGAGAAGGATGATGTGATTTAACTCTGGAAGTAGTGAATCGGAGCAAGTAGGAAGACAACAAAGCAGTGCCCAGAAGCTGTAAGATAAGTGACATAAGGAAAGAAAGTAATAACCAGAAAATCAGATTTTGCTTTCATAATAGGACTACATTAACCAATGCACATAAACTGTTTTTTGCGTTTTTTCTGCTGTCTTTTGTTCATTTTAAAAAACGCTGCTTGTTGTTAGTTGCTTTACTGTCCTATATTTAACATTGAGTCTATGGGATCATTCTACAAATACCTAGTTTGTATTTTAAACCTCTTTTCATGAACTGTTAAAGCAGCAATCTCATGCAAAAATTAAGTGTTTTTTTTAACATGTATCACTGTGGCAGGCTATAAGAAGAATCTTGGTAATTATAAATTCCCTTGGTTTGTGCCTTCAAGCTGCTATTAATAGTTTATATTTCTACACAGTGTCATTTGACTAACATATCGACCACATGGCACATGTTGTAGTGAGCAGAGAGGCTTTGGAACATCACTCTGAGCTCTTTCTGCTCTGTGCAAAATTCTTCCTGCCCTTCCACCCCTCTACCTTCACACGACATGCTGAGAGTTGTGAGCCTGTTTCTGCTACCTAGCTGTCATGTTTGTTGCCCACCAGAGAGATTTTGAAAAGGCAATAATGATTTATAGGAGGATAGCTAAGAAAAATGATGCTTGTTTAGAATGTACTTAACTCATCCTTTATGATGCTGCCCACCTTAATTTTCTCTCCCGGTACTCTATCTCTATTATCCCTCTCTGCCCCCATGACCTACATAGTTAAAATTTCAACCCTCAACCTCACCTACAAAGCTCTCAACAAATTCTCCCACCCCAACATCCTCAACTTCATTTATAAACACATTCCTTCCTGCTCCCTCCGCTCTGACAATTACCATTGCCTCTCTAGTACAATGATTACCTCTTCCCACTCCTGCCAAAAATACTTCTTCCAGGCTGCTCCTCACCTATGGAATGGTCTCAAATTATCCTCCACTTTACAAGGCTTTAAGTGTGCCCTTAAAACTCATTTATTTATTCAAAGCTATCAGCCCTCCTCCTAACTTATTTGCCTTAGCTATCACCTTCACTCCGCCACTCGGTGCCGACATACTTGTGTCTCCCCCTTTCCTTTAGGATGTAAGCTCTCAGGAGCAGGGCCCTCTTTCCTTGTGTGCTCCTTCTACTATTCCATCACCCTCTGTACCTCTAGGTCTGCTTAACTAGCCCTGTTTTCTTGAGTTCAGGCCTTCTTCAAGTTGGATATTACCATCACTCTCACTCACTTTCCTGTAAATAAAATGTTCTGCATTACAAAGTTATCTGTTTATAATTTGCTAATTAGTAAATGTTTGAAATTTGCATTACTTTGTTTTTTATGTATTATGTAACGTGCTATGGATCGTAAACGACTGTGTATTTTATACTACAGTAAATTTCCTGTATGGTGCTGTGGACCTTTTGTGGAAACATATAAAAGATAATATTAATGATGATAATAATAATAATAATAATATTATTAATAATAATAATAATAGAAAATAATTTACTATTTAAAGAATAAAACATTCTATGTGGGATTGTCTCTCTAATGTTAAAAACATAAATAAATGCTAAAACTAAAGAAACTAACTGTGGTAACTGCACTTAACTGTAATGGCACTGAACTGAAGGCGTGGGTGGAGAGACAGTTAAATTGGAGGAGAAGACAGTTGAGAGTGAGAGTTGAGAGAAGTAACGGTTAATCTTTCTGACATGATGGGGAATTAATGTCCAGTGCTCAGTGATCAGAAAGAAAAGAGATAAAATAAAAGTGACTGATATATGATTGGAGGTAGAGAGGAGAGCTGATAAAAAGATGAGGAAACTGATTGATATGAACATTACCCGGAGGAGAGTGTAGTGTCTGACAACTGGCATATCTGTAAACCACAATCCTGCTTGTAACAACATAACGGCAGAAGGAACTGAAACACTACGATTACATTCATGTCAAAAAGTATATAAAGTGCTGAAAATCGTGTGGGAAACCGATAACTACATCTGTGGCTGCTTCCACACCTCACTTTATCATTATTTGAGTCAGTAAAGATAATGTGGGGTATTATTTCCTGTAACAACAGACCCATATATAATACCATCAGGTAGTGGGTTCAGTAACGATTGTTTTGATAGCTGTTAACTACAGTAATTTCCTGACAGTGAGGTACTGTAATGTTTGTATCTGTATATATATTTGATGCTAAAGTGTTATTGGCATAATACTTGCTAATTATAGAAGTACTCCTGGTTAATTTGCTATAGTGGCTCATCTATCACATTGGTAAATAATGGGTAAGGGAAAATCCAAGAATCGACATCTAAGTGCTCAAACTCTACAGTACTAATCTCAAGTCTATCAAGATTCAGGTGGAGGCAATGTTCCATGGTTCTAAAAGGTTCACTGCTACTTAGTAACCTGGGCAACCTCCTTTTATCCAGGTTACATAAATAAAACAAAACATAACAAAGGATTAAACAAAACCTTCAAAGTGCACATTAAAAATCATCATACTTTACCAAACGATGAAATAAAAAATGCAATATATTTTTATTTTAACAAGACATATGATCAAATAAGTCTAGAACAAGGGGACTAAAAAATTTTTTTCATTAATTATTTTTTTGGAAACATGTCTACATAAGCACAAGTTACAATGTATTGTTGAAATGTTTCCTTTAAACAAGTAGTTTGAGTGTTTAAAGAAGATTTATGATTTAAAAATGATGATTATGATGATTATTGAGCAACAAATATTTTTTTCATTATTTTCAATAAATGTCTACTTAAAAATGCAACTTAATTTATATTGCTGAAATATTTTTCTTCAAACAAATAATTAAAATATTTCAAAGTGATTTTTTTTATTTTATTTTTTTTAAATAAAGGATGAAAGGGAATGGATCTTCTTGGCATGATTTATCCAAAGAGATTTAATAAAAATCTGAATTATCATGTATACATGGAGTATGAGTTATAATTATTGCTGACCAGAATAGATAGAATGTCGAGCATTCAATCTGTTTTGTTTGATAGTTATCACAGGGACGATGATCATTCAAACTGTAGTTCCTTTTATTCATGAAGTTTGTAATCACTAGGGAGTACTTTTAGATGTGATTAATTCATAATGAACATCTGCTGTTTACTTATTTCCATAAAGAGATATGAATATATCATTGATCCGTTGTCTCCAGGGGTTGGTTTTCAATGTTGTAAAGTTTAATTGACTATAAGGACAGTCTGATGTATTGCATTTCCTATTGGCACTATATATGTAGTAGTGATGAGCAAAATGTTCAAAGTTGTGCTGCAAAATATTTGCCTCATTCCGCAATTGACTGCAAAATTTATTTTTGTTTCTCTGGCTGAATTTGGCCTGATCTGTTCGCTATCCTACCTCAATCACACCACACAGCAGTATCAATAGACCACCATTGTCCCAGGTCTATTTCTAGACTATAAATTCTGTGAAATGAGAATTTCTAAATAGAGTGCAGAGCTGTAATATCGTATTACCAGAACTTTCCAACTCTACAAGAAACCTGTTTTGCTCGATTGTGTACTACTTCACACAACACTTTCGCTATAATATGTTTCTAAACATACCTATTACTATAGTATATCACATTTTCACTCCTATCCAGTTTGCTAAACTTGTCTACAGTATATAGAGAGTCAATGTGTTTTATAGAACTGTAAGAAGGCCACGAGAGAGCACTATGTCAAAAATAATATATATATATATATATATATATATATATATATATATATATATATTATATCTTCAAAAAGCCTTTTTTAGGCTGCTGAGGTTCAAGCCCCAGCACTAATAGTTATAAATCCTGGGTTAGTGGATGCGGAATGTTGATTTAAACCATGGCATATTTATGCCTAAACAAAACATAAGAAAACATATTCAAAGTTGAGTTAGCTGTCAGATACTACAACCGGGATTTATGCCGGGGAAAGGGGGCTTGAAGAATCATTTTAAGATAAAGTCATTCAATTGTGAATGCTGGTTTTGCTGAGCTTCTAGTGCATAAGTCATGGAAATACTCCTTCTAAGGGTTTCATTTTTATAAGTCAGTGCACATAAAGGGAAAGAGTGTTTTACTCCTCATGGCTTCTTCAAATATACTGCTATTTAACACTTTTATTAATATGCACTGGATACTTCCAATCTCTCATCTACTCCCAGGGTTCAAACCCCAAACACATCTTTAAAACATTTAAATCTCCTCTCTACTCACACACACACACACACACACACACACACATACCCCAAACCCTTGGACTACCATTACTGCCCATGATTTTGCTTCTTACTTCAAGGACGAGTTTGACAAGATCTGACAATAAATGGTATTCTCCCCGCTTAGCAACAACCTGTTCGATTCCCTCCAAACATCCTTTGGCACATTTTCTTCATTTAAACCCACAAACAAGATGAAATATCTACTCTCCTCTTCTCCCCTCCATTCTACTGTCCATTTGATCATATCCCTACATAAATTAGTAGATAGCTACCTTCTGAGCTCATGGCATTTTTAATCTCTCTCAACTGATGTCTTTCCATCATTTTTCAAGCATGTGGTTTTACTGCTATTCTAAAAAAGACTAATTCTAACACAAGCTCTCTCTCTCTCTCAGATTACTGTCCCATCTCTCAACTACCATGTCCCTCCAAACTTCCTGAGAGGCTTGCATTCAATATCCACACATGCTTCTTTTTCTCACACAACTTTTGGACCTCTTCAGTCAGGCTTTGATTTCCAACAATCCACAGAGACTGGACTGACTAAATTACTTGATTCTTCTAATACTCTTGGACCTCTCTTCTGCATTTGATATTTTAGATCACTCACTCATTTTTCATACAAATACTGCATTCCCTAGGTCTACAGGATGCTGCCCAAAATTAGTTCTCTAAGTCCTAATTCTCAAACCACTCCTTCAGAATTTATTTAGTAGGATCCATATCATCTCCACTTCCTCTATCAGCTGTAGAACCGCAAACCTCAATCCTATGTCCTCTGCTTTTCTCTATTTATTCCACTTCTCTTGGAAAACTAATCCTGGGGATTTCAGTATCAGGTCTATGTGGATGATTAACAAATTTACATTCCCTTTCCAGATCTATCACCATTTGTGTTAGCCCACATCACTGGAAATCTTTCTGCCATTTCCACTTGCCACCTCAAACTCAATCTTTCAAAAATTGTGTTAATACTATTCCCTTCAGCTAACAGAAGTTACTTCACGTTCACATCTCTATTTCTGTTGAGACAATAAACCTTATACCTCAAGCTCACTATTTAGTTTACATCCTTGACAAAGACTAACTTTTGTATCCCACATCCAATTGTTATCCAAATCCTGTTATATCTTAAAAACATGTCCAGGATACACACTTATGTTAGACATGACACTGCAAAAAAGTTAAATCCATGCATTCATAATCTCTCACATTGAATATTGCAATTCCCTTCATATCCCTCCACCATAACCCCCTAATCCCTGGAAATGGCACATTTACATTCTCCGCTAAACATGCGCTCATCTTACTAATTCTCTCGACCAAAGCTCTCTCTCTAACTACTACCATTTTCATCTACTCCCCTTTGTCTCCAAACAGCCATTCTCAACACTTTGCAATCAAGATTCCACCTTCAATACTTCACTGAGACTGTACTCAGTGATCAATCATTTACTTGCAAAAAGTCTATACTTATTTCCATGCTCATCATCCTGGATCTCTCTTGGATCTCTCTGCTACTTTTGATACTGTTTTTGATCCACTCTTCTCCTGCACATATTTCACTCCATTGACCCTCATGACACAGTTCCTATTGGACTGCTCATTTAGTGTCTCTCCCTCTGGAACAGCCTCCCCTATACTCCCACTATCTTTTGGGGGTTCACAAAGCTCTATTTCTGTGTTTCTCAGTTTGCAAATCTTCTCTTGGGGAACAAGTTCACACATTCAACCTCCATTATCACCTCCACCCTGACAGCACCCAAATCTCTTCCTCTGATTTATCCTCTTCTGTAACCAACTGTTTCTCAGTTATCTCCACATGGATGTCCCAGCACTGCAGAAAGCTCAACATGTCCAAAACATCTTCCCTCCTCCTAAAATCACCACCCCTTAAATCTCATTCACAGTCAATAGAACCAAAAAATGTTTCAGTCTCCCAAACCTGCTGCATTGGATTTAAGCTTGACTCTACCCTCTGCTTTATTCCTTATATCCATTCTCTCTTCCAGTTCTGTTGCCTCCACCTTAGAAATGTTGCCAGTATACACCGTTTTCTTATCCATGATGCTACCAAAACTCTTATGTATTCTCTCTCATCAATTCCCACCTTGATTACGGCAACCTCCTGCTTTCTGGAATTTCCCCCCACTCTTCTATCCCTATTTCAGTACACCTTGCTGCAGCTAGACTGATCTTGTCCATCAATTTACTCACCGATAGCTACAAAGCCCTCAACAACATTATCACTTCAAAGTCTTTTTGTGAAAATCCTTCTCTTTACCTTACTCCCGCTTCACAATTGTCCCAGTCTCCGCTCTGACCACACTCAGCTGTGCCCCTTTCCAATTGTCACTTTTTGTACAAAATAAAATCTTGTTTATGAATGTGGGTGTTAAATAAAGCACACAAGAACAGATTTTATTACTATTATTGACATTGATTTGTGGTTAGCACTTTCCTTCCTCACAGCACTAAGGTCATGAGTTCGATTCCCGACCATGGCCTTATCTGTGTGTAGTTTGTATGTTCTCCCCGTGTTTGCGTGGGTTTCCTCCAGGTTCTTCGGTTTCCTCCCACACTCCAAAAACATTCTGGTAGGCAAATTGACTGCTATCAAATTGACCTTAGCCTTTCTCTCTGTCTGTCTGTGTGTGTGTGTTAGGAAATTTAGACTGTAAGCTCCAATGGGGCAGGGACTGATGTGAATGGGTTCTCTGTACAGCGCTGCGGAATTAGTGGCGCTATATAAATAAATGATAATGATGATGATGATGAAAGTGTGCAAGTGGGGTGGACGAGAAGAGAGAGAGGGAGAGAAAGAGATAGAGAGAGAGAGAGGTATTTGAACTCTACTAGAGGGTGTACCTAAAAACAATAGCATCAAACTTTATGGTTTTATTATGGTAATTCTCTAAATTACTAGAGTACATTGCATAATATTCAGTATGCTTAGAAGATTGAATAAAATACAATGAAACTAGTGATGACTAATTCCTGGGAAGGCTTGAGGACAAATGTAAAGAATATTTTATCTTGTGACAGATCTTATTAGTTTCACTCTGAATAGTTTCAGATGTTTTAATTTGACCAGCAAAAAAAATCAAACAAGAAAACACATTGTATGCTGTGGAATACCATTCACTGCAATAAAGTCTGCTGTTTCTATGCAGTATACCACATCTTCAAACTAGTGCAATGATATATATATAATAAATAACCAATAAGCAAATCTGAGCACTTTCTAGAAAGAACATGGTTATTCATACTAATCTGAATACAATCATGCTTAAACACAACACAAAATAGAAATGAAAATAGATTTGATAATTTCCACATGTATCTGTCCAAACTAGTAATCTCAATCTTTGTTAAATTAACCTTGAATTGAAATATATGGTATTTCAATTAATTTAAATTCCTAAAGTGTCACATTCCTGTTCATTGTTTGTTGTGAAGGCCATCAAATTATGAGTGAATTATAATTGTATATATTAATCTGTCACTGCAAATCTGTTTGTTCTTCAATGTTCTTGCTTAATTGCAATGTGTATATTGTGTTTACTTTATAATTATAAAATAACATAATTGCTATAAGTTATTTAAAAAATAAGTGAGTGGTTTAACATTACATGAGAAAGAATAAAATTCTAAGATTGCCGAAGGTCTTATTAATTTGTGATGGGTAATAATTACTGTACATGCATAATTATTTTTGTATTAATACTAGAGGTGCTCAGGCTCAGTTCCCCGAGAACAGAACACACCCGAACTTAGCAGATCCGAGTACTGAACCGAGCAGGCTCTGTATTTTTGCAAGCCCTCGGAATTGAAAACGAGCCAAAATTTCATATCTTCGGATTTCGCGAGTTTTGGATTCTATAAGTACCGCGTTCCACGGCGACCCAGGGCCATTTCACAGAGGGACACAGAAGGGGTAGCACAGTTCTTGGCAGTCTCTAGTGCAGTTGGGCAGCGTCATAGGTAGAAAAGAAAAAGGGGGGGTAGCAGTGTTCTTCAAAGTCTCCAGTGATATTCAGGAGAGCTCCATTGCTCCATTGCTAATTGTCATTGCTGAAATAGAAATAATAGGGCTGGCAGGCTTGGTCTTCTAAATCTGCAGTCACATTGTACTGTGTTATATAAATAACACATAAAGAGGAGAGTTCCATTGCTAATGATCATTTCTGAAATAGAAATAATAGGGCTTGCAGGCTTGGTCTTCTAAATCTGCAGTCACATTTTACTGTATCATATCTCACTCAGAAAAAGGAGAGGTGGCAGGGTTCAGTGCTGAAACAAAAATTGTAATAATAAGGCTGTCATTGTTCTTCAAAGTCTCTAGTGACATTCTACTGTGTCATAGCTCATACAGAAACAGGAGAGGTGGCATTGATCTTGTCATTCTCTATTCTAATCCCTCTATCTCATCTGCTAAAGCCTATGTTCAAGTGCATAGTGGTTTTAAGTCAGGGAAACAAAAATGTAAATAAAATAATAATTAAATTTTTACGAACTTTCTGGTAGAGGTGAGGAACAGCTTTTCTAGTAAAATGGTGTTTTGATGGAATTTGGTAACGGGGATAGAAGACTTTAAATAACTATCTAAAACCAGCTGTATTAATAGTGGATATTGGACGCAGATCTAATTCTAGCATAGTTGCCATGGCATCTGTGATCCGATTTGCGACTGGGTGACAGCTTTCATACTTGCTTCCTCTTGCAAAGGATTGTTTAACAGTCAATTTTTGTAAACTACTAGTAGTCTTCTTCTTGGTGTGCTTCTGGGTTGAATATCCACCCCCAGCAGCAGGAGCAGCAGCGGGCCTAATGTAATATGTCTGAAACAATCTCATTGTCTTCCTTCAGTCTCGAGTCTCCACCCCTCCCCTCCTAACCCTCACTATTGGCAATGCCACAATCTTTTCAGTTCCTCAAGTGCAGTGCCTTGGCAGTATCCTCAACTCCTCCCACTCCTTCTTTCCCCACATCCAGTCCCTAACCATTCAAGTGTTGATTGCAAGATTTATATTTTATGCCCAGTTTCTGGGTAAAGATATCACAGAACTTTCAACCGCTATAACATAAGACTGTGAGTTTCAGCGTCCTATTTTTCTTATGAATGAGTTTCTAACCTTCAATTTGGATTTATCTATTGATGTAATATTTATCTATAGTATGGACTGATTCACTGTCCTATCCAGGAGAGAATTTATTTCCCATGTATTGGAAGGAGCATTGTTATCTAGACAAGAAGTAGTAGGTTTTTTAGTGCTTATTAATTAAGGTTTTATATATTTTTATTAAGATTGTTTTTATCAATTTATTTTCTTTTTATTGATTTTGAAGATAAAGTTTCAAGAGCAGTATATTCTGTATTGTTTTTCTGACCTCTCTCAGTCCTATCATTTCCAGAATTAGGCTTTTCCTTTCTCTCAATGCTGCCAAAACACTAATACAATATCACCTAGACTACTGAAAGATTCTCTTTTCTAGTTTCCCTCTCAATCTTTTCTCTCCTCTTCAATCTCTCCTGAATTACGCATCAATATTGTTCAACCTCTCTCGTTTTTCAGCATTCTTGCTAACCCCTTATCTGGTACTTATCCCCTATTTAATCCTTTGCTTGCCCCTCTACCCCCCCCCCCCCCATATGTCTAACCTCTCCCTCCACACTCCAATCTGCCACCTTTGCTCAACCAATGACTGCAGCCTACCAGACAACTGTCTAGCCCTCCTTACCCCCTGTCCATCTCAACTCTCTCTTTCATATTTCCCATCACTCCCCTGTAGAATGTAAGCTCTCAAAAACAGGGCCCACCTGTCTCCTCCTCCTCTCTCATTTCCTGTCCTGCTTTTAACTACCCCTACTCAGTTTTTGTTTTTTTTTGCCTTCTGTAATACAACTTGTTCTTGTGACACTACTTGCATTCTGCTAACCTCATCTCTTCATGTCACTAGTGCCATGTAATAGTACTTGTATTGTCTCTTGTCTCTCAAAATAGTAATGATACTACTATTGACATTTGAGTTTTTTCTAAATCTGTCAACTATACTTGAGATTATATTACTAATGCATATGTCATTAAAACCTCCAACATAGATTGCCATTATGATAATTACAGATTCTTTGTTCTGTACACTACGCTTAATAGGAAATCTAGGCTGAACTACTGCCTAATACCACTTTCATACTGCCGCCCAGGCAATATCCCGGGTTTTTCAAGCCGGGTTTTTGCCGGGACTTGGAGCGTCCCAGCTCAGAAACACCATTCATACTGCACCTCGGACCTGGGAATTTCCCGGGTTGACCCCATTCATACTGCACAAGTCTGTGCCCTGGCAATTTGTGGGAGTCATCACCAGAGCAGTTTTCATTGGCTGAAAAATGGTGATGTCATTGAAAGGTGACTTGTTTTTTGACGCATAAAGATGATGCAAAAGTGGGTGGTGATTGTTTACCACATTACTTTTCATCATGGCCGACGACTCGAATCTTCCACGGGCTCCCACCGATGACATCATCCTCCAGAGACAGGCAGATAGCCAATCAGCTTGTTTTCTGTGCAACCAGGGTTGCACCATTCATAGTGCAGGCAACCCGGGTCCGACCCGGGAATTACCCCTCGATAAATCCCGGGTTGAAGACCCGGGTTTTTAGACCCGGGATTTTTGACTTGTACCATTCATACTGCACCAAGACCCGGGTCGTTTGAGCTTGCCCCGGCAAAAACCTGGGATTTTGGTGCAGTATGAATGGGGTTTTACACAAAACCTCCTTGATAGCCATCTTTATTACTAGGCTTTTCAACTGTGCCACCTCTTACAATGTGTTGGATAAAGAGAGCATTCTTTCCATTATAATTAATTGCTGTAATCCTTCCTAAACTCCCTATAATTCAGATATTAAAAAGGTTTGAGTTATTTTAACTGTAATTTCAGAAACTTCAGAAGGAATTACATATTCCTGGCTTTTTTTTTATTATCTCCAGTTGTGCCACTCATTAAACTCACAGTTCGATGATCAAGCTCCCTAGTTTGCAGACTTACCTGTCCTAGAAACCTTTCAGAGCCGTCAGTAGCCTTTCTCTCAAGCTTTTAATATTCTCTCTTCTACTTTACAAAGTGGTCAAGGTTATCAATAAATGTAAACCTTATGGGAGCTGATGTGGTCCACTGGATGATAAGACTGGGAGGACACACTGCCAACTATTGGGAGTGTCTGACTCACATTACTACACAACATAATTTATCCTATCCTTGAAAAAGACCATACAGGTTGAAATGCGTTGGATATTTTAGGCCTGTGGACTTGACATAATTTATCCTATCCTTGAAAAAGACCATACAGGTTGAAATGCGTTGGATATTTTAGGCCTGTGGACTTGATTTGAGATACAAAAACTGGATTACTAACACCCCCTGCTAAGAAGGGAAATCATTACAACGATTCCTGGGACTTGCTATGATTTATACCATGCTTAACATCTTTACAATCTGGTAGGAGTCCCATCAATTTACTGTACCCTTCTATGTTTATTTATAATTTTTTATAGTTCTACATTTTATATGTATTAAAAGATCTATTTTGTATCAAGTATTTGTGAAAGAGAAATTTGTTATGCCTATTTGGATATCATCACTACAAAGGATTTTATATATCACGCTTTTACCCTATACCATCTTGTAAGTACATACCTAAGAGGAGAGAGAGAGACAAGAAACAATAATCCATATGTAGAAGTAGTTCCCTTTGGAAGATTATCTGAGTCTTGATGTTACAAAGTGTAGACTTATTTTCCTTATAGTAAGTGTACCCCCAAAAGGGGCCTAATAAGAATCCACTTCAGAAGACTCCAAGGAACATTACTTATTATTTTTCAGCTTTTGTATCTATATCTGTTTATTTCTCATATCAAACAGTATTATGCTATGTTGTCTCTTTCATTTGTTTTTTATTTGATTCCAACATGGAGAATGAATTTTATTTAAGAATAATCTGACCTCCAAGGAATATAAGTATACTTTTCCTTATTTTTCTATTTTCAACCTATGTTAAAACACTAAGGGCTAGATTTACTAAACTGCGGGTTTGGAAAAGTGGAGATGTTGCCTATAGCAACAAATCAGATTATAACTTTCATTTATTGAGTGCATTCTACAAAATTACAGCTAGAATCTGATTGGGTGCTATAGGCAACATCTCCACTTTTTTAAACCCGCAGTTTAGTAAATATACCCCTAAGAGCGCTTGAAGCTTCTAGTAATAGTATGTTCAAATATTCTCTATATGACGTGTATATCCTATTTTAGAATAGTAAAGCTGCACTTAGAGGAGGCACAGTTTTATCTCAGCTTCTTTTTATATTTATTTATCAAAATTTAACATAGACCAACATGATCTATTGCGTGCATGTGTTAGTGATTCACGATTGTTTTATCACTTATCACTTATCTTGAGGCTGTCCCAAATTAGAGTTATTACAAAATGGCCACTCCTGTGCTGTATGACCCTAAAGTCTTTGTACTCACTATCACATCATCTTTAACTTTCTCAGAGCCACACAAACCTTTCTAAACAAAATCCTATCTCATTATCATAAATCCATTCCCAAAAGCCACAGGATTGCAATGCTGGGTGAGGAACTTCTCTTTTCCATACAACAATTGGGAATAACATAATTTTGGCAGCCCAGACATTTTTTTTAGTAAATAGAAAACTTGATTAGACTGACCAGCAGGGACGTATCAGTGAGGAGAAGTCAAGCGATGTGTGTCCATCTGTTCCGGAGGCTCTCGCTTTGCTCTTCTGAGCATGCGCATGGCCAACTCATGCATAGCAAAGCCCCGTTAGCTATTTCAGATTCACTATGATAATTCTTAAGAACTAAATTCATTTTAACAGGCGAAATGAAATTCCAAATGGGGCTCATGCTCAGAAGAGCAGAGGGGTTCCTCAGGATTGGTAAGAAGACATGGGGCCTGATGATTCCTAGATGCTATCCCCCCAGTTGTCCTATTCATCCTGATCAGAATCTGATTGGGTCGTTTCCTCTTGTCCTACCTCCCTGCAGTTACTGCTCTTTGCATGTTTGCTCTGTGTTTGCTCCTATGCTTGAGATAATTTACTTTGTAAAACTTTGTTTCTTAGTAACTTTGTTGTATTTACCTCCTTTTTATTATTGAATTATATAAGAACCCTCTTCTTATATGCATATTTCCCTTTTAATATGCCAATGTTGTGCCCTGCCATGGAGATTTATGTCTAGTAATGCTATATATAACCTTATTAAGAGAAAATGTGCTTGTTAAGTGAAAGGGAGACAAAATAAGGATAGGATTGTCTGTTAATCATAGTTGCCTACTCGACCGGAATCTCTGGGAGACTCCTGAATTTGTACGAGCTCTCCTGGACTCCCAAGAGATCAATGCAACCTCCCTCATCTGCCAAATTCTCTAGTGAAGTGGGTTCGGGAATGGAACTTACTGATGCGATTCACAGTGAACCGCACCAACCTGGCCCTGCCCCCTGCTGCTATAGGTTGAAAAATTGCCATGTTGAGAAGTGGGGGCATGGTTTACTCACGTGATTCACGCACCATGCCCCCACCCCCACCCCCACGACACAGCAGTGGGCTATCCCTTCCAAGATGTTAGCAAGTATGTAGTAAACACTTTTATTATAAGATGATGAATAAACTGATAGACTGGTAGCTCTATCTGAGAATAACTAAATTACTAAATCAAATGCAATTTTTAATACATGTTACTTCTAGCACAGACTCCACGTTACCGTCATCGTACAGGGCGCCTAAATGTAGTCTTGTTGCATGCAATGATTTCCACTATAAGCTGGTCCAAGTAATAAATAAATATTTGATGTGAGCAATTTCAGACTACTGATTAGTTTTATTAATAATGAATGGAATGTTATTTTGGATGATTAGAGTTTTTTCTTTTAATGGAATTCTCAAATCATTTCTAACACTTCTGTATAAATCCTTTATGATATCCAGCTATGCATGCGTTATTGTAAACCTTGCTGGGAAAGCTCTGTAATTACAATGGCACCAACTCACCTAAGTGTATACTTTGCATTCATGTATACACATTAAAACCATCTGCTGCTCAGCGCAGTCACTATATCAGAATAAATAAATAAAAATCTGCACGTGTTAAGCATTGTCTGTTTCTAGACAATAAATAAAACACAACTGTCAACAGGGATCGGAGGTCAGCTGGTTTATGTTTCGAAAATAAATCTATAGATAAAATAAATATACTTCAGAAATCAAAGAGCATCAAAAAGATGCCTGAGATGTATTTATTATATTTTGTTTATGAAGACGTAGACGATAACAGTCACGCTTTGTCACAGTGCAGAGCATGGCCTTTGCTTATTTACAATTTAACAGTGTTGTTATTTACACAGGTTAATCGTATTCTGACAACAAACAATTGATTCTTATTATTTGTTTGTGTTCATTAGCTAATAAATCTAGTGATGTTCTTTATTCCATGGGTCAACTGTCCATCATCCCTCACAGATACAAAAGTCCTTTGCCTTAATTTTTTGGCATTTATGCATTTATTCAATTCATTTATTTGTTCCTTTAGATCATACATCACCTACTAGTTTTATTTGGAATGAGAGCACATCTATATTATTTCATCAATTCTTCCTAAATTTAAAACTTAATATTAATATTGTGTTCATTTGTCAATGTGTTAACGAACTAAAATCTTGAAGACAAATTATCATATATTAAAGCTTTCCTATAGTGCACTATTTTTATATGTTGCCATATTTGTTGCTGACTGACAGTGGGGTAACAATCATAATTAGCAAATAGTTGGAAATAATAAAAATAAATTTGATTAAGATATTTAACTACCTGACCTACTATATACCATATACAATTTGCAAATTATTTGGGAGTAGACATCAGCATTGCCTGAATAATATTTTCTTGTTTTTTTGTAAAATACTGTAATACACAGTGTATAGTTATTAATCTCAGTTATGAAAAATTATTGAGTGTTTGAGTGTTCTAAGAATATTAGAGTTTTGTGGAGGCTGAATCTGTACATGAGGTTACGCAGCAAAAAAGTTTTTGAATTCAGAATGTAAAATGTTTTCTAAAATGTTGCTTTTAAATAAATAATTCTGTTTAAGCCACCTAATGAAAACAAAACAGAGAGAGCACCAGGGGACTGAAGCTAATAAGAGTAAATATCTGTCACAAATATAGCACAATCCATATGATCACACCATACATTTATTACAGATATAAAAAAAATAACAACAATAGAATTCTAAAACAAATAGAAGGATTTGTCTCCACATAAATAACCAAATGTTATCTAGCAGTGCATATATTACATTAATCCCAAATGTCCAGGTAACTCAAGGTAAACAGCTGTCAATCATACACAAGGTGCAAATTTGCATTCCCACACAACCAACAGCAAACTTGTGTCAAATGGTTCAATAGCACTTGATGCAGGGCCATCTTTTCCATTGGGCATGATGGGCAGCTGCCCGGGGGCCCCACAGGCAAGGGGGCCCCATAGGCACGGCTCTTAATGAGAATAAATAATCCTGCAAAAGAAAAAAACCTGCAAAAAAAACCTTCAAGGGTCACTGAGCAAGTACATCTATCTATCTCTATCTCTATATATCTATATCTATATCTGTATCTAGGGGCCCCGGTGCACTGCTTTGCCCGGGGGCCCATAATGTTGTTAAGATGGCCCTGGCTTGATGGAGATCCAAATCTCAAAACAACGTGAGTGGTCAGTTCACGTATGATAAAAAAAATCAAATTTGTGTACATATTTATTTAAATCACTGTCCTTAGTCCAACTAGCAGTAGTCATTTTCCCGATAGTGACTACAACGACAGTGACTACACCTACATTTAAAATCCGAAGACTAACATCCCGACATGACAGAAACAGCGACTTATCATTACACAGAGACAGTAAATTCCCGACCCGATCTGTTCCCAACTCATAAAGATGACGTCCCTTCAAAACGCGACTTTTGTTACAGCGCCAATGCACGGACCCAGCTTACTATAATTTCTTCTAAGTAGTAGGTTAGAGTTGGGGTTTAGGGGTTAGGGTTAGCGTTAGTGCTTAGGGTTAGGGTTAAGCTTACCATTAAACACCAAGTCCGTTTATTGCTGCTTTAAAACTTAAAATGTCCCAGTCGCGTTTTCAAATTACGTCATTTTCAACTGTCGGAAACAGAACGGGTCAGGAATTTACTGTCTCTGTGTAATGGTAAGTCTCTGTTTCTGTCATGTCGGGGTGTCTTTGGATTTTAAATGTAGGTGTATTCGCTGTTGGTGTGGTCACTATAGTTAAATCGAATCAAATCCAGTCCAACAGCATCTGGAGCTGTATAGAGGTTGCATACATGGGAACACTTCAAGCTATATTCAGGAGCGGTCTCACCCAGTCTCATGTAGTGGCTGTTATGGAGAAAATTTTCCCCTTCTGGTTGATCACACAGTCGAAGAATACTCCGTGTTCTGGGTCTCACTCAACACTGATGTTTTGGCTGGTTGTGCTCAGTCCTGATCAGATTAAACACAGTTCCGGTCTCTAAAGTGTAACATGTAAAAGCGCATCAATAATGAATGTAACACTTGTCTATTCATAGACCTAGTGTGCTGGATGTGGGAAAATACTGACGCGTTTCGCCAGTATAAAACTGACTTTCTCAAAGAAAGTTTCTCAGATTCCTATACTTTCTCAGTATTAAACGGATTTTGAGGGGAAGATCACAAAGCATTGATATAAGGATTCACTCTTCAACCAAATATAACAATCTTTCTGATATTGTTCACAATATGTATATATTTTTGTTTGCACTATTCAATTCATTTGTGAAAAAGACAATAGAAAAGTAATATAAGTATTGGTTTTGTACTACAATATTTTGACTCAAATTTTTTGCCCATTGGGATAGGAAAATTTGACACAAATTTTTACACAAATTAACATGGAAAGATAGGCTATAGGTTTTCCCTTTTCAATTTCTCTTTATCAATTGGAAACTCTTCTTTTGGAGGCAAAGGAACAAAATTCATCACACTTATGATCTACCTAAATTTACAGATAAGGCATCTGGTTTTCCTTTTTATATATATATATATATATATATTATTGAAGATACTTGATTTTAAACTCAATCAACTAGGACCCAGAAAATTCCTAAAATACTGATTAATTTATCTTACATTCATCATGAGGATGGCAGGACAGTCTTTATTTTGTGTTATTTGTGTGTTTGAAAGTTTTTGCTTCGTTGTTCTATGTGCATCTACAAATGCACTTTTTCACAAATGTGCAACATGAAGAAGCAAAATGGGTCTCATTGAAAGTATCTTCACCACCTCATTAGGTAGACGCAGAGGGCCTGAGTCATAAAGGAAAAGTATAATAATGGAGTAACTTTGCACCTGGTTAAAACCATGTTGCATTGGAGGGGAGGTAAAATGTGGGCACAGATTTATAATTGAGGTAGGGCATGTCCTAGATCAACTTTAATTTTTAGTGTAAAAATAAGGTTACCAAGTATTTGTGTGCTAGATGAAAAAACAGCCAGTATTTAACTTATGTGCAAAATAATAAACTAATTTCCCCCCCTGGCATTGTAACATGGTTTGTCCCGGAGAACATTTACTCCTTATTTTCCCTTACTTACTTTCCTTAATGACTCAGGTCCAGAATGTACTTCCTCCACCACTGTATAATTAAAATTATCTTGTACTGCCAAAAGAAATCTTGTTGTTGCATAAGGTGCAAATTTAAGGATACTCATTAATGTTATCTACCATCATTAAGATATTAAATCGCTTCATATGAAGGGGGCATCAAGCCTGTATTTTAAGTGTTAATTTTAATGTTAACATTTGTATAGTATTAGTACAATATTTTTGAACCTTACTGTTGGTTTGGTACAGCTTGCACACCTTGTTTGAGCAAAACCGTACTCCATAGAAAGTAGATGATAATTCCAGCTTGAAGGTAGTGATAAGTTCAAACTCTATTGTATCGCAAAAAAAGCCCATGAGAGTGTGCAATGCAGTGAGCACCTTCAAGGTTGCTTCATTTTCCACCCTTGCAGCTCATTAAAATATGAGTTGTTAATAAATGTGAAAGCTGCACTTTCAATGTAAAATGTAAATGAAATACAAACACAAATGCAAAACACAAATACAAACTAAATTAAATACAAACATCTGTTGTTTTCCCCTTTAATAATCAGAAGGAAATCTCATTTCCTGCAGCAGTTCAAATGGAAATTTCAAATAAGTAATGCAAATAGCTGTCTGCGACTTCATATAATATTACTGCTCACGATTTTAGTATTTTCAGCTGGAGAGTTTAATACACAAACAGCCAATCAGAAAAGTCTAAATAATGCAGCACGATCATTGCATATTGTTGCATCAGCACCCACAAGATATATGCCTTCTAAACAGGATAACTGCAGACACGTCCACAGCTAATTGTGTTAACTAGCCAATGCTTTACTGCTCCTGCCCCCCCCCCTCCCGTTCCACCTCTCCAGACATAAGGAAGCACAAGTCAACAATATTCAAAAATCTATATATTTTCGCAGTTTTGGTGCACATGAGCAGTACAAAAAGGACCTCATTTAGAGTCAGACGCAATGTACGTCTAACACACGGAGGAGTGGGAGTGCGCCGCAGCTTGATAGGGTATTTCGAGTGGTGTGCAATCCCAGTTGCATCCCACTCGTAATACCCTGCCGTTCATGGAGGTAGCTAACTACTTGCGCCACCTAAGTCCTGCCGCACTGTTTTAGCTCTTTTTTGACATGTGTTGCATCTGTGTACAGGATTTACTTACAGGGTCACACCCCCTGTGCCTATATTATCCAAGTTTACGCCTTTACAATTACGCGTTCCGCCCTTTCCCTCGTAGTAAGCCAAAGCTGTCGCAAGTGTTAATTGCGTCTAAGATGCAGGCGTATATGGTGCTTGCTGCACATGCGTGATTGTGGTTTTGTGGTTGATGCGCCTAAAACGGACTTTGCGCCCGACTCTAAATGAGGTCCAAAATCTGTATCTTGCGCCATAAAAACAGTTGCAAGTCTAACTCTATATGACCCCCGCCATGACTTTCAGTGCTTATATAATTAAAAAACAATATTTTGCTTTTATTAGATATTTGTTAAATGTAGTCATTAACTGACTGAGGATATGGATTTTTGGAATCTCAGAACCAACTTTTATCCGGCTCCAACTATCCAGTAGATAAATCATTGACATAAATAAAATTGCACTAAAACAAAAGATACACACACATTACTGTAAAGTAAATCAAAATTCCGTCTCTTACTTTCTCTGCACAGCTGTAAGAAACAGTTTTCATTTGGAAAATCCCGATATGTCCTTTTCCGTGTACAATTATGTTACTTTAAACAAATCTGAAGCAATCAGTTCCACGAGGGGGGGGGAATCATTTACTACTTTACAAAAGGTAATTTTCATCATTCTTGTTTATCTTACAAGTATATTATTCTGTCGTCAATAAATACTTTTAATAGCGTTATCACCTACTTCTGTGCCTGGGCTCTGTGTTAATCAGCAGACTATGAAGCTCATTTTCAATTTCAACTAAAATAAGGTGAATCTTTTTAGGACCGCAATGCTGAAATGGGGAGATTAGTATACAGGATGATTTCTTTGTATGCATACATAAACTGCTGGAAAATCACTTTATCAGTGTTAAGGTTTCTATTCAGCAATCCTTGTTTTGTTTTGTATGAGAGGAAAAAAATATTAAACTGAAACTATTCACTTAGCATTGTGAAATAAAGCTGTTACAATGTATCTTCTGGTAAAGAATATTTTATATTTTAATGGGAAATTCTTTGGTAAAATGTAATGTGTGAAAGAATCACAGCGTCTTAACATTGTTTCCAGTAGGTGACAAAAAGTCTGCCTACATCCTCTGCAGCAAGATTACATAAACCATGCAAGCAATATACACAATCTTATTTACACAGTAGATATTTTTTCTGGTAGGTATTAGTAAAATAGAACACTTGAATAACCCCAAATTCTCTTTAAAATGTGGATATATCCGGGAACAGAAAAAACACACAAAACAGTAGGCGCTAATGGATATATTAGGGGGCTTCACTCAACCACTGCTACACCATGCAATGGGTACTGTGCCAGCTGGATCATCAGAAAGCAACATATCAACATTCAAGGGAGCGCTGTTTAACGTGAGAAATACATATCATATTTTAGTTCTAAATTAAAAATAAATTAAGCAATAAAATATCACATGCAATAATCCCACTAAACGTGGCAAGTATAAATTTCAAATATATACTCTCAAATTTCCTCCAGCTCAATCATGCTCATGAAATGTTCATATTGTAATTGTTCAGCCACTTGCTAATATCAATCCTCATAGACAGATTTATTTTGATATTGTAAACTATGTGTTTTTACAGATCTAAATGTTTGTCTCCTTAATGGAACCAAGATAAATTGATATTTTGCTAAGGATAATCCTATGTATGCAGTTAATATTCAATGATTATATATGCGCAGCATTAGGGACCAACCCCATAGAACATACAGATGGTAACAAATTCGATCAGTTTTAGGCAACAAATAGGAAAGCCATAAGGAAAGTTCTCTTTACTGCCAAAGAATAAATTGTTTGCTGTACCTTAGTCCAAGAAAAGGAAGCTGCACTTGGTTCCAATAAGACTGAAATATCTGTATACGTGTTGTTCCCACAAGCAAATATAAATGTTGTTCAGTGATGAGCCGAGGGTGTAAACCAAACTTGTACACAATAGCATCACCTGACGCATTTCTCTGCCTCTAAGGCTTCTATTTGTTTCCTAAAATAGATCGAATTTGTTACCATCTGAATGCTCTATGGGAGTGGTCCCTAATGCTGCAAATATATAGTCATTGAATATTGACGGCATATATAGAATTATGTATTTTTCACTTTAACCAGCATTCCCTTCTATGTTGATTTGTTGATATCTAGGAACACATTCCAATTTAAAGGACAGCAGTGTATATGGCTCCTTTAAAAAATTCTCCTATTATAAAATTAAATGAAAAAAATTAACACATTGAAGCTTTTCAAAATAGGTGATATTTTTGCATTGTGTAAAGTAATAAATGAATCATTTTAGCAATCAAAAGATACCTGTAGGATGCTCAGCACTTGTTTACCGGTCAGAAATCAGAGTTCAGATGCGGGAAAGAAAGGCAGACTATAGAATTTGGTCAGAGGCAGTCCATTCAGTACCCAGTAAGGCAGATCAGTGATAAAGGATAGAGGAGAAGATGAAGTTGAAAACAAGGTACACATGTACAAAATAACAGAATGCAGCAGCAAATAGCAGCAACTTGATTACTGGGCAAGAGTGCAATAGTCTGCCAATGAGGACTGACGCACTATATATAGGAAGTCAGCAGATGGAGCCACAACATTCTAGACCATCAAGGTAACACTTAAGGGTACATTTATGAAGTCTACTAAAAAAGAAAAGTTGAGGAACTGCCCATACAACTAATTAGATTCTAGTAATCATTTTCTAGAATGATAGTTATAATATGATTGGTTACTATGGGTGACATCTCTTCTTCTTTTCTTTTTCAAAAATCTACCCCTTAGACCAGGGTTTCCCAAACCCAGTCCTCAGGGCTCCCCAACAGTGCAGGTTTTCCATATCTCCTTGCTGGAGCACAGGTGTAGTCATTACTGACTGACACATTGTAACAGATCCACAGGTGGTCCTAATTATGTCACATGTGATCCGAAAAACCTGCACTGTTGGGGAGCCCTGAGGACTGGGTTTGGGAAACCCTGCCTTAGACTGAGCTGGGCACAGGGCAAAACCAAGTAGCTGTCTGTTCCTGGTGCAACCAGGTTATGGGTTCAAAGAGTTAATGACTCGTGGCTGCAAGATTTGATTAAAAAGTTTATCTTTATTTGCTAATAACATAAAGAGAAAAGTAATGTAAATACTTAGCTGCCAATAAATATCTTAGCAAATATGTTCAGTCAATGATGATTCTAGGACCCCATCTTTGTGATAAGCTAGAAGACAAAACTGGATAAACTCGACATCCCTGCAGTAGGTCCAATCTTGAGGCTGCTTGATGTCGCAGTTATTCAATTTTTATTCACCAGAAAACAAGGGTCCGGGAAATCACTTGTATTTTAGGTATAAACATGATTTTCAGACTTTTTATTGGTACACTACAGTCATGGCCAAAAGATTTGAGAATGACACAAGTATGGTTTTCACAAAGTTTGCTGCTTCAGTGTTTTTAGACGTTTTTGTCAGATGTTGCTATGGTTTACTGAAGTAAAATTACAAGCATTTCATAAATCGGCATATGAACGCATGCGCTGTATGGAAATGTGTATTTGGCACTAAAAGTTTGCATACGCCCAACAAAGTATCAGTCCCACTGGTTTTATAGGGCATGGGACCTCCAGCAACATCAAAATGCTTGACAGATTTCTTAGGACTGGACATGAGCATCATCATCTCGATTTATTTTAGATAGCGCCACTAATCCCGCAGCACTGTACAGAGAACTCACCCACATCAGTCCCTACCCCATTGGGGCTTACAATCTAAATTCCCTAATACACACACAAATGGGTCAATTTGTTAGCAGCCAATTAACCTACTAGTATGTTTTTGGAGTGTCGGAGGAAACCAGAGCACCCGGAGGTAAGACACGCAAACACGGGGAGAACATACAAACTTCACACAGATAAGGCCACGGTTGGGAATTGAACTCATGACCACAGTGCTGTGAGGCAAAAGTGCTAACCACTGAGCCACCAAGCATCACGCAATCAGTTTATATCTTTCTCTGGGTTCCCCTTCTGGGCTAAATATGCTGCTTAATAATCTGGCCATAAGTATGGCCATCTTGCAGGGGAATTCCAATCTTTTTATGATCCTATTTTAAGCCCACTGTGTACAACCTGTCAGTAAATTATTATATTTTAATATTAGTTTGCACTTAGTATAATGCATTATATTAGAGTATAATAATTAAAATGAAACATATTATCAGTTCAAAATTAAAGCACAATAATTCACAAACTAAGAACCCTTAATTTAGACAATAAAATGCAATAAGCAATGTAATTATTATGACATTTGATGTATCCAACTGCCTTCAGAGCATTTTTTGTACCATCATATCTTTAATGTCTGTATATTTAGATGAACTCACAAAATGGGGAAAAAACTCAAAGCATGTTTTTATGTACACTGAAAATCAAGAGATTGCATTGTTCACATATCCTTCAGCAATTGACATATTCAAAACTATGTGCCTGAAATCAAGGTTAGAAAAGGTACTATTGAAGTTATGGTCTCAAAGAACATTTCATTCCTCGTCTTTCAACGTTCGTGTTTCAAGATATTGCTCTTGTATTTCAGAGAAATGTACATACACCTCCCATATCATTTGTATAAAGGGGTTTAAAAGCTCACTAAAATATTCTTTACATCATTGCAAAGAACATTGGAAAGAATATAAGTTTGGTAATTTACTGAAATGTAGTTTCTTACCTGGAAGCACAATATTAGCTGCTCTATATAGCAAATCTAAATGCTTGTTGGCAAATACATTGATACTGTCACCCATAATTCTTGTAGACATCTGGGGGTAAATGTATCAAGCTGAGAGTTTTCCAGCGGGTTTGAAAAACCAATCAGATTCTAGCTATCATTTATTTACTACATTCTACAAAATGACAGCTAGAATCTGATTGGTTGCTATAGGCAACATCTCCACTTTTCAAACCCGCCGGAAAACTCTCAGCTTGATACATTTACCCCCTGACATAAGGTTAAAAACTAGCTTGTTTAAAGAATCTTCAGATATGCAGTGACTTGTGCATTTGTTTCTTTTATTCTGACAATGTAATGTGGCATGTGCAAGATAAAGTATTAAAAGTTGTGGAGATTTGGGTCATTATCCAATGTGATTACCTAAACATTTACGTTGGAGCCATGCTTGGATTGTGAATTTCTGTGGTGTAATTAGAATTTAGTGTTCAATATAATTTGCACACTAATATTATTTGAGAGTTAGACAGGAGTTGATAAGAGTGGAACATGAAGGAAATTGCTTACATGACAAATGGAATGGCAGCAACACAAGTATATTTTTCTAAGTTTGTATTTGTTTTAAGTGCATGTTAAGATTTATAGACGGTGAACATTGTATCTGAAAACACTATTACAACAGTCTCCTGTGAGTTGCTGTTACCTTTCATCTCCTATCTCACTTACGCCATTATTTGGTCTCTTCCAGTGGAGATAACCCTGGGTATCATTTTCTGCTATCTAGATTTTATCTCCAGCTTCTCCAAGCCCTCGCTCCAACTCTCCAAACACAACCTTCCTTCATTCTCTCTCATCTGGCCTCTAGATCTGAATGAAACTCAAACCTTGGCTCTACAAACACACTGCCCACTCCTCCATGTCATCACCCCAAAAATTGGCAACATCTAGATCACCTTTTTACCTGTCCATCTCCTCTGGCAATTACCCTTCTGTACTTAAATGTGTGCTAATCTCTCCTAGCCTCAAAATAACGTTCATTAACCATACTCTTTTTCCAACTACCGCCCTGTTTCTCTCCTCCCCCTTGTTTCCAAGTTATTTGAAAGGCTTGTACAGAAATGCCTAACCCACTTTCTTTCCTCTCACTCACTTTTTTTGACCCTCTGCAATAGGGATTCTACCGTTTACACTAGACCAAGACTTCCTTTACTAAAATGACCAAAGATCTGCTCACAGCTAAGTGGAATGGCGACTTCTCCATACTCATCCTCCTTGAAGTCTCTGCTGCTTTCAATACAATTGACCATCGTGTTCTTCTGCTCATCCTTCTCTCCCGTGGCCTTTACAGCACAGTGCTCTTTTGATTTACCTCCTAATTTTCCCATCTTGATGACTGTACCTCCTCTTATCCTGCCTTGACAGCTGTTTTCATTACAATAAGCAGATGTAACATGATGCTGGCATTTCTGCAATATGGGAAAGCATTATGGAAAGCAAATGGTAAAACATATTATACATATTACTATATTGACTGGGGTTGGTAAAGTGGTTGGGAACCGGGTGGTGGTTAACTAGAGATGAACAAAATTTTGAAAGCTGTTTTACAGAATATTTGCATCATTTGACACATTAACACAATGACATTTGATTTTGAGTATTCTTAGCAGAATTACCCAATCATTTTTGTTACACCTCCCTTATTATACCCCAACCACACCACAGAGCGGAATGAATTTACACCATAGTTACCCAAACTCTTTTTTATAGAAAATAAATTCCATGAAACGTTGAATTGACCTTCAATATGAAATGTCATTTTGCAGAATGGAGAGCCAAAATTGGAAAGGTAACAAACTGGTGCCCTTTCTAAAGGGGAGCCTTTCCTTGGTGGCAATTGTAAAAAGCTGAACCAATTCTAAGAGTACCAAGTAGATCTCTTTCTTGTGCAAAGTGTACATTTCAGGGGGGTAGTTGCTTAACTTAGATATCAGGGGTCAAGTTGAAACCAGTTGGGGGGTGCATTGTAAGAGAGCTGTGTCCCAAGAAAACTGGTCAATGTTCACATTTTTTAAAATAGTGCATTAAAGAAAAGGCCTAT
Source organism: Mixophyes fleayi (assembly GCF_038048845.1). Taxonomy (NCBI): domain Eukaryota; kingdom Metazoa; phylum Chordata; class Amphibia; order Anura; family Limnodynastidae; genus Mixophyes; species Mixophyes fleayi. The sequence goes on along the minus strand of NC_134406.1, from coordinate 256,842,805 downwards.
GTGCCCCATGTTGCTAAATTAATCCCTTGTGTGGACCCATTGTGGAATTATCCTATCAACATTCTATTACACTTAATATGTATATTAGTATTCATTCTCCTGATATGACCTGACTGGTGAACACCACCAGTACAGTTATATCACACACAGATCACCAAACTTTACCAACATCATATGGCCAACATCACCTGAAGACTGGACAGGATGATTATCCACTTAAATTTAATTTCAAACAGCCAAGAATATCTAGTTCAACAACAGGTAAAATACTCAAGTTTGCTATTCCATACTTCAAACATTACTTAGTAAATAACACATATGTCATATTAACAACCATCATTAAGAAACAATTATTAAAAATCAAAACCCTTGCTGACACTACAATAATACACACGTTAGTGTCACACCAATAGTACTGAGATGGTGTTTAGGGTTGTAAGTACCATTTTCAAATTATTTGTACCCCTATTGTTCTATATGCTATTCTTTCAGTTCAGCACATATTATAATATAGTATAATAAAGCGTGAGTAAAAAAAGTGCTAACCCTCCGTACATTTTTATAAAATGGTATTTAAATATATTTAAGGGTTGAAAATAATGGTTACATATACTACAGATGGTTTTTACATAAAGAACAAAGAACTATTATTTGAATTACACACACTAGATGTCAACTTGTGTGAAAAGATTTAATTCACCCTCCATAAAAAGTGTTCAGGTTGAACATAGAAGAAAACCACTGATTATTTTGTGCCTGGCTGCATCCTGATGCAAATGTAATTAGAAAAACAAGGTCTGCTTCTATTATTCCATGTGTCTCAGTCAAGACCTATTTGCTATGTCAATTTGTGAAGTTTTTCGAATGGCTTGGGAAAATGTACAGGAACAGAATAAGTTACATTAAGAAAATGTAATGTCAGTACCCTTTATAAAAGACATTAAGAAGACAATGGGGACTATTACATTTTTAAATACCAAGTGTTTTCTGAATCTTAAAATATACATTTATGAAATACATAGTGACTACATAGCTGAAAACTTGGCCAAATGTGATCTGGTTAGACAAGTCGGTGTATGAACACATATATACTGTATAAGCCACAAGTCGGTGTATGAACACATATATACTGTATAAGCCACAAGTCGGTGTATGAACACATATATACTGTATAAGCCACAAGTCAGTGTATGAACACATATGTACTGTATAAACCACAAGTCGGTGTATGAACACATATATACTGTATAAGCCACAAGTCAGTGTATGAACACATATATACTGTATAAGCCACAAGTCAGTGTATGAACACATATATACTGTATAAGCCACAAGTCAGTGTATGAACACATATGTACTGTATAAGCCAATCAACCACTAAAAATAAACTATTTATTCCATAGTGTAAATAATTAGCACAGCATGTCCGTCTGGCAGGTCCAGTACTTAGAGTAGGATTTGGTCTGGTGTACCTACTCCAGCCAAGTCTCTTTAACCCTGTGAAGTAGCCCAAACAGAAATAATGGACACTGAAATATGTCATACCTGTGCCGCTGATTATTTTATTGTAGCTGTAAAAAGTTTCCTATTGAAATACACTTTTGGTTGCAATTTGGATGGGTTACAGACCTTTATTACAATCTAAATCATCTAGTAAATGACATACTAGCTGCAAATGTACATTCCATTCCATGAAAAAGGAATGGGATTTTGAAGATAAAGGGTTAAACATGAAAAATCTGTTTATATGTTAGTCAGTAAAAGAGAAGCACAGAATAGTAATGTCTTAAACTAAAATAAATGAGGATTTAATGAAAATAGACAAGTTCTGAAGCACAGTCACCTGTGTATATTCCTTCTTCAACAAAGCTGATAAATAATACATATCCACCCACATGGTGGGGTTAATGCTGTCTTAGTAACCACCACATCGTGCCTGTCGATGCTTTCAAAAGCCAAGGTCTTAATGCCTAAATGTATACCAGTGTTACATAAGGATGTAAGAAGTCACTGCAAAGTCACTTATCATATTAAATGTGGCAACCAGGTGGTTTATTTCTGTTAAAGGAGTATGAGGTAATCTCAAAAATAATTTCCATTTATAATGAGGTTATGTTATTCTTTAAAATAAACAAACTTTTTTTCATTATCATGTGATTAGATTAGAACTTAAGAGAAGCACTGATAAAATAGTGAATTTTATAAATGTTTGTCCCAGGTTTCTGTCTGACGTTTCTTAAAAATAACAGGAAATGTTAGCAAGTGTTGGAAAGCAGTCTTTCCAATGTGTCAGCTCAAATAAAAGCTGGTTTAAGGGTCCCTGGATTGAATGGAGGAGACAGGATGAGCCTACTTTAATTTGGGCCAGTTTGACCTCCCATCAAAGAAACAGGTTGATTAGTAGGCTGCTGCTGTGAGACATAAAAAAATGGATATTTCTAGCTGCGTGTCATTATAGGGGAAGTTAGTTCTGAGAAACACAAATTTTCTTGTATGCTGTATTAACTTAGTTTGCAAGTAGAGAAAAACTTGGTATGTAAGATAGCTTCACAGGCTCATGATTTATGTTGTTGTTTCTTTTTTGAACCATTCATTTTACAGTACAATAAAACTAGCTGTGGGCTAGCTGTGGCAAACTCTAGGACTTCATCATCATCATCATCACCATCATCATCATTATAATTTATTTCTATAGTGTCAGCAAATTCCATAGCACTTTACAATTGGTAACAAACACAGTAATAAAACAATACTGGGTAATGCATACAGACAGAGAGGTAAGAGAGCCCTGCTCGCAAGCTTACAATCTATGGGACAATGTGAGTTTGATACATGAGGTTAAGTGCTACACATTGCATATTGGTCCAGCCAGATTGCAATTGTAAAAATGCTTAGTTTGCTATATGATCAGTTACATAGCATGTTGGTCATAGTGTTCTTGTCTTATGTTAACTGTGTAAATGGTGGCAACAGGGTAACCTAGGAAGGTTAAGAGGGTGGTTGAGGAATATCATAAGCTTGCCTGAAGAGGTGAGTTTTCTGAGAACGCTTGAAGGTTTGAAGACTAGAGGAAAGTCTTATTGAGCGAGGGAGGGAATGCCACAAAGTGGGTGCAGCCCGAAAAAGTCCTGTAACCGGGAATGGGAGGATGTAATGAGAGTGGATGAGAGATGCAGAGCTTGTGCAGAACAGAGGTGTCTAGTTGGGAGATATTTTGTGACAAGTGAGGAGATCTATGTTGTTGCAGTTTTGTAGATGGCCTTGTAGGTTATTTGAAGTATTTTATATTGGATTTGGTGAAAATCTGACAACCAGAGTGGCTCAGAAGAGGAGGAACAATTTGCAAGGAACGATTTGCAAGCAAGCAAAATCAATCTAGTCACTGCGTGCAAAATAGATTGTAGGGGTAAGAGTCTGATTCCGAGAAGAACAGTAAGGAGGAAATTGCAAAAGTCAATGCAGGAAATGATGAGTGCATGAATTATAGTTTTTGCAGTTTGCTTGTGTTAGATATATGCATATTCTGAAAATGTTTTTTAGATGTATGTAACATAGTTTAGATATAGAGTTGATGTGGAGAACAAAGGAGTCAAGGATAACATCTAGGCAGTGAACATCATCATCATCACCATTTATTTATATAGCGCCACTGATTCCGCAGTGCTGTACAGAGAACTCATTCACATCAGTCCCTGTCCCATTGGAGCTCACAGTCTAAATTTCCTAATATACACACAAACAGACAGAGAGTGAGAGAGAAACTAGGGTCAATTTTGATAGCAGCCAATCTACCTACCAGTATGGGGTTTTTTTTGGAGTGTGGGCGGAAATCGGAGCCCCCAGAGGAAACCCATGCTAACAGAGGGAGAACATACATACATAAGCTTTATGTCATGTTGTTTTAATCTCTTTAACTGGCTTCTGTGTTACTATTAGTCAATAAAATCTTGCAGCAGTAAAATTTTGTGAAACCTTAAAGGGCCGGAAAAGTATTTATTACTGTGTTCTGCTACTGACAATAGTGAGGACATGATTAAAGTATTGATACAGACTACAGTAGGGCAGCAGGAGGCCACCACAGTGCATCAAATAAATTTTGAGGAGAACCAGAGAGTATAGCACAAAGTACAGGATACCTTATAACAGGTGGTACACTAGCAATATTTGGAAATGCTTTCACAGGAGCAACGGCTAGCTCAAGATCCATTCTGGCTTGAGCTAGCCATTGCCATTTTCAGCAGAAGATGACTGTAAGTGATCAGGGCCATCTTAACAACATTATGGGCCCCTGGGCAAAGCAGTGCACCAGGGCCCCTAGATATAGATATATAGATGTATAGAGATACAGATATAGATATAGATATAAAGAGATAGAGATAGATAGATGTACTTGCTTAGTGACCCTTGTAGGCTTTTTTTGCAGGTTTTTTTCTTTTGCAGGATTATTTATTCTAATTAAAAGCAGTGCCTATGGGGCCCCTTTGCCCGTGGGGCCCCCGGGCAGCTGCCCATTGTGCCCAATGGAAAAGATGGCCCTGTAAGTGATGATATTAAGGCATACATAGGCACATTGTAGAGATTAGCTGTATAAGGGAACTAGCCTCCTTTTGGCATCATTACTTTTATAAGAAAGTGTATTCTCTTAGCCCTGCTGATGCTATGATTATGACAAGATGAAGACTGAAATTTTGACTCATGTCTATCCCTGCACAATGAGGGCTTCGTAGGGTGCATCAAGTAGACAGCTCACCCGCCAGATGTATGACCTCATCTACTTGACCAAGAAGGACTGTCAGGATTACAGATTGCAAAAGGGTCATCACAGACTGGTATCTGGGAACCCTACCAATTGCCACTGAGTCCCTAAAATAGGTGGTGGAAATAGTGGAGAGCTATAAGGTGATCAATAAAATGATGATCCTTCCACAGTGCCCCCTAGTCCTCAAACAGATCTCCAGTAACTTTTGTGAATGATGGATACAATTTTAAGTCGCCAGAACAATATGCCGCTGCCTACATTGATGATGTCCATAGTCCGGATTGGCATTCACATTTAAACAGGGTATGGGTATAGTTTTCGATTCAATATTTGGGGAGAGTTTATAGCCATACCAAAAGAAAGTGGTGTTTGTATATGCATGGAAGATGTACCTGGAGTATAATACCATAAGAGGTTTGTTAAAAATCTACCTTAATAAGGTAGTGGCTAAACTAAAACTAAATTCAGCCTGTAAATAAACGACAAGAGCCTATTATCAAAAGTTTATACCCGATTTTGCTACCATAGCTGTCGCTTTGATTGAACTTACCAAGGGAAAACAGTCACTCATGGTAAAGAGAAAGACTGAAGCAGATTGTGTATTCCAGTTAAATACTGCCTGTTGTTTCATGTAGCACACAAATACTTGATAGCTTATTTGTACACTGAAATTTAAAGTTGATATTTGTGTGTTACATGAAAAAACAGTCAGTATTTAACTTATGTGCAAAACAGAACACTCATTTGCACCCCTTGCATTGTAACATGGTTTTGTCCAGAAGACTGAAATAAGAATCCTCTTCATTTAAGATCCTTAATGAATCAGGCCCTAAAATCTGATTGGTTGCTATAGGCAACATCTTTTTCAAACCCGCAGTTTAGTAAATATACCCCAAGGAGATGCCAGCCACTTCCTATGCTCATCATAACACACACACATATATATATATATATATATATATATATATATATACATACATACATAAACAATGCACATTCATTTATGTACATGGTTGATGAGTCCAATAGAGCTTCTTAATAGAAGTTCATAATGTTATGCCATATCCCATCTACTAAATAAAAAAAATATGGATTAAAAAAATATGGATTAATGCTGTGTTTACACATAAATGACAAGCAATATTTTCCTGGTACTAACATTATTATTTTTATTATTATTATTATTATTATTATTATTATTATTATCCTTTATTAATAGGGCACCGCAAATGACTTGCAGCACTGTACAGAGGGCAAAGAACAAGCAGTACACGGCATTACAGGACAATATATAAACAAATAACAACACAGCTCTCAACACAGGGAGTAATACCGTAAATGGGCAATAGAGTGCAAGGGTTATATTCAGCGCAAGCTGAAACCTGTGCCCATCAATGTGGGTGCAACTAACAGGATCAGAGCCACTGCTCGAGGTGTGAAGACAATGGAGGGGTGGAGTCAAGGGGCAGAGAGTCCAAGGAGGAGGAGACAATGGAGGGGTGGAGTCAAGGGGCAGAGAGTCCAAGGAGGAGGTGGAAAGAGTTGCTGGGAAGCAGAAGTCATAGGTACTGAAAAGAGGAGAAACGGGAGGGAAGAGGGCCCTGCTTAACAGAGCTTACAATCTAAAGACAAAGAGCAGAAAATCAGTTGACACATGGGGATAAGTCAGTGTAAGGGGATCTAGAAATCTAAAAGAAGGGGTTGAAGCAATAATGGGTGAGATGGAGAATGAAAGATGGTGAGGTATATTTCATATGTGAATGGTTAAATGGGGGAGTGGTAGGCTTTAAAGAACAGGTGGGTTTTCAAGAAGCGTTTGAAGCTTTGCAGACTAGTGGATAGTCTGATGGAACGTGGGAGATTATTCCAATGTTGGGGGAGGCACAGGATAAATCATGGATTGGGAAGCAAGACGTGGTTACAAGATGAGAGGTGTGGCCACCCGGTGAGGGAGTATGTATGGAGATGAGGCTGGAGATGTAGGGAGCAGTGCAGTTGGAGAGGGCTTTGTATGTCAGGGTGAGGAATTTCAAGAGAATTCTGGGGAAGAGGAGCCGGTGTAAGTCTCGGCTGGGAGAGGGGAAGCAGAATAGAAGTAGTAAGAAAAGAACACAAGTCTTGCTGCAGGGTTAAGTATAGATTGAAGAGGAGAGAACTGGGGGTGAGAAAGGCCAGTAAGGAGAAGGTTGCAGTAGTCAAAGTGGCAAATGATCAGTGGTTGGACAAGAGTTTTGGTAGCATGAAAAGAGGTAGAGACCGATGCGAGCAATGTTGTGTAGCTGAAAGCAACAGGATTGGGCAAGAAATTGGATGTGGGGGGTGAAGGAGAGTAAATAATCAAGAATGACATCCAAGCAACAGACTTGGGGAACAGAGAAGATAGTCGTTTTGTCAACAGTGATACAAGGAGGGGAGGAGACGCTTGAGGGAGGGAAAACAATGAGTTATATTATCTTTAGGAAAATATAGGGACAGTAATGAGGAGATGGTAGAGAGGCAATTGGACACTCAAGAGAGGAGAAAAGAGGAGAGATCAGGAGATGAAAGGTAAAGTTGGACGTCATCAGCGTCAAGGTGAGTGGAGGCTGCCTGGTAGGAGCAGGTCAGGGTGGATAGATATATAGGTACATGATATATCGGTACAATATATTTTATCCAGAATGCTTTAAACTTTCAGATAAGGCAATTGTCTGTAATTTGGAGTGCCATGCCAAAAATATACTAGGGTCCATTCAAAATGTTCCCATGTCTTTGACATTTACCTCCTCACTACATTGTTTAGCACTACTCCTCACAGTAACTATAGGATAATGCACTTAATGATCATGGGCGTGATTCATTAAGGATCTTAACTTGAGAAACTTCTTATTTCAGTCTCCTGGACAAAACCATGTTACAATGCAAGGGGTGCAAATTAGTATTCTGTTTTGCACATAAGTTAAATACTGACTGTTTTTTCATGTAGCACACAAATATCAACTTTAAATTTCAGTGTACAAATAAGCTATCAAGTATTTGTGTGCTACATGAAAAAACAGTCAGTATTTAACTTATGTGCAAAACAGAATACTAATTTGCACACCTTGCATTGTAACATGGTTTTGTCCAGGAGACTGAAATAAGAAGTTTCTCAAGATAAGATCATTAATGAATCAGGCCCCATGTCTGTGTGTTGGACACAATCACTGAGCGGCAACAATTGTGAACTTCTTTACCTTTCTGGTTTTCTAACCTTTTTAGTTACAATGTTGGAGATGCTACATATGTATTTCTACAATTACATTATTTTGTTAATAGATTGTATTTTAAAAGTTGGCATCAAAATGTAATTTATCAAGTGGAGGTTTTTTTTTCATGAAAAAGTTCCACAAAATAATTTTAATGCCCTTTTCTCAGTTTTGCTGCAGTCGAAATATAAACATTGTATATGCAAAATGTATATATTAGGTTTGCACAGTAATGTTTGCTGGGCACACAAGGATAGCTATACCAATTATTTTATGTTTTCTTTTTTGCATGTTAATGAACACTTAATAGGAAAACTCTCACTGTATCTGAGTCATGAAGGAATTAGTTATAAGCTATAATCAAACACTTATGTAAATATTTCCAGACAATGTCAGCATTTTTTTTTCTGTCGAGCCAACTTATTTCTCATAATAGTGGAAAGTTTGCTAATGTCCACTGCATAAAGAAAATACGATATTTCTTTCTACACAGTAGCTTACTTTCAGAATTATTATTATTCACCAACTAATAATGAGGACACATGGAATTTTGCATTCTAAAATTATTTAAAAATAACAATGTAACCTATAATGTGACTTATCACAATACAGTAACCTGAGATAATGTAATGTAAGTATGGCATAAATATTTTTGTCAGGCAGTTCTCTTGAGAAAAAACAAGCCCGCGCTCGGTATATCCCACATTATATATGGCACCAGCTGCTTGGCAATAAGCCCGCTCTCGGTGTATCCCATATTGTTTATGGTACCAGCTGCATGGCAATATAAATGCCCATATATGTATACAAAACAAAAAGACAGTTGTCAGCGCTTATCCTTTACACTGCATATCTGTGTGTGTCTAGCAAAATGAAAAAAGGTATTAGTTCATATTTTGATCAAAACATTTAAGCCTGCATCCCAGCGTCAAGGGCACCTCATTATATGCAGGTCCTACACTGACCAATATGCTTTAAACACCGTTAATATGCAGTTAAAATCAGATGCACTCACCTCCCAGGTATAGTGGTTTACATCTAGCAGTACAGAGCAGGAGCAGGATACAGGTAGGAGTTGAAAAGGTAGGAAAAGGATGTGGGCTTTGGAGGATTGGAAGGAAATGAGAGACATAAAGAAAGATTGTTTTACGAAGGAGAGGATGAATTCAAAGGAACAAGAATGCAAGGTTTCCACCACTGGCATTTAGCAGTGCGAGAACATCTTTGTAGGAACCAAATTTGTTAGATAAGTGCTGTTGTTGGGGTTTGGGGCACCGGTGGCTCACTGAAATGGCAGTGGTGTTGCAAGTAAGGGAGAGAAGGTAATAGCATCAATAACAACAAGAATGCATTTGAATAGGTGAGGGTGCAGTAGGCAAGGAGATGATTATGGAAGGTAGTGTTCATGGAGCATGAAAGGGGAGATGAAAAAGTCAGAAATGGTGCAACAGTTGGATAAAACAAGGTATAGGAAAGGATTGAGGCAGTTAGTGGAGAAGGATGTCCATTGACAGAGGCTAAAGGAGGAGGTGAGGGGGAGATGTTGTTAATGGTGATGTTGAAGATGCCAGGTAAAAGGTTGATAGAATAAAAGACCAATGGAGTGAACCTCACAGGAGGAGAAAGAGAGGGGGGGTTCAGGGAGAGTGAAAATGTAGCTGGGATGCCGACACCAGCAACTGGTCTGTGACCAATCTTTTTGGAGTTGGTGAAGGAGAGGCCCCTATGGGAGAAGACAGCAGGACAATTGGTATCAGAGGGGATGAGCCATGTTTCTGTGATTGTTAGGAGGTTTAGGAAGTTAGAGATGAAAGGATGGATGCTTATGGACCTGGTATTCCAGAAGAAAGGCAGATAGGGGAGATGGGGATAAGGTCCATAAGATTGTTGAAGAAAGGGATGAGGTTTTGAGGGAAAGAGGTGGAGATAGGTTTAGGGGAGAGGTCCTCCCGGCAGACAGAAGAAGGAGAGAGGAGAAGAGGAGAATGTGGTTGGGAGAGGTGTGTGTGTGTGTGTGTGTGATGATACAAAGAAAGAGAAGGCTGTACAATTGCTGTAGTTGGCAAAGATAGCTAGGCTGAAAAGTATACAAGTATTGTCAATAAGGGCAACATAGTGGTATTATACACAGTAATAAACACAGCAGTGAAAATAAGTCAGGTACGTGCAGTGTAATATCCTGATGGAGATCCCGCTTTGTACCCCATTTACACCACTCTGTTTTCGTGTCCCAGTCATCAAAATCTACTTCCATGTACAACACTACATAAAACTGTATGAACTGTATGAGCAATAGCAAATAAAATACTGTATATATGGGCAGCACGGTGGCTCATCGATTAGCACTTCTGTCTCACATCATGGGGGTCATGAGTTTGATTCCCGAACAGGGTCTTATATATATATATATATGGGCAGCACAGTGTCTCACTGGTTAACACCTCTGCCTCACAGTGCTGGGGTCATAAACCCAAGTCCCAAACAGGGTCTTATCTGTGTGGGTTTCACACTCCAAAAACATACTCGTAGGTTAAGTGACTGCTGACAAAATTAGTCCTAGTCTGTGTATGTATCTTGGAATTTAGATTATAAGCTCCAATGGGGCAGGGACTGCTGTGAGTGAAAATATATTCTGTATACAGCGCTGCAGTATATATATAAATAAATGGTGATGATGATATAACTGTGTTTTTTGTATAGTTATTTTTGCTAAGGGAGGAGTCTTGTCATGTGCAAACCATGGTTTGGATGTCAAAGCTTAGTAAGAAAATTTGACATAAATTCTTATCCAACGTTCAGCATGTCATTAAAGCAGTCCCAGGCATACAATGCCTGGCACACCTACTTACCTTGCCGGTCTCTTGAACCTTGAAGCACACTTGCAAATTAATAAGACTGTAATTCTACAAACTGGCAGATAGCCGACTCATGGAAGTCCCCCGACCCTCCTGTATTATCGTCAGTCCTGCGAAGAATATGGTACATGTATGAGATGGAATTCTGGTTATTATATTTCAATGTGTTGTCTCCTTTTTAAACTGGAGGACATGGTCTCCCTTGTTTATTATCTGCCCCCCCCACTTGTCTTTTTTCTCAGATTCTGATGGACATTTTGCTACATGGAGCAGTTCAGTCACCACACTAGAGAGACACAGCCTTGCTGCTCCCCTCACAGTCCCTCTCCACCCCCCCCCTACACTATATCCTTCATTCCTTCCTTGTCTCCTCACTATAGAACACTTAATAGCTGCTTTGTATTCCATTGTATTCATAATGCTAAAATCAGTATAATTTGAAGTTTGTAAAATGCATTGAATTATACACATGACTTGGCGTGTATTAATGTAACCTATTTTGACAAGCTTGTGGATGAAAAAATATTTAATAACAATAAAAAATGACAATGTGACATTATTTAACAAGTATGAATTTTAATTGTATCTTGGCTAAGTAAGCGACATTACTGGTCCCACCCATATTACTAACCACCAGGCAGAAACATATATTTTCTTTTTATATGCAAAAAAACGTATAGCCACATATTTTACCCAACATTATATAGCGTGGGACACTATTTAGTTATCCAGTGCAAATTAGTAAGCATTAGAACCTGATTACTTTTAACTGTGTGCCAAAGAGAAAGTCGGGATAGTGCCAATACCGGACACTGTAGTAAGCCTACTGTGTGATGCCCACTCTGATGGTTCATGAGATGGGTGGGGGGAAGGTTGACCCTGCCCGATTCCGTTACGGAATTTGCTGGCGCTATATAAATAAATGTTGATGATGTTGATGATTGGACACAATGTTTTTCAGTTGCAAGACCTGTGCTGAATTTTTTTATTTTTTTAATATATTTTACATCAATGAAAGAAATGTAAAAATAAGTAAGAAGAACCATAAAAGATAATTACTTACTGGGTTGATCTACGCAATAAAAAAAAAATTGTGTTATTTGCAAGTGAAAACAAAAAAAAAACTTAATGCAAATATGTAGTAGTCAAAGGTCTGCTAGTTATTAAATCATGTCAGCGTGTCCTCTACTACACTCACATTTAGGCTTTCATCTTCCTGGTCTGTTTTTATTTTAACTTCGCACCTGCCTTTTTTGATATACTGTTGAGTACCAGGGACATATCTCTATTTTTACATTCCTATCATGATCTTCTAGACAACTTGGAAGAAGATGAGTGCAATAAATTGCAAATATCAGCTTGAAATTCTTTTTGAAAAATGTATTTGGATTTTCTTGAGTGTGCTGTTGCTGAATCCCCCGTGCTAGGCATTCTGCAGCTAAATTAACGAATGTGTAATTTCCAGAATCAAGATGCAATATGTTTTAAAGAGAAGTAATATATGGTTGATTCTGTGCGTTAGATCTTTGCAGACAGTGGCGAACAATAGTCAGATGCATTAATTATGGAACAGAAGAACACTTGGGATCCCGCACGTTTGATGGAGAAACAGTGACCCCCGGTGGCAAAAGAGGATATGATAATAGCTAATAATATTAGTTCTTACTATAAGATTAATTTCACTGGTTTTAGCAGTAGTTTCATGTAGACCATTTGAAGTGCTCACATAACATATGAGGACAGATCTGTGCTATTCTTTTCGTGCAGAAATATAGCTCTATTTTTATATTTCTCTACACTGACCATATATACAATAGGAGCACTGCTGAGAGAGGGCCCTATTCTCAGTTGGATGAATTTGGGCTTCAAGGAAATGATTCAACAAGGCAACGCACGTAATTCGATCCTGTGCACGTACAAATTCAACAACGAACAGATCTAAAGATACGCCATACTTGCCAACTTCTTCTAGTTGGCGTCCGGGAGCTGCCAGGGGGAGGTGGGCGTGCGGGGGGCGAGGCTCCAAAAATTGCGTAATTTTGCACGCGCCCCTGTGACATAATGAGGCGTCATTTTACAGAGGGGGCTGGGCCCCCTGACAATCGCGGCTTTTTGGACCGAATTCTGCCCACTTCACTAGGAAGTGGGCAGATGCGGGAGACTGCCATACTCTCCCGGGAGTCCGGGAGAGTTGGCAGGTATGAGATACGTGCGCTGATGAATACGAGTGTAAGTCTGCTCTGCTCTAGTACACAGGACACTACTGCAGGATACGTCCAATGCCTATGTGGAATATAAATTCGCAAAAGAACGCACAGAAAAAAACTATTATTCAATTACTGTCACCTGGTAATAATATAGGCATTATTGAGAAAACATTAAGGGGCGTATTCAATTGTTCGGCGTGACCGCCGAAAATCGAGCGCTCTAAAAATATTACCGTTCATACGGTAATTACTCGCTGAATTTTAGCTCGCAGCTCCCTGAGCCGCGAGTTGAAATTCAGCGAGTAAATTACCGTATGAACGGTTTTTACGCGCAATATTACCGTATTAACGGTAATATTTTTAGAGCACTCATTTTTCGGCGATCACGCGGTCAATTGAATACCCCCCTAAATATAAAAATAAAAATAAAAATTTGCAAGCTTTTTCTCTTATGAAGTAAATTGAATAGAATGTTATTAATGTCTACTGTACATAACATATTTTTTTACAGTTGCTCCCGATTGCAAACACATGTTCTAGCAGGCACACATAGCCGTCATCTTTAATAAGCAGCACTTAGATTAGCCCTTCAGCTGGAGCAACAGATGCGGCTGAAAAACAATGTACTTTTGAGATGTCCAGAGATTGGATCACTATTGGCACGCCATTGCTGTACATTGACTACGGTCAAGCACCCCTGCCTGGTCCCATTGCCTCCCTGAAATTGCAGGCTGCAGTAAGTGTCATTTGCGCTCGAAGATGCATTGGACGTGGCTGCGTTCTGTGGCATATGAGCCATCTCTGTGCATGCGCAGTGTGATTTTGGAAATCATATGCACAAAATCGCAGCTTATATCCCTTGATAAATAGATAATGCTTCAATGTCTATATACTTCTTGGTGTCATTATAGAATAATGGCATTTTCCTCCAACAGGAAAAATTCTGCCAGGAAGAACTTGGAGCCCTGGTACAGCAAGTTTTTGGGGCCTCCTCCATATATAAGTAGGAGAAGGGTTGTGTGACGCCGTGTAGCAAGGCCACATAGTGTTGGGAGCATGGCTAATAATGGGGTTGGCTATGCCTCATTGGACATGACATTTTATATATTAAAACTGCGTTGCTCTCCCCTACATGTTATTGCAGCTTTCACAACCTGGTACTGGATTCCTGTCTGTATCTTGTAATGTTGGGACCAGTTTGCAAAATGTATAGGTACATGAAATATGGACAGTTGAGCAATAAGTGAACACAATACATAGCACAGATGACATAGTAAACTTCCTGCAGAGTGAGCATAGATTACCCCGCTCCTCGGCTCGCTCTGTAGCCTGTAGTAGATAACTAGAAAGTGTTATGTCACACACTGTCCGGGGACTGGGAGCAGATAGCAGCTCCCTCCCCCATCGGGGGAGGGGAGAGTTAGTGGGAGGGAGCTGTTAGTTAAGTGGTTAAGTTACTAAGAGTGGCTTACAAAGCCCCTCTATCCATCCAGAAGGGCACCTAAAGTCCTGAGCCCCAGGACAAGGCGGGCTTAACAGCCGGGGCTCGGGCCGTGAGCGGAGGCCTGTGGAGCGACAGAGTTCCAGTGGACCCGGACAGACGAGAACGTGTGAGTGGGAGCATTCCGTTCGAGGAGAAGAAAGGTACAGTGTGTCCCGTAGTGGTCCCTCAGCTTTTGGTGAGTACCTGGGGTGTTGGGGATGGGATTGTTCTGTGTGGCTTGGTCTCCCTTGTTTTACAGGGATTGGTCGTCAGACAATATCTTCGGAAGACCCCTGCGAGTGAGAACCCCTGAAGCCACAGTGAGAGTGGGAGTCGCTGTCGTAGACCTGCTTCCGTGAGTATAGCCCAGCGAGGGCTGTTCCCGTGGTGCACTCACCTTGTGGAGCTGCCCCTCCTGTATTTTCCCCTTTCACTTACAGTAAAATGAGTGCCCGGCACACGAGAACAGGGGCCCTTTTTCCCCTGCTTAGTTTTGGCCGCTCGGACACCCCCCCCCACCTCCTCATCGGACCTCACAGGCCCCCCTCTATCAGCACTGGGCTCTTCTTACACCTCTAGGGGGGTAGCTGTAGGATAATAAAGAAAAAAATAGAATGACAAAGTATAGAACACCATTTTAATTTGTGGAATCCCAGCCATCCAGGGCTACCATTAAGATTAATCTGGGCATGCTGGTGCTTATAGAACTACAAACATAAGCATACCCATGACAGCCAGGGCATGGTGGCACTTGGAGAACCACAAAGTAAAATGTTATATAAAACACAACACCCTCCTTAATACCACATTACTTTACACAAAAATATAAAAAAACTTAAATTAATCACACAACCCTCATTCTAATCACATATATTTATTAAAAATAAAAACACCCCAAATCTTTACCATCAGATGTCTTCATCTGTTCTTTTAAGCTTGCAATCCAATAATGCTTGAAGCCATGTCCAAATAAAAATCTATATTCCCAAAGGTCCAGTAGCTCTCCTAAATAAATTATATTCCCAAAGGTCCAGTAGCTGTCCCAAATAAATTATATTCCAAAAGTTCCAGTAGCTGTCCCAAATAACTTATATTCCAAAAGGTCCAGCAGCTGTCCCAAATAAATTATATTCCCAAAGGTCCAGTAGCAGTCCCAAATAAATTATATTCCAAAAAAGTCTATGTAAATAATCTTTTTATCTTCTGGTCCAAGGACCCCCTTCTGTAATTCCAAAATGGCTTGAAACATCTTCTGATCTTTATTACAAAGGACCCCTGACATTAAATTAATAGCACCCATGTTTAATAATTAGGCCTCCTTCTCCCTAATCAGCCTCAGCATTAATTTAATAGCATTACAATTTAATAATCCAACATCTCCCCCCCACTGTCAGCAGCACCAATAGTAAATTAATAGCATTTCCATTTAATAAACTCCCACTCCCACCCCAACACCACCCCACTCCCACCAACCCTAACATTAATCAATAACTATGTTTGTAGAGAGCTAGGCACCTCTGATGAAACCGCCTACCAAAGGGTCGGGGAAATGCGTCTGGAGACGTAGGCGAGTCTGGATGCACCTTTCTATATATAACACATATTTTTTTGTTGGCAACTGCAGAGATTGGGTTCTTTGAAACCGAGGCACAGCGGCTAAACAGCTATTCATTCCCACAGCAGTCTGACTGGAGAATTTGCTAAAAGGAGATTGGAAGTTTGTATCAGTCCCTGTAAGGTACACCTAATATCTGGCTGTTGATTAGGAGACTTTCTTTCTGCACCGAGGAGTGCTAAAGCTCCATATTTGAATTGTGATATCAACAACTGTGTTTCTGGATGCTATATACTTGGGACTTATTTCTGGACATTCCGCTATTATGCCAATAGTATACGTGTACTTATAGCTGACTACTTGTGGCTATAAGAATTATCATGCAATATGTGGTGCTATTTTTACAGCTCGTTGAACATTATTGATGATTTATTTTAATTCTTTTAACATTATTAAACAAGCTTATTTTAGTCATACCAGCGCTACCACTTGTTTCTTTTACTTTTGTTCAGTGTTGACAAGACAAGCACTTGTTGTGTGTGGTTATCTGCAGGTGTGTTGCGTAAGAATTCTTATATTCTGCTTTATAGTTATATTCATGGTATATACATTCATTATTATAACCAGCGCTTGGTGTATTTTCTTTATTTATGTAATAAAAAACCCTTGGACCCTTACTCTTCTCTCTATACACCTCTTCCCTGGGTGAACTCATCAGCTCCTATGGCCTCATGTACCACCTTTATACTGATGACACTGAACTTTATCCCTCCTCTCCTGATCTCTCTCCCTCCCTCCTATCTAGGGTGTCCGCCTGCCTCTCTGCCATCTCCTCCTGGATGTCCTCTAGATTCCTCAAACTCAATCTCACCAAAACTGAACTCATTGTCTTTCCTCCCCCTCATACCTCCTCCCCCTCTGACCTCTCTATCACTGTCGACACCTCCTCTATCTCCCCTGTCCCCCAACTTCACTGCCTCAGTATCATCCTCGACTCCTCTCTCTCCTTTGCCCCTCACATTCTCTCTCTTGCTAAATCCTGCCGCTTCCAGCTGCGTAACATCGCACGCATCCGGCTCTTCCTCTCCCAAGATGCCACCAAATGTCTTATTCACTCTCTGATCATCTCCCGCTTGGACTACTGCATCCTTCTCCTTACTGGTCTCCCCCACTCTCATCTCCCTCCCCTTCGATCTGTACTTAACGCAGCCGCTAGGCTTATCTTCCTTTCTCGCCGCTCCTCTTCTGTCTCCCCCCTCTACCAAGCCCTTCACTGGCTCCCCTTCCCCTACAGAATCCTGTTCAAGCTCCTCACTCTCACATACAAGGCCCTCGCCAACTCCATTTCTCCCTACATCTCCAACTTCCTCTCTATTCACGCTCCATCCCGCCCTCTCCGATCTGCCAATGACCGTCGCTTCTATTCCCCTCTGATTACCTCCTCCCACGCGCGTATCCAAGACTTCTCTCGCGCTGCCCCCCTCCACAGGAACAAGCTCCCTCCCTCCTCCCCCAATCTGTCCAGTTTCAAACGGGCTTTAAAAACCCACTTTCTTAAAGCCTTCCAGTCTCCCACTTAACTTCCTACCTTTTCTTCTGCCTCTCCCCCTTCTTCCCCCTTCCCTGAATCTGCCTCAATTCCCCCTTTCCTCCCTCTCACCCCTGTGTCTCTCTGTATGTCTACCCCTCCCATTAGATTGTACGCTCCTTTGAGCAGGGCCATCTCTCCTCCTGTTTCCACCACTTTTAACTCTGCTCTCCAGCTACCTATCCCCCACCCTTCTGGGGGTCTCCCCATCATCTGCGCCCACCCTCTTGGGCTCCAGCGTTTGCGGATCTTCCCTCCCCCCTCTCTCTAGCTGTGCTTTCAGCTTATTGAGTTACTGTGATTATTGTTTACTGTACCGTGCCGTCTCACCTCGCACTGTAATCGTTTGTCACTGTATGGCGCTACGGACACCTAATGGTGCCCTATAAATAAAAATTAATAATTAATAATAATAATAATTAAAAACCTATATCCCCACAAGCACCAAAATCAAACTAATGAACTACAAATTTCCCCTACATTTATTAGACTATTAATACTAACAAAGACGTCTCCATCTTTTGAATATATTACGGATTCATTTTGTATTGTTATATTTAATTACTTATTATGTTTTATGCTATTTATGTGGCATATATTTATGACCCTCAAAGAAAATCTCGCCTCCTCTCCAACCCCCAGGCCCCTGAATTGCCCTTTGTTCTCACCAGTCCTCTCTAGCCCTCTATTTTCTCCAGTCACCTCTCCCCTCTGTCCTCCAGCCTCCTGTCTACCATGTTTTCTCCAGCCCCATCTCCCCCATTTTAATCACCCTCCTCTCCCCCATTTTCTCCAGTCCCCTCTGCCTCCTGTTCTCTCCAGCCACTTCTTGCTCCATTATATCATCAAGTAATGTAATTATCTTTTTTTATTCCTTTTTCTTCTTTCCTACTTCACTGCTGCTTCTTCTTTCTTCTTTACTGGCTCTTCTCGACTCCTCTCTATCAACAGCGTTGTGACGTCTCGCCACAATGCTGTGGCGCCCTTTCTATTGCCAGACAAGTGTTGAAATGCGTTGCTGCCCTCTGCCAGCACCACATTCATGTACACATGGGGTATGCATTAAGGTAGTGGTTCCGAAACTGTGCGCCTGGGCTCCCTGGGGTGCCTTGGAGATCTCACAGGGGTGCCTCAGCCAGGGGCAGTGGTAAGCAAGGCGGGGGACTACTTGGTAATTACTTTGGCTTAGGGGTGCCTAGAAAATTTTTTGGAGACCATAAGGGTGCCTTGAATTGAAAAAGCTTGGAATCCACTGCATGAAGGGAAAATGGCGGGTAGCCAATGCACCCCCCACCCCACATGGACTTGCACCCAGGGGAAGTCCCACCGCCTACACCATCTTCGTTATGGCACTGTGAGAACACCCTCTGCCTGGAGAGTACAGTCAGAGTATGCACATGTAAGAGATGCCGGTGTAAAGATATGTGGTGATGAAGACCATAAGCACATAACTTTACTAGTTAAGCACCCCTGGCAAAGTTTGCCGGAGGTGTGGTGTCCATGAAACTGAATGGATAAGGTGGCCCTTTGTACACCTCCCTCCCCATGTGTTTGAACCAGAGATATTGCACCCCCCTGTGTGGCTTCTTCTTCTTGCTGCTGGGCTTAGTGCTAACTGCAAAGAATAGTCTACCAAAATCAGGACAGTCGAGAGGTATATTTATATATACATTAACTCTGTAGTTTATTCCTCCCATACCATCCTCTACCTTAATTTATTTTTCTACAAAAGCCCTTACATTTGTTATTTATATCTCCCCCACCACCCTTGCCTTTCCCTGTAATTAATTTGTCTCCCACAGCTTTCTCCTCCTGTAATTATATTCCTGTTATTCATCATCTGTTCTCTTTCCCGTAGTTTATTTCACCCTCCTCCAACCATTACAGTGAGGGGGTAAATCAATTGCAGTGCAGGCAGCCGATGAGACGGATGTCAGTCTGTGTGATCATACGCACCATCTGCTTCTTGCTGCTCCTCTGTGTCAGGCTAGGCGAGGAGGGCCGGGCATTAATATTTACATATCATATACATAATTAAACACACCCCTTTTTCCCATTGTCAGCCAATAAGGAAAGGAGCTGAGTTGAATTTATATTCCTGCCAACCAGGCGTGACGGGGAGGAAAAGGGTGTTCTATCATTGGTAATGTACAGTAAGGGCGTGTTCGAGCAATCGCATACGGACTGAGACAGGGACGTAGCCGCAGTTATGGCTGGAAAAGTGTTTTTATTTGTTGGTGGTCAGGGGCAGTGGCGAATGATGGTGATAATGAACACTTGAACTATCGAACCACTCGTGATTAGAAGCTTATTAAGACTTTAGTAGTCGCTCTGTCATAGATTAGGATTTTTCCAAGCGTGCTGCAGCAAAGAAAAAAAAAATGTTTTATGTATGCATGTTGGAAAGTTACACCTGCTGTATTAACTAGGCTATATAATGATGCCTTATAGCAGTTGTTTTCGTAGCATATAAAATAAAAAGATTTTTGCACATGTTAGCAAGTTGCACGTAAGTATCTGAGGGTGTGTGTCTGCTTTCAATCGGACACATCTGCTACTCATACGGACCTGGACACATCTTCGACTGAATATGGCGTACATACCTGCACACTTGTGCAAGTTACACTTATGCTCGCATTCCACTCAGGCCCTTAACGTTCTAGAAGCCCACTGAACATTGGCGACCACCTTTGCTTGCCTAGTGCAGGCCCGGCGCTCCCATTAGGCAAGGTTAGGCACTTGCCTAGGGCACCGGGCTCTGGAGGGCGCCTGGAGGGTGCCACAGAATTCTAAAAGACTTTAGATGCACGGGGAGTGGAGGGGAGGAGACGGAGCAGAGAGGCGGCGGTGGTGAGACAAGGTAAGGAGAGACGGGGTGAGGGGAGAGTAGGGAGGAGGGCGGCGATTTTTGCGGGGGGCGGCGATTTTTGCGGGGTGGGGGGGCGCCACTTATTTAAAAATGCCTAGGGCGCCGTGGACCCTAGCACCGGCCCTGGCCTAGTGGCAGCGCCAGCCTTGGAAATTTGACAAATAGGCGTCTTTCAGCAAATCAAAATGTGCTGCACATCTCTATATGTGCAGTTTTTAAATGGCTTTTATTGCCTTTGAGTGTAAAACTGAGAAAAGTGCTGACAAGGGCTATGGTCCTCAAATAAAATGCAATAAAATAGCATTATTATGCATTACTAAAGCATATGCATTATTATTTTAGTAAATAAATCATCTAACAGAGAGAGGTGAAATTGTTTGAAAATATGAAATCACAATGATGCTGCAATACATAATTATTTCCAAATCATTCAGCAAGACAGCGTGACTAGACTTTAAGTTATATCTTAAATAGTTGTATCTTAAATAGCATAGCGCAAATTGCTTTAAATCTGTGGAAATACAAGAACATGTAAATAATGTTGACTTTTGACTATTGTTTTGTTGTAATGAACCTCACATTCATTATGTGGTGCAGTACACTCTTATAGCCTATAGGTGTCACTGTTACTGCTGACAGTATTCTTTGCAGGCGGCAACAGAAACAAGATAGCAAAGAATTCTGAAAAATAATTATCTCAACAATTTAAAGTATGTGTTTTTTTTTCTAATGAAATAAATTGTAAAGGTTAATTATATTTAATTGCACATAACACAATCACACTTGGATATCGCCCCTCTTTATATTTGATGATTGTTCCCTTTAAAACTGGTAAATCACAGCAATCCCAACACCTTCACTCATAAACAAATGATTTCTCTCCAAGGAGTCATTTCAAATCAGAACCATATATTCAGTCAACTTTTCGGATCTAATCCTATTGATTCCATATCGATGTCTTAATTGTTAATGTTAAATTATGTGTACTAAATTAATCTTCACTTTATTTTTGTCAGCAGCTCTGTCGGCCTCGTTACTCATCCCTCCCTTTCCTGATTAATGTTGCAATGTTATGTACATCTTGGCTCTCTATTCCGTTAATGCATCACCAGGCCGCCATTTCACTGACTGTTCAAGATGACATGATACATAGACCGCTGGCACAAATTGGATCGGCAGCTGTGTCCTTGTTTCCTATTGATTTATTCCTTGAATATTCCGGCTTCCTAATCTACATCATGTGTTTCAGGTTCTGTTCATTTATCACTTGTTGTTACAGTCTGCTCTGACATGAGTTTTATGCTCAAGAAAACATTTTCAATACAGTGCGTCTATTTATGCCAAGCCTGCTTTGGCAAAATTTTGTTCAAAGGCTGTATCTTAAATTTCCAACATTAAATCCTCTGTATATTATTAAGTGAATGAAGTCATCCGAATAAATTAATTTGGGTTCCGGTTCCAAATCTCATAATTTCTGCCATCTCATAATTTATGGACATTTTTGGACATAGTCTTTTAAAAATATAGGGCCTGATTCATTAAGGATCTTAACTTGAGAAACTTCTTAATTCAGTCTCCTGGACAAAACCATGTTACAATGCAAGGGGTGCAAATTAGTATTTTGTTTTGCACATAAGTTAAATACTGACTGTTTTTTCATGTAGCACACAAATATCAACTTTAAATTTCAGTGTACAAATAAGCTATCAAGTATTTGTGTGCTACATGAAAAAACAGTCAGTATTTAACTTAGGTGCAAAACAAAATACTAATTTGCACCCCTTGCATTGTACCATGGTTTTGTCCAGGAGACTGAAATAAGAAGTTTCTTAAGTTAATATCCTTAATGAATCAGGCCCACAGTGCCCATGGTCTTTACTTAAACACTGAGGTGGCTTCACTGTGACCTCATTATAATTGTTATGTAGACCTGTGTTGATTCCACTTTCTTGCCACTTTCCACCTCTTAATGCAATTAGATTTGAAATTCCGAGCACTAATAGTTATCATACTGTGACGTTAAATTCTAATTACGTTAGGTGAGTGAAGTGGTGTCCACGATCATTCGGAGGAAACCGCGGTAGCCCTTTCCACTATGCTCTTTGAATTGGCGCCTCTACAATGTCCTGTGTCTGCAACGGAAGGGGAACCCAGAGCAGAGACCCAACCTATCCAGATATAAGGACATGTCCAAAACTGTATATTCTTTTTAAAGAACACAAAGTCTCAAGTGGTATTCGTTTTTTCTGACAATAATTCTGGGAAGTAATTTATTTTAAATTAATGTTGAGGCTAAACTAGAGTTTCCAACACATTTTTCCTAAAATTGTATAAAAATATATTGGAATATTTTAAATTCCTAGTATTGCCTAATTATTTTAGAGCGGAAGTTTAATTAACTCATTATACCCCAGTTAGTGAAATAAAGGGCACTTGTCATCTGTTCTTACGTCTTTCATCATAGTTCATGTCTTTTGGCCATAGGTGCCTGCATGCCACCATATTTCTGACCTAATTGTACCAGGATGTGGTCACATTTCCGACAAATGACATGCTAAATGCCGACACTTCCATTCTAGTGACAGCTTCAAAATGCAGGCAGTGTGAATGTCGACAATCACTTTGCCGACATAAAAATGGGAGCAATGCCAGCAGGCCCGGCGGCTATACAGCCGTCAGAACAAAACTGTTATAGAATAATAACTAATAAAGTTTTAAAACTACACCCCCCTCCCAAAACACATCCAGACCTGTGCACAGTGTCCACATTTTGAGCTGTCACCAGATTGGGAGTGTCGGCATTTAGGCTGCCAACATTTTCATGTCAACAGGATTACTGTTGACATGCACATTGTCTAGATTTTGTACCCAGCCCATTGCACCATGACAAAGTGTTTCAATATGACTGTTTCCTTATTCTATAAGAGAGCCTTTTTGTACTTTCACTTATTTGCTATATGTTAAGATGAATAATCCGGTGGTACTCGTTACCACGGCACTGTGAACCCCGACAAGATTTAAAACGACAGGGGAATCACGATTTCTGTAATTCCTACACTACTGAAATGACTACTTACCAATTGTCAGACCTGCATTTTCTTCGGCTTTTCAAATCGCCGTCCAGTGTGTAATCCGATTGGCCGAAATATGTACACTATCAAATGACGTGTTTTACTGTAGATAGACTGAAAATGCCGGTTTTAAAGCGGCAATACCCGGACCCCACGCCTCTATAATGCAATACAGGCGTGGGGTCGTTTTAAATCTTGTCAGGGTTCACAGTGACAGATTAACGTACCCCACCCGAATAATTTGCCTGCTCCAAATCATATTATTTTTATTGCTGATTTGCAAGTGGCCACAGTGCTCCACAGCACTATTTAGTGGAGAAATTAGGGTATACATAATCCAAGGTAAACAAAATGCTGATTTGAAAATAGGGTAGGGAAGACCATGAACGAGCCCACAATTTAATTGGAAGAGGAGCGAGTGTGGCTCAGAGTGCATATTGAGGCTGCATTCATCTGTGTAGTATGGGTGGGAGTAGGGTAAGATCTAATAAAGAGGTTTTCAGAGAATGTTTAAAGATTTGAAGGCTGTGGTCTTATCAGGGCAGTAGGGATTTTATAAAGGGGTAGCGGCACAGGAGAAGCTTTGTAGGTGGATACAGGCCAGGGGTAGATCTAAGAGGGAGAGAATTTTTAGATGATATTTGAGATGTATGCAGGGGTGGTGTTGTGGAGAGCTTTGTAGGTAAGGGTGAGTAATTTGAATTGGATTTTGAAGGACACTAGGAGCCAGTGTAGGGATTTGCAAATCATAGGAAAGTCTATTTATCATGGAGGTACAAGTACCCACACTGTCCTCAGGATGGCGAAAGCAGAGTCTGGGCACAAGAAAAAAGCATTTTTTTATTTTTTTCATAGTAAAATAGTATTTTTGTTTCTAATTTTTTTGCTTATTTTATTTGTTTTATATCCTTTTTCTCTTTTTTAATGAAAGTCCACTGCACATATGAGAACCAGCGATGCCATCTTATGCATGCGCGGAGGCTCCCTGCACTGGGCTGGCGAGCGGTTAAATCACTCGTACCGCTACCTTCTTTCATAAATTGGGGTGAAACTCGATTTTCTTTCGATGTGATAAGGTGCATTTATGTTCCATGTTTAACAGAGGGCCAGGGAGGTTGATTTTTACAAGTGCTCAGAGATGGTGAAGGCCAGGCCACAGCCTATACTTTCAGTGGAAAATTAATATACTTGCATTTTACACTGTACACTGTCTGGGCACTTTTTGACCAATGCAAAAAACAAAAAAACATGCATCGACACAAATAATAAGGATAACTTATGGCTCTTTACTATTAAGAGATGAAAAATGCTAAACTGAACAATATGTTAGAAGTAAAACTAATATTAATCATGGGGGATGGTCCAAAAGTGTTAGTAGTAGGGATTCAGATTTGATGTTTTCACTCTTTGGGGTATATTTACTAAACTGCTGGTTTGAAAAAGTGGAGATTTTGCCTATAGCAACCAATCAGATTCTAGCTGTTATTTTGTACAATGTACTAAATAAATGATAACTAGAATCTGATTGGCTGTTATAGGCAACATCTCCACTATTTAAAACCCGCAGTTTAGTAAATATATCCCTTTGTACCAATCTCATTTTCCATTGGATCCACAAATTACACAATAGTAGACAAAAGCTTAATTTTCGGAGGGCAGTTCCCAAAACAGGAATGTGCTTCGGCCCTTATGTATGCACAAGGTGGACAGATAGGTGCATTTGTGCAAAATAAACATCTCCTCTTGTTTATACAGTGCTAGTGTGGAGATGTCACCGGTGCCCGAGAAGCAGGCGAAGATGCCCGCGATCGCCGTGTCCCTGGAGGGACAGAAGATGTCCCCAGCTCCTGTGCCCAGCAAGAGGGTGAAGAAGGAATAAAGAAGTGACTTACCCATCCAGCGCTCCAGCGGCGGTAAGTATGTCTTCTTTCCTGCAGGTCCCGTCTGCGGAGGAAGGATGAGCCAATCAGGGCTCATCTTTTCCCGCTGGCCAATCAGCGGCCAGGTGCACGAGCCAATCGCGGCTCACGCCCGGCCATTTAAAAGATTGGTACCGACGCGAGCCAATCAGCGCTCGTGCCGGCTGATGACATCACGCTGGCGACTATATAAGTCGCCGGGTGGCGCCATTTTGCCAGAAGAGAGTTGGCGGCGGAGAAAGAAGGACGTCGTGGGATGTCCAGAGCGGCGAGTCAAGAACAGAAGCAGCGGAGATCGCCGGCGGGGAGCCCTTGTAAGGGCTGAGAGCGCCCCCCCTCCGGAGCAGCCAGAAGACCCGCGCCGAACGGGAGAAGAGGCGCCGACGGCTGGAGGGTCTGGAAGACCCGGGAAAAAAGAAAGTAGAAGACGGCGTGGCAAGTTGAGATTCCTGCGCAGAGCAGGTAAGTACCCTCAATGTTAAATTCCGGCACTAGGCCCGTGGCCACGGTCGGGCACAAGACCCTTGGGGACAGAAAATTAGGGGCACAAGGCCCAGGGACTTGGGCACTAGGCCCCGATAAAGTTAGTGGGCCAGTAGGCCACATTGTTAAAGGGCACAAGGCCCCGTTAGCTAGTGAGGGGGACTCTGAGCCCCAGAGATAAAAGGGCTCAAGGCCCTTAGTTAGTTAGTGGCCTAGAGGCCATAGGAGAGGCCACAGGGCCTGGTTAGGGACTGATTGTCCATAGGCTTTTACGGGCACAAGGCCCTCAGTTAGTCAGGGAGGCCACAGGCCTAATTAGGCAGGGGCTAGAGCCCCTCGGTAGTAGGGCACAAGGCCCTAGTTAGTGGGCTCAGAGCCCTGAGTTAGAAAGGGGGCTGAGGCCCATAGTCAGAGCACAAGGCTCTGTGGGCCACTGTGCACAAGGCACATGGTTTGAAGGGCAGACGGCCCTGGTGGTGTGGTAGAGGCGTGAGAGCCTCGTTAGTGTAGGCGCGGTCCTGTGTGAGGTGAGCACACAGAGTTAGGAAGTACAGTAGAGCGGAGGCTCCTGTGGTGCTGTAGCAACCGGCTGGTTGGCTAACAGCGGTGTGCTCTGGTGAGTAGCGTGTAAAGTACTGTATACTGTATTTATTCTGTCTGTGCGGTGAGTATTGTTTGTATTACGGTATTTTGGGGTGAGCTACATAATTGTTTCCAGGGGCAAGACGTCAGGCCCCCATTAAAGGTAGGCTCTTGTTCCTGTGTTTTCCTGTACTAACCCGTGTTGTGGGGACAAGTGTAGTTACCAGCGTACACATAGTCAGGGAAGAACACACGTAGCTTTCCCATCCCTTAGGTCCCTGGGGTCGCACTGGTTTCCAGAGGGGGTGACTGAGTGAGTCAGTGGCAGTGCAGCACAGCTCAACGCAGTTCCAGGGGGCGTCCCGTGGTTCAGGTTGAGAGTCCCAGTCCTCAGTTCCGTGCAGGTTACCTGGCGGTTCCGGAGTGGGATACGTGTTCGATACCTGGGTGCAGGCAGTCGGGCGGTTCAGTTCGATCGGCAGTTCCGGGCAGCAGTTTGTACGCAGGTTAGTGCGCTGTTCCAGTGAGCCTCAGTTGGGCCTCGTGCAGCCGGTCCTTAGGATCCGTGGGTGACCCCATAGCAAGAAGGCAGCTTCTTGGTACGACCTGGGTGAGGGGGTTAGGAACCGCCCTCCGGTATAGTCCATGAACAGCGGCTGGTGTTCCCCGTAGTGGTTAGTGAGCAGTTCCGTTAGCGCACCACACCTAGTTAGTCATAGTTGTTGACTTCGTTGCGTTGCCGACCATTAGAGCGTTGTTAGGGTCGGGTCGCTGTTGTAGCCAGTTTAGCATTTGTGGGTGCCCATCCTAGTCTCACTGAGAGTGCAGAGGGAGGCTGTGTGTTCCTTGTCATCCGCAGGTGTCGGGGAGGTGCAGGAGAACCGGATCGGAAGTGGGAGTGTCCCGGTGAGTATCACGCTCGATTCCCCCTTTCAGTTAGGCCCTCACTGGCAGGTGTGCGAGGTATTTGAGGCGGGACTAGTCCTGGTCTCAAGTGCCTGTAGTCCCCTGTGCCTTGGCAAGAGCAAAGTGAGGAGGCGGCAAGTGAGCTTGGACTGACCGTGTCCTCGTTCTTTGCCGTATTCTCAGACAGCCCTTACCTGGTAGGCACGGCCATAATCTTTGTCTCTTTCTTAGAGGGACGTGGTTGGAGGTGACAAGGGTTGCGGCTGCGGATCTGCTGGGATCAAATCGCAGCTGGGATATCGGAGGCGGATTGGAGGTGACCATCGTTTACAAGGTAAGTTCTTTTAGGGTTGCGTCTGTCCTGTTTCCCCCACAGGGGGCGTTACACTAGTGAATATAAGGCATCCACCTGTAGTATTATTTATGTATATATATATATATATATATATATATATATATATATATATACGTACACACACGTCCTAATCCCTAGTTAAACAGTAATAAAAGCTGATCTTTCATACACAGACGGCTCGAGGTAATACATAAAGATGACTTTGTTAGCTACTGCTGTAACAGATGTCGCTGGTAACACAATGCTAGTGCTGATGTATGTGTTAATCCAAATTTTAACTACGATCTGTTGAAACGAATGGTAATTTCCCTGCGGTAATTCATATGCAAACATTTTTACAGAGAATGCAGAAAGATTATTTAAATATTACAGGACTTGACATTTGTGGAGGAATACAACTAACAAAATAGGAGATATTCCACTATTCAGGGATTATAAACTTAATGTAATAATTTACCTAAATTGCTATTATAACATAGCCAAAAAAGTCATGATGGCCAAAAATGTTTTAACATTAAACGTCTGTCATGGAGACTGCAGAATGTATGTCATACAGAGTGCAGGCATTAATAAAACGCAATGCACATCTTATTTACCGTATTTCCCCATGTATAAGACGCACCTGTATAAATCATGTGAAAAAATTGAGGATAATGTTTATAGTCTTTTGCAGAGTAATTGGTGACTGCAAAAAACATTATCCTCAATTTTTTCACAGAGTAATTGTGCAGCGGGCACAGAGAGGAGAGACGGAGTTTTAACGCTATTGCTAATTCTGCCTTACCCTGTCAGATGCTTCCTCTGTCCGGTAAAGTCTTCTTTCTTCTGTCTGTCTGATCCTGAAGCTGGAAAGTCGCTTACCGTCCTCTTCGCGATGACCGGATGTCCAATCAGGACTTTGACAAAGTCCTGATTGGACAAAACACCAAATGCAGAAACCGGTTCATGCACCACATCTGGCCATCGCGAAGAGGACGGTAAGCGACTTTCCAGCATCAGGATCAGAACGGACAGAAGAAAGAAGACTTTACCAGACAGAGGAATCATCTGACAGAGTAAGCGCTACTACAACTGTATAAGACTCATCCAGTTTTTAGACCCAAAATTCTGGGGGAAAAGGTGCGTCTTATACATGGGGAAATACGGTAAATATTTAGAACTTTTAACAAACTTGTTCTTGAGAATACACTGGAAGTACACATCCAAACTATCAACCACTATAGAAATTAGACTTCAGAAGGGGGAGAGTAAATTCATGTATTTACAAAGAAACAAATATCCGCACCAAAGACACATTCTGTAGTACCTTGTATACTCTATTTATAATTTATATTTGTGTGTTTGCAGCCAACATCCTATATAAAATAATTAAGGTATGAAATTATAACTTTTCTCACACAACTATGCGGTGCTCCTTAGAACAATGAAACAAAGGGAGGGAAGAAGGGAAGAGAGACAGATTCTGATTGGGACACTCTTTTACATTTATTAAAATTAATTATTAATTATTTAACTCATTTATAACATTCCATATTCTATGTTCTGAGATTTAATTCAGCAAAAAGTCCCGTTGGAGCCTTGCATGCATATCCTCATCATGCGAGGCTCCATGCTAAATTATATCGCCCTGTTATAGTCTTTATGTAAGAACACCTTCAAACCAATCATTATTATTTATTTATATAGCGCCACCAATTCCGCAGCGCTGTACAGAGGATATTTGTCACTCACATCAGTCCCTGCCCCATTGGGGGTTAGACTCTAAATTCCCTAAGTCACACACACTAGGGACAATTTGATAGCAGTCAATTAACCTACCAGTATGTTTTTGGAGTGTGGGAGGAAACCAGAGCACCCGGAGGAAACCCACGCAAACACAGAGAGAACATACAAACTGTACACAGATAGGGCCCTGGTCTACAATTGAACTCATGATTACCATGCTGTGAGGTAGAAGTGCTAACCACTGAGCCCCCATGCTGCCTAATGAATGAGGGAAACAAAAATAAATTCTATAAAAGGGTTGAAATGGGTTAATCTTGGAGGCGTAATAGGAGGTGCAAAACCAACCATTCCACAAAGCATATAGACATCTTCAGAGGAGACAACTCCAAGAACACTTCTTGCCCAAATTATCATCTTCTATTTATATAGCGCCAATAATTCCACAGCGCTGTACAGAGAACGCACTCACATCAGTTCTGCCCCATTGGATCTTACAGTCTAAATTCTCTAACAAACACACAGACTAGGGTCCATTTGATAACAGCCAATTAACCTACCAGTATGTGTTGGAATGTGGGAGGAAACTGGAGCACCCAGAGGAAACCCACACAAACAGGGGTAGAACATACATGTTCCACGTAGATAGGCCCATGGTCGGGAATCAAACTCCTGATCCCAGTGCTGTGAGGCAGAAGTGCTAACCACTAAGCCACCGTGGTGCCCAATGGATGAGGAAAACAAAATAAATTATATAAAAGGGTTGAAATGGGTCAATCTTTGGAGGCATAATAGGAGGTGCAAAACCAACCATTCCACAAAGCATATAGACATCTACAGAGGAGTAAACTCCAAGAACACCACTTGCCCAAATCATCATCATCTATTTATATAGCGCCAATAATTCTGCAGCGCTGTACAGAGAACGCCCTCACATCAGTTCTTGCCCCATTAGAGCTTACAGTCTAAATTCTCACACAAAGACTAAAGCTAGCTACACACTACACAGTTTTCGTCCAATAATCGGCTCAATAAGCCGACATACGACCGCTCGTTCAAAAGACAGGTCAGTGTGTGTTGTGACACGATGGTCGAAGGTCTGCCCAAGTGGGCGACTGTCGCTTCATTTGGTTGGTCGTACCGTTAAATATTTTCGTTCCAATCTCGTTTCCGCTGTGTAGTGTGTATAAGTTTCCGACCGATCCACAACAGTGAGTACGAAATTACAGTCATTGCTCGCGACAACATGGCTGTAAAAAGTCGCTAAAGGAACGTCCGCTCTTCCCTTTATAGTCCTAAACAAGGCTAGTGTGTATGCAGTCCATGGACCGAGCGATCGGACCATCGATCACATGTAAAATCTGCATAAAACGTTGGTAGAAAATTCTGCAGTGTGTACTCAGCTTAAGGGTCAATTTGATAACAGCCAATTAACCTATCAGTATGTTTTTGCAATGTGGGAGGAAATTGGAGCTCCCGCACTAAAACCCACGCAAACATAGGGAGAACATACACACTCCACATAGATAAGGCCATGGTCGGGAATGAAACTCATGATCCCAGTGCTGTGAGGCAGAAGTGCTGACCACTGAGCCACCGTGCTGCCCATCATGGCACAAATGCACCAATTTGAGGCCAGACACTGAATCGGAAATGCTAGGAGGACATGATGAAACTTTATTCATTGGTTTACCTGAATTTAGAAAACCAGGCAGTTAAATATTGATGAAGACAGTCTATCCGATAGAGGACAGAGTCCTTCTCCTTGATCACCTCATTGACCCTAGTTAAAGCTGTGGTAGTTGATTTCTAAAACAAGGATGAAAGTCTTAACCTGAGTTGAGGAAATGGATCAGAAGGGAATTTGTATGGTGGGAAATTAGGAATTTAATAGGGTATTAAAGTGCCCTGTTATAGTGGGAATCATATTATGGATTTATGCCCACTAAGGCTTAATGAAGTTGGATGTCCACCATAAGAGAAGATTTGTTCCCTATCCTCCTTCCACATACATATTTTCAACAGAGACCTTACTGAACTGGATACATAAAGCCCTATGCAAAACGTAGATGTAAAATGTGTTCCAAACAAAAGATGCAATTACGTGTACAGCCTGAATGTCACATAGTTTGGGATATAGTATGTTAAATGGTCTGTATTGTTAAAGAGCGTGATAAGCATATTATAATGCTGTGGTGACTCCCTGATGACTGGCACTTTAATGTACAATTAAAAAATAAAAAACGGCATGCCCCCCAAGTGATTTAAGCACCAGTGCAAAAGCCAGATCGGGTAACACGAAAACACTCCTGTGAATGATTGAATATTCTCTGTAAAATGCTTGTTAGTATGTAGGTGCTATATAAATAACTGTTATTTAATAATTAATAAACACATTTACAGAGTTGGGTCTCCCTGTCATAATGTGACACAGCTCCAGCCTGTTCAGGACGGGGCTGAATTCCTTAGGGGAGGAAAAAAATGTGACACCCCCTGTAAAAAAAACTCCCCCGTGCTGAAAGCACTGGGACCCCACCCAACACCCATGATGATGAGAATTGGGCTAAAAGTTTATCACTCTTGGCTGATAAGGACAAAATCAAGGGGGCATGGCTATTACAAGCTTGGTTGTTGACATTATAACAGGAAAATCCACACCATGGGGTCCCACCGTCACAGTATCAACCAGCCGCAGTCTGTTTGGCACAGGGCTGAATTCCATAGATTAAAAAATGCACACCCCTCAGAAGAAAACAGCCTCGTGTTGACAGCACTAGGGTTTTTACCAAACACCCCTGGGGCAATGGGTGTGGGGTAATAAAGTTAAAATTGTTATCAGTATATTTATTTTTTTACTTGTACACTAGAGGTCACAGCAAGCCCTACACTGTTTGGGTATGCTTTAGCTTGTAGATCTTCAATCGCCAGAATACCCATGGCTGCCAGAGCATGCTGGCATTTGTACTGACATCCAGGGATTGCAGAAACCTGTAGTGCACCTTTAAAAAACATACAGTAAACTAGTCAGACACAACATGAAAAAAGTACTTTTTAAAAAAAAATAAAAACACCCCCCACCACTTTACTGCTCACCTAAATCCTGGGTAAAATCTTCCTGTTTGGTAAAATAAAATAAATGTGTTCAGTGAAGATGAAATGCTGGCAGCCAGGGGTATGCTGGCACTTATAGTTCTACGAGCATCAGCATACCCAAGCAGTTTATGCAAGCCCACAGTTCTTTTGCTCCCTTTACTTTTTCCCTTGTCTTACCTATAGAACCTGTATTGTTTCCTACCACTGTTTCCTGTCCACACCAATCCCTAGTCATCCCTTGTGCTTAACTATCATGCCGTTATAATGGAATTTAAATCAATTGCCCCATATATTATGTAAATGTCCTGAAATGTCCTTTCCCTCTTCCTCTCTCTCTGGTACCTCTGCCGTATTTGCCCTAGGATGAAGCATGTAAGTTACATTCTAGTGGACCATCACTTTCTTTAACGCACTGGGGGGTACATTTATCAATGTTCACATAAAGTGAAAAATAGTTTTCAATCCTTATCGCAACGATAAGGATTGAACTATTTCTCAAATTTATGTACAACCCAGCACAGAAACAACAGTTCCGATAAACTGCTGTTTCTGTGATAAAAAAAATCATACTTACCCCGCCTCTTCGGAACGCGCTGTATCCGGATATCCTCCTCGTCCTCTTCACTTTTCTTCTTACAGCAATTGCGCATGTGCAGTTCGAAGAACTGCACATGAGCACAAACATCTCCGCTCTGTCTCTGCAACTATAGTTGCAGAGCGAGAGCGGTGAGTGACAGGGAGGGATCATGTGATCCCTCCACACATGCGCTGTCCAGCTCTGCTCTTCGGAGCAGAGCTGACAGCACTGAAATTTTTCATTTATGATAATGTACACCAGCTTCAGCTGGCATACATTAACCTGTCAAGTTTCCGAAAAAAATGTTTTTTCAGAACTTGTTAGATTGCGGTTGAGAGCAGTCATCATACTATTGAATGGTGACTGCTCCCAAAAACGAAAAGGAGTGCAAAGCAGCAGATATCCACGATATCTGCTGCGATGCACCCTTCTTAAATATGCGGGATACACAGAGGTACCTGGATTTCACGATAGTGCACTTTCATTATTTGTTAAATATGCCCCTGGAAGAGATTTCACTGTAAAAGAACAGTTTACATGAAACATATTTCTACCAGAGTAAGGGAGTATTTACAGTTACAAAGAACTGCAAATAAAAGGCATAAGGTAGTGACATCTCTTAAATTTCTGCTATTAGACTACACACGTGGAGATGACCATTCAGAAGAGGTCAAATAAGACCTAGGGCTAGATTTACTAAGCTGCGGGTTTGAAAAAGTGGGGAAGTTGCCTATAGCAACCAATCAGATTCTAGCTGTCATTTTGTAGAAAGCACTAAATAAATGATAGCTAGAATCTGATTGGTTGCTATAGGCAACATCCCCACTTTTTCAAACCTGCAGCTTAGCAAATCTAGCCCCTAATCTTTACATGATCTAATACCTATGTGCCCTTTAAATCTTCTTTTCTTATAGACAACCCCTCTCGTAGTTTAATAAAAAGTAGGCACGAAAACCAGGGTTTCATTCTCAGGACCCTCAGAGGCAGCATGGGATCTGTCAGTTCCAAGTGGTATACTCCCCTGTTTCATGTATCCTAAAGGATTATTCCACGCAAAACTACATTTTTAGTTTATAATCCTTTAAGACACCATTGTCCTGATTTAGGGGCTTAATTATGAAGCAGTAAATCATGCAGGAACTGTTGTTACTGCATGGTTAAGGCATTTTTTTTAAGTAAAATGTTCATTTACTAAAACGCATTAACCGCAGTCCTCATAATAGTCAATGGGGACTGCGGTCTGGGCAATTTTCTGAAGACGGCATTAGTCATTAAATCTCATTGGGAGAGCATTGCGGTAGAAGGATCTTCAGATCCCTCTACGCAGCTCATCTGCTTTCCCGTCTGGTTCACGATGGCAAAATGTCTCTGCGCAAGGCTGACCTTAGGGCAAAGGCTCCTCGTGGAGAGACAACGGAAGTTTGAAGGTAAGCGAAATCATGGCCGGGACAGCCTCCTATCAGACGCGATGCCCCGGGATGATTTTTTAATAATCAAACTGAAATGTCGTTGCGATGACAGATTATAATTAACAGAGCAAGACCCTGTTAATTAATAAATGGGTCCATAAGAATTAAATGAAAACATTACGACTTTTACTTACACACAAAAAGGTATATATACTTTTGTCCCTGTGGCTATACTTTGAGTACCTGGGGTCATTTTTGTCAGCAGCCAATTAACTTTCCAGTATGTGTTTTTGGACTGTGATAGGATAACATACAAACTCAATACAGATAGGAACCTTGTTGGAATCGAACCCAGGACCCCAACACTGTAAGGCAGCAATTCCACTGTGATGGTCATTTTCCTTCCCTCCAGCCGTAACTATGTAAGAAGTGTACATTCCCTGAAACATGTAACAACATCCCTGGGGATTCTGTATTTAAATTCAGCGTCTATAAATATGAACATAGAACTTATGTAACCTAGGAGACTGCAATTCAATCATTCTAATCTCTGTACTTTTATCACTCTCATTCTTTTTTCTAAAGTGATATAAGCAAAGAAACTCTACCCATGAAGCAGTTCTTAATACACGTCAGTCATTTCAAATATATTATTTACATAATCCACAAAGTTTGGTGTACTCAACATTAATATTCCATAACGGATTTACTCGCTCTTTAAATGCGTGGCAAAGAGTACTCTGCAGGACAGACCATTAAGGCTTGTTTATTGTTGAGTGAATTTAGACTTGATTTGAACTTCTTTCTATTGCCATAGTGTATTCACTGCGAAGCCTCAACACGTCAAACAAGAGTGCAATGTGGGGCACGCACGCAGCTTGAAGAACAGACGCTTTCCATCAACTAAGAAGTTTAGCGGATAAAATATTAAAATGGTTGCATTCCGTAAAAAAAAGTTTGTAGGTAGAAAGGAAAAGTTCTTTTACCATCACGCATTTTTCAGAAACACTGGAACAATTGATTTATTTTCTATAGAGAATTCAATCTGCAGCTTATCAGTTTGTAAGATAAGCAATTATAAAGCTCACTTGGCTGAACAAAACATTTTCCTATCTTGTAAAACATCAAGGACACCATAAAATAATACTTCATTTTGGGACATAACATTTCTTTGTGATGAATGTTTATCACTTTTAGATTACAGTACGGCATGGTCACTTCAGAGAATGTAGCTGTTTTTCATTTATTCATTCTTGCTCGGCTTTCTTTCCTACTGTAAAAGGATACAAATTGATTACAATATGGCATTATATTATAAAATCCTATTATTATCTGTAGCTGAAGGAGGCACTTCCCCCTGGGATAGGATCGTAATTGAAATAGCCCTTTGCAGTTAACTTTAATGCAATGATCCAATAGGTTTTCTGCTGTTTTTTATGTTAAAGGATAAGCAAATCAATGTATCATTTATTAAAATAAGTTCAGCAGTGTAATATTTAATGTACATCAGTATTGTACTTAACATTCAAGGGTAATATGGGCATGTGATCTATAATCCAGAATCCTGGGACTATTGGATTTCCAGATAAGGTTTTTTCTGTCATTTGGAAAATTGTATCTAGAATATACTAAACTACTTTAAAATTACCACTGCTTCTCCCTCAGTACCCCTGGCATTCTCTTTCCTTATTCAATTGTTTAGCAGCGCTCCTCACAGTGGCTGTAGGCGGAAAATCAGTGTGAACATGTCTGTGTGTATGACGCTATAAATGAGCAG
The DNA here is from genome assembly GCF_038048845.1 of Mixophyes fleayi. Lineage (NCBI taxonomy): Eukaryota > Metazoa > Chordata > Amphibia > Anura > Limnodynastidae > Mixophyes > Mixophyes fleayi. Next base: position 256,806,368 of record NC_134406.1, on the reverse strand, counting down.
CAATTATTTACTTTTTGCTTTCTGATTTTTTAGAACTGTATAGATAATGGGTTTCTGCATAACAGATTCCATTCTTAATTAGTTATTAATAATATTAATCTGTTTGAGGACATAACTGTAATGGACATTTCTAAAATAACATTTCTAAAACCTTACCACTCTTTACTTTCTTAGATATGTCTGTGTAAGTAACATTTATACAATGGTACACAAGACGGAATGTTGCCATACACAAACATTTTCAGTGAACACAAATTTGTATTTTTTGATTAGCTCTTCCAAAGTTAAACATACATAGCATTCAATATAAATACTCAGGGGGTATATTTACTAAACTGCGGGTTTGAAAAGTGCAGATGTTGCCTATAGCAACCAATCAGATTCTAGCTGTCATTTATTTAGTACATTTTACAAAATGACAGCTAGAATCTGGTTGCTATAGGCAACATCTCCACTTTTTCAAACCTGCAGTTTAGTAAATATACCCCCCACCACATTCTCATTTGGAGTTAGCAAAAAAACATAGGACAACTTTGCTCCTGGACAAACCATGTTGCACTGCAAGGGGTTCAAATACATTTATTTATGTTTTTGCATATAGTTAAAATGCTGCTTCAGGAAGCACACAAATACAGAACAGTTTTATTTTTACACTGCATTTTAGCGTTGAACTAGGACACGCCCCCTCCCATCTCTAAATCTGCCCACACATTTTAAATTTACCCCCTCTCCCACCCACTGCAGTGTAACATGGTTTTGTCAGAGTGCAAATTTGCTCCTTTTTTTGCTTTGCCCTTAACTCTAAATGAGGCTCATTGAATGCAATGATCAAAAGTCAGGTAAAATGCAAACCAGTCAGAGGCCTTCAGAAGTTTGCATGCAGATGATTCCAACCATGTGAAGTGAGAGAACTGCAATATACAGATAAGTATTCAACACATATAATTAATTGACCATTCATTAACCTTAAAATTATTGATATGATTCAATTGAATTGAACAGTGGGAGTTCCGAAAATTCTGCCCCTTGAGGCAGCACGTATATCGTGCCAATTACCGGCCACTCACAGATGTCTAGATGTTACTTACAACACTTCACCATGCTGGTACCAGCAGTGAGCGGACAGTCACTGGAGGGAATTGTTTAAAAATATCTCATTCCGCAAAACAAAATGTCTTTTTTAAATTTGGGTGCAGTACCAGGTGCACAAAGCCCTCATTTACCATGGAACACCCTGATCTGCATACCTCATTCCGTCAGAAGATGCTACATTTTGATTACAATCAATATGTATTTACATGCAGACTTGGGTTTGAAAAAGTGGAGATATTGCCTACAGTAACCAATCAGATTCTAGCTGTCATTTATTTAGTACATTCTACAAAATGACAGCTAGAATCTGATTGGTTGCTATAGGCAACATCTCCACTTTTTCAAATCCGCAGTTTAGTAAATATACCCCTTAGACTTGATCTATTAAACCTGTTTTAAAAGAAATTGCCAAGCACATTTTGTGCAGTAATATACGTGTCAGACCATTTCATTTTATCACTTCCAACTACTTTCTTCGTCTTGTTTTATTATTTATTGTACCATAGAAAAGCTTCAGATCATCTGTAAAGCTACGGAATTTGCTGGCGCTATATAAATAAATGTTGATGATGAGGATCTGTATAGATATAGTGCCACAGCTCGATTTGCACAAGTGTGCCTAGAATTCTGCCAAAGGGCACAGGTTTATAGAGTAAGATGGAGACATTTACAGAAGAGCGCAAATGTGCCCCATCTGGTGGGGGAATAGGACATATTGAAAAGCACAGAGTAGGCTCTCAAGTGGATTGCGGGTTTGAAAAAGTGGAGATGCTGCCTATAGCATCCAATCAGATTCTAGTTATCATTTATTTAGTACATTCTACAAAATGGCAGCTAGAATCTGATTGGTTGCTATAGGCAACATCTCCACTTTTTCAAACCCGCAGTTTAGTAAATATGCCACTTGATGTTTACCCCAGCTCAGAGCTGGCAGAGAACAGGTCTTGTACTATACTTGAATTGGGACACATCTTCTCCCTTCCAGTTACCTTCTAGTTGCTTTTTCAATGGAAAAGAGCATTTGTAGGCAAATTTTCCCCAATGTAAAACAAAGCTTCAAACATGGAAAAGAGCCAGAGGTACTGAAGACCTCTCACCCTCATAACTAATTTTAGCTATAAATGAGGTCATGCCAAGCAGTATTTTAGGCAAAAAACAGAAAAGTTCAATTGGATGAAAGAGTTGGTACTACAGTGGTAGAAGGTTGTACTTCTGATGTGATATTTACACTTTCACACAGTGCACTCTTCAGATGTTTGCTGCTCCTCACACCTCAGCGCACTTCTGCATGCAGAGGAGTCTCCTGAAAGTAGACGTGCACAGTCTTAGGGCGGAGTGGACCAGATAGGTAGATGTTTCAGTGCATTGTCCCTCCACACATGTCCCATTCTAGATGCAAGATAGAGAAACTCCATTTCCCTGCGAGGCATTAAACATATCATGAATATTTCATAGCTTCAGACATTATGTATTTTAAAGGAAAGTTCCCCTGCCCCCCAAAGATAACTACAAAAGCCCCACCATCTTTGGAAAACTCACACCTTCTTAGTCCCCACGTTTACACTATTATCCTCCCTACAGTACCTAGACAACTTGAACTCTGAGGGCCTGAGTCATTAAGGAACGTATCTCTGTTTTTTTGTGCTTATCGTACGCAAATCACTTCTGCGCATGTCCAGAACGAGGACACTCTGCTGGCAACGAAAGTGTCACAGAATGTTTCTGGCTGAAGATCACCTGCAGGTATTGGCGCTGCTAGACATGGTGGCGTGGAGTCAAACACTCCTCTGGTCTTCACCAGGGACCCCCGCAAGGGAGTTAGGGGTTCGCTGTGAGAGACGTGCATTTCACAGCCCTCCGAGGTAGCTACCAGCGAGGTGGGCGGGGAGCAATCGTGGTCGTACTGGCGATGGTCTTAACCATGCAGGCAAGCGAGGTACAGAGGAGTAGGCAAAAGCGAAGTCAGGAGGCCAGGAGTCAAAACCAGATAGCAGGAAACAGACCAAAGGGTTATCCAAAGCAACATCAGGGAAAGCTGGTTTGGTACACAGGGATTCAGGGAGGAGACTGCAGCATATACAGGAGTGTTGGAGCATAGGGAGACCTAGATACTCTGGCACCCTAATGGTGAAATAGAGGCCAATTAGCTGTCATTGGTGGACAGTGGTTTCGGAGGTCAGTGTAGCTGACCACCAACAGGAAACGGAGAAGCACGTCTCATTTCCGTAGCAATGGACACGCATGCGCCTTGGGCCTGGCCGGCGAGAGCTGAAGCCCCCGGTGCCGAGCAACGGGATGCACAGGAACAGCAGAGCGGCGTCCGCCCCCGGCAGAGGAGGACAAGCAGGGAGGGCGCCTGAGAGAAAGCAAGTGACAGTTACAACAGTCTATGATTTTGGGGAGTGAACGGGGTGGGGAAGGGGTGTGTGCCTTTACTTGATGCCAAACTCAACTGCAGTATGTCGGAATGAAGCTCTGCGTGTGTGAAAGTTTCTTGTTTTTCTGCCTTATCTCTTGCACCAGCTAAGGGTCTAGTCTAAGTCCTGGGTCAGTATCGTATGCAGCTATAACATGTGTCTGTAATCAGGAGCAACTGTAACAATGTATTTTATGTACTGTAGACTTTAAGGACAGACTAACCCTAATGTTTTTCAAAGGAAAAAAAATAATATATAAAAAATTATTTTTATACAATTTCCATTTATAATCATAAATGACTATATTATTGACAGGTAACATTAATTGATTAATTTTTTTTTCTCTGTGCATTCTTTTGAGATGTGATATTCCACATACGTGTTATACGCATCCTGCAGTGTCTGGTCTAGTACAGCAGAGTGAACCTACACCCATATTCAACACCACACGTATCTTGAGATCCGTTCCTTGCTGACTCCGGGAGTACACAGAGCCGATTTACGATCCGTTGAGAACAACTGTACGATGCGCTCAGTATGCTGCCTTAATGACTCAGGCCGTGAGTGTGTGTCCAGTGACTGTGCCTGGCAAGCTGATTGGATGATCGATGGATGTCTGAAGTTTTAATTAAATATCCCCACAGCATAGAAAGCTGTTTCATGCAGTTATTTTTCCCAGGACTCAGCAGGTAATCCCACAACCCTAGCCGAAATAACGGGGCTGTGTGACACAGCAGAGGTGACGTGAAAGTGGGAGGACCAATCAGAAGCCACAATCACTGAGATTGCAGCTTCTGATTGGTTTATCTGCTCACACAGCCCATCAACGATCCTAAAATACTAAACATTCAGCCACTTAGATGGTAGTGTAGCTTTAATATATATATATATATATATATATATATAATATATAAATGTCTAGTGGCGTGTGTTAGTCTGTCTGTGTGTGGAAAAAATAAAACAAAGCTGCAGCGCCACCTGCTGGGCAGAGTTATACACTGACCTACTAAATTCTTAGTGTGTGTGGAAAAAAAAATTCAGAAAGGGATGAAATTTGGTATACTAAGATGTTTTTCATTTGTTAATTTAATGTGTTAATTGTTAAAAGTGTTTATAAAGATTTAAAAAAAATATATATATATTTCTTGAAGGAGAAGTGACAGTTGGGAGTGGTTGGTGGTTGCCGGGGGTGACAGTGGGGAGTGGTTGGTGGTTGCCGGAGGTGACAGTGGGGAGTTTTTAACAGCTTAAGTAGCTTGATTTGACTAGAATGCATGAGTATCATGCACGGGTTAACTGACCTACTAAATTCTTAGTGTGTGTGGGAAAAAAACCTTCAAAAAGGGCTGAAATTTGGTATACTGACATTATTGACGAGTTGAGGGGTCAAACTCATTTTCATGAGGTAATTTTACCTCATGAACACATGTGTACAGTGGCGGATCCAGGGGGGTGCGATCGGGGCAATCGCCCCCCCCCCCCCTAGCAGGGGTTTGCTGCCGACGGCTGCACAGTATGTGCAGGTCCGTTTGGCAGTGACAGTGTGCTGCCCGGCTGCTCTGATTGTGTTTTAAACACAATCAGAGCGGCCGGGCAGCACACTGTCCCTGCCTGTCACTGCCGAGCGGAACTGAGCATACTGTGCAGCCCCCGGCAGCCTCAGAAGTTGGAAAGTCCCCCTGGGGAACAAACATTTTCTAGAATGCATGAGTATCATGCACGGGTTAACTTGTATATATATATATATATATATATATATATATATATATATAACTAATTGAAAATACATACTCTATAAAAGAAGAGAACATCTATTCTGAAACAATATTTTTGGCATAGATTCATTGGTCAAGCTGCATTACATAAATGATGATTCAGCTACAACTAGTTCTGCATTTGACTATTTCTATTTGTATGCATTGTCTTAATCTAATTACCAGTAGACTGCACAGCTCAGGGGAATAATCAAACATAAATAACAATAGATATGGAGCATTCATTTTTTGCACTTCCTGCATAATCATCCACTGATGTAAATATTCATACATATGCCCTTGGAAACACATCCACTAATAAGTAGAAATTCATGTGCTTTTTATTGGCTTAGGAAGAAATATTTTGGATTTGCCCTGTTATTTTTAAACACAGTAATCCTGTGTCCTAATAAATACCCTTAAGTTTTATTAGGCTGTTAAGTCCGGTCAGCCAGCCCTGCTGCGGCACCTACTCATTGGTAAATAAATAAAAACCATCCTGAATTATTCCTGCAAGTTTTAATAGTGGCTGCCAGCAGTGTTGTAGTAATAGAGGAGTACCTGTAAATAAGTACTGTAAATCTCCTGTTGTTTTAATGGACTACGGTATTGCCTTTGGGCACCAGCAGAGTTTTATAGGAGTTTGAGTGAAGAAAACGCAAGAAAAATAAATAAAATTATCTATTATTATCCCTTCTCTTCTTCACTAGAGTCAACACTCTTGTATTGTAATTAATGATGTACTGCCCGTGAATAAAATCCTGCTGCTTGGGCTTGGATGTTGCTAATCAAGCCTTGTTATTAGTCTTAATGTGGTTGATTCAATAAGGAAAGTTAAGCAAAAAATTGAGTAAGTTTTCTTACTCAAATTTCCTGTACAAAACCATGTTACAATACAAGGGGTGCAAATGAGTTTGTTATTTTCCACATAAGATAAATACTGGTTTTGTTTTCATGTAGCACACAGATACTTGATAGTTTATTTGTACACTGAAATTTAAAGTTGATCTAGCACATGCCGTAACCCAACTATAAATCTGCCATCACATTTTAAATTTACCTCCCCCTCCAATGCAACATGGTTATGCCTTACTTTTGCTTAACTTTCCTTAAAGAATCAGGCCCAATAACTCCACTAATGAGTTAAATAACTTATAGTAAAGATCAACATCTAAATTACAATTAGAAATGAGTTAATCTCTTCCAGTTTGGTTTGAGGACAGTTAGTGATGTTGGATTTATCAATTCACAAATCTTATATTAATAAGTCTAAGTAGTTATGTATGTAAGTTATGTAGTTATGTTATGTATGTAAGTTTATACTCTGAAAAGTTTTGCTTATATTTTGTCACCTTCTATTAATTTATTAATTGCTTTTATAACTTGTAAGCATTGTACTTTTTTGTATATTAAATTTAAAACGTAATAATTGCTGTCCTTATTGCTCTAAACGAATCCATTAGCTTTTATAAACAATACTTGACCATGTTAACCCTTTGAATGTTGGTGTGTGAATTGTTAATACATTCAACTACCAAGCCTAGTGTGTGCCTTCGTGTACATTTGTGTAACAGAGTCTTGAGGTGTTAAGTGTTAATCTTTTGATTGCTGGTGTGTGCATTTCTAACCTGTGTGCTCCATTGTGTGGAATAGTATATTTGGTTCCTATTGCCTTTATTCAGTAGGTGGAGCCAGAACCTAAGCGGGTGCGGGTGTGTGAGCGCTGTTTGGGGGCCATTCGGCAAAAGTATAACCTGTGTTATAGGTGAGAGAAATAAAGAGTGCTGGAATCATGTGTAACCCCATACAACAAACACTTCCTAGTCTAGAGTGTGCAGAGTGCGGTTTGTGACACGTAAAGTTGGTCAGGAGCGGTTGCCTAACAAAAGAGATGTGATATATTGTTAGACTGTTTGATTATTTAATATGTTATTAGATGAGGGTGCTGGTAGAGGTGGCGCTCCCTGACATATGCCAATACATGCTGTATATAATAGCTGTACATGAGTGTCATAATATAAAAGAATAAAAGTCAAGACAATGTTTATTGAGAAAAAGATAAAACAAAACCGTAGAGAAACAATGCATAGTAAAAGTAAGATAAATAGTTCCTTCCTGATTTCATAAATGGCAAACAGATGAATTTCCTGGATCAATCACCCGATAATGTATTTTACTAATTATTATAGAGATACAGAGTTACCTGTTAATGAATTGACCATCACCATCTCCCTTGGCAAAGAGTTCCATAGTCTGACTACCTTTATAGTAAAGAAGCCCTCTCTATGCTGATGTTGAAGAAATCGCCTTCCTTCCAGTAAAAATGGATGTTCTCTTATCATCTGTACAGTTCTAAGTCATAAGTATGATAAGCTTGCTAGATCTAAATAATAAGTATGATAAACTTGTTATACAAATATTTATATTGAACTTGGATATATTTATACATTCCCTTAAGTATTAGGGTTGCCCACATCTTAATCTTCTCAAAGATATCCTATGCTCTTTGGGTAGACAGGTGTCCCAAATTATACCCCATATTCAAGATGTGGTCTAACTACTGACTTGTACAAACAGATATCACATAGAGCTATACCCTTTTTATGCATCGATTTTGTTCAACTTACTAGCAGCTGCCTGACTCTGAGTGCTGCTTTTAAGTTTACTCTCTACTAAATTAGAAGCACTTTTGCTTTTCACCAATCACGTGGTACTCACCGTTATCTACTTTACAACATAAATCACTGGGCCAAGTGATTTATTGTAACCAGTTTTATTATAAAGTGTTATTTTATGCTAACGCAGATAATGAACTATGCAGCCGTTTCCTAAGCAGATTTCCTAGGTGAAATTAAAGAAGTATAGCCTATGATAAAATAATTACCTTCTGTAATAATATTGGATGTATCCGTAAGTTATGTGCCTCAAGACAAAATGATTTCTTTTTTGGATAATGTTGTTTCTTACTGTATCTTAATTTTGTTTAGAATTATAGCACTTTATCTTTAGTTATGTTAATAAGAGCTCATTTAGAGGTGGACATATTTTTGCTCTGATCAAACGTAGAAAAAGATCAACATATAAAAAAACGTACTTGCATGCATATGTGGAATTGGATGCACTTCCAGATCCATCCAGCTGATAAAAGTTGTTTTTGGAACAGCCAAATGTCAGACTTAATTACATCCAACTCTAAGGGGGAGAATGCCCAGAATGCGCACTATTATCATAGCAACGGTAATAGTGCACAGGCCGTGTTAATTTCAAGAGTAACGCAGTCAATTGAATCTGCCCCACTGGGATCATGAGTTCAATTCCCGACCATGGCTTATCTGTGAGGAGTTTGTATGTTCTCCCCGTGTTTGCTTGGGTTTCCTCCGGGTGCTCCAGTTTCCTCCCACACTCAAAAAACATACTGGTAGGTTAATTGGCTGCTAACAAATTGACCCTAGTCTGTGTGTGTGTCTGTGTGTGTGTATGTTAGGGAATTTAGACTGTAAGCCCCAATGGGGCAGGGACTGATGTGAGTGAGTTCTCTGTACAGCGCTGCAGAATTAGTGGCGCTATATAAATAAATGATGATGATGATGATGAAGATCATGCACAGTGAGCACACTATTCCTCCTTATGAATATGATATTTCCTTACTTTATATTTTGTGCAAATAAGGTAATGCTACATTAACAGTGTGTATGACTTGTGTATTGTGACTTTGTCATAAATACCTAATACTTGTAAACACATTTTCTCTTATATATAAATATATTATTTTGCATCATTTGTGTACTGTGACTTTACCAGGAATATCTACCACTTGTAAACACATTTTGCTTCTAATATATTGATGCATTATTGTATATGGCTTATGTACTGCAACTTTACCATATCTATCTAACTCTTGCTCATTGTGCACTTCTGTTATCAATTCATTGTTAAACTAATATAATATAGGTGCAATAGGAATAGCAGATTTAAATAACAATAAAGCTTATATTAACATAGAAAGTAAAAACAATTTAACATAATTGTACACAGGTTAGGTACATACTGAAGAATTTTCTGACCAACGGGTAATCTGAAACGATTGTACCTACGAATGAAGGTCCGATCAGTCTGGCGATTCATCCATACACACTGACACGATTTACCTTATCTGTGCTCTTCATCTGGTCCTCTAGTCTTCAGAGAATAAAAGCACAATATTCATTCATTCATTCTTGTCACATTGTCACACTGATTAAAACTGCCTTGTTATAACTATCCACATGTCCTAACGATTTTGTTAGCTTCTGTGACTCTGAAACGAAACATTCTGTCTCAGAACGAACAAATTAATTATTCCTTCTACAGCACTCTCAACATTTATTCACCGGGACATTTATTGCCAGCATCAGCTGAAAAGAGCCCGACTCTGTAAACTCTATGGAGATCGTGAGCATGAGTGTATACACACTACATGATCGGTCGGTGATATTAAACAGTACAACCAACCAAATGAAATGATGATCGGCACTTTGGGACAAAACTGACCAGGAGGATGCCGATAAGTGGACTCGATTTTAAGGGGTAACCAGACGTGTCCAGCAGACTGCAGGGTCCATGTATTGTAGACCTGGTGGACGGTACTGCAGGATCGCTCCATTTATATGGTGAACAGAGGAACTAACTACTGCAAGATGAAGGCGTCTGTGGCGGAAAACCGCAACTGACCCACATCATTAAGGCTGATGGTCCAAAGAGCGCACATGGAGGTCCAGAAGCTCCACTCTTTGTCAGGGCCTTCAGAGAGGTAGTCATTTCATCATCAACAGCTATTTCTATAGCGCCACTAATTCCGCAGCGCTGTATAGAGAACTCACTCACATCAGTCCCTGCCCCATTGGAGCTTACAATCTAAATTCCCTAACATACACATACACACACAGACAGAGAGACTAAGGTCAATTTGATAGCAGCCAATTAACCTACTAGTATGTTTTTGGTGTGTGGGAGGAAACCAGAGCACCTGGAGGAAACCCATGCAAACACGGGGAGAACATACAAACTCCACACAGATAAGGCCATGTTCGGGACTCGAACTCATGACCCCAGTTCTGTGAGGCAGAAGTGCTAACTACTAAGCCACGATATGATATCCAGCAGAACGAGTTAATAATATATTTGGCAGAGATTAGTATGTGGCCTGGCTTGATGTAATCCCACCATTGAGTCTTGTTGCTCTATGCAGCTCAAAGGTCAAGGAGGAAAAGCCACATGCCACAACCCTATCTACTGAATGATTATAAAAATTCTTAAGACATTTTTTTTTAAAGTCACTCCCAAAACCCAATATCTCCATAACTAACCAAAGGTATTACCCTTCTGCAGAGACAAGGGCCCTGGTGTTATCTAAAAACAGGATCCCTCTTGATCCTACATTATTATGATTTATTTGAATATTGAATTTCCACTGATTCTGTACTCTGTAGTGTTTGCAGTCTGCTTATAACATCAACTTTTAACAGTGAACCAACTAAAGTAAAAACTAAAGTACTTGGCGTTATTAAATACTAAAAATTAGAGTGAGAGTCCTTTTATAAAGTCCTTCTTTGCTAAATTTCTTCTAGATAAAGTGAAAAAAATCTTCAGTATGTTAAAATATAGAAACAATGTGAATTAGTTCCTTATTACTTACTTCAAGGCAATTTATTCTTGAAATAATCCATGTAATTTAATCCCTAAAAGATGGGAATACATAATATGTATCAATGTATATCATAACACACCACAAGTGTCTAAAAAAAGGGGATCTATTGTGTAGATCTTCAAAGAACTTATAGGGAAATCTTATCTGAACTTCAACACAGTGAAATTATAACTGTAAAGGACAACTCACAAAGAGCTATTAAATGGACTTCCATGGAATAGAATCCTAATAGAAGAAAGGAAGAAAATCTAAAAAAGTCCTCTATATAGGTATTATATGAAAAGGGTTACAATTATAGTTAGAATGAGAGGCTATCAATAAATGTTCTTGAAAGCTGTAGATTGTTTGTATATCTTCTACATCTGATTCCATCTCAAACTTTCCTGAAGATATTAGTTTCATATAAAAAATAGAAACTACAATAGTGAAGTCCAATTTTCACTATTCATACATAGAAACCTCATCTGCTAAGATTACACTCACATGAAACAAAGGGAAGATAACAGCTTTTCTTCCAATATCCTATTTTTATGTCAAACTGTCATTTTCCAAATCTCAAAACAGATAACCCTTCATAGTTCATCACATTCATAAAGAGGAAAAGACTCACATAATGAAACACTGTCTATAAATGTATCGCATATAATAGGTAGCAAATACATTACATTGAGAAAGTTAGATTTTTAGCCAGATAACTTTCTTGTGGACTACAGACTGTTTATATATTTCATGAGTCTGACTCTTTCACCAAAATTTCCTCCAGATGGCAGTCTGGTCCACAAAAAAGAGAGACACTCCAAAAGCGAAAAACAATTTACTGTGCCTGTATAAATAAATCCACTTCAATGGCGCTTAGATCTACCAAAGAAGTGACAAGTTCCCCCTTTTTCTCTTTTCTTTCTTATGTCACAATCACATCAGTTTCCCAGTATCATGGTTGAAAGGTGGTGTTATCTTTTTCACCATGTCTATTCAATTTAAGGATATCACTTACAGCCACATAAAAACAACTACAAATGATAAAATATCTTCCAACTTTCCTACCCTCACATATGTTCAGTCCCGGGTATAAACTGTAAGATGATGTCCACTTATGTCCGAATGTGAAATCTGGAGCAGCTATACCATTGACCAGCGCCGTACCGACGGCGGTGCGGGCGGTGCGACCACCCCGGGCGCAAGCCCAAGGGGGCGCAGCTGCCCGATACCCAAGCAACAATCGATTCCTCAATACCTGGAATAGCTTGGCGCTTCTGCCTGAAGTAGAACGCATGTGCGTTCCACTGACAGGAAGTCCGGCTTTTGAATGCAGAACTTCCTGCTTGTTCCACTGCGGGTAGAAGCGCCAAGCTATTCCAGGAATGCTTTTGGCAAATTTTATATATGACACCGAGGATTTACCTCGTGAGCGCGGTCAGCACTGTGCAATAGAACGGGGATCCCTGCACTGTTAATTAGATTAAGGACACCGCTGGACTCCAATCATACTGCTGGACTCCAATCATACTGCTGGACTATTTGAGGTTGGTTTTTAGTCTGCTATTGGACCATATTTTTCCTCCAATATATAGCCACTTGTTTGGACCAAAAGGACATACTATCTTTACACAAGGTTATTTGCAGCAGCCTCTTATGCCCCGATACAATTGGACCCCCCGGACTTTGTTGTGTGGAATATAAGCACTGGTTGCTATGTTTATGTTTTTGCACTATATTGAATGATCATTCCTTTTATTTATTTATTTGGATGTATTTATAAATGTTATTGTTTTAATCCATGTTACAATCGCAACATCATTACCATTTGAAGTCTTCAATATTTTTATTTACTACAAGATAATTGAGCGCAATTGCTTTACCTTTTTGTTATATATGACACCTACAGGATTATTTCAGTATCTTTTTGATGGCATAGTTAATTTTAACAAAATGGCAATTGGTCTCAGTTTCTAGATTCACTTTTGATTTGACCAAAATATATAGAGCCCAGATAAGCAGAAGTGTGCCGTAAAACATCACAACTGCTGTGGAACAAGTCATGTAGCTTAGGTTGGTTGGTTAAAATAGCAGCAATAACTGCAATATCCCCTGATATAGTCATGTGTGTGACCCCAAAATGAGCTTGATTTCCCCCATAATCACATAAAAGTCAATCTGCTCATTGTGTACATGTTAGTTCTTTGCTCGGCTAGTACCACATGGAGAGGTTTTAGGCTGCCTGAATGTCTAACTTACTAAACTAAAGCTAACATTTGATTTGATGCCAAAAGCACTAGTTAAAGAGAGGTGAATGTAGTGACTTCCCCAAAAGTTGACTATCCTTTGAAATTTGCTGCACTAACTTACCTAGGTACAAAGTATTATCCCTAATTTACAGAGACAATTCCAGATCTTGAACAAGTTTGTCCCTTAAGCAGCAAACATTCTCCAAATTTACAGTACAATTGCTGTTATTCTGCAATGCTAACCACTGTGCCGCCCAGTAATGATAGTCTCTCTCTCTCTCTGTAAAGTGCTAGCCACACCCACACATTAGGTTGGCCACACCCACTTGTCAAATGCCACTCCCACTTAGATGGGGGGGGGGCGCCGGTGCCCTGTCTCGCCCAGGGCACCAAAATGTCTAGTTACGGCACTGCCATTGACACTTTTCAGTCCATGCCTTTGTCAATATTTGCGTATGAGTCTTTGGAGAATCCTATTAAAACATAAGACAGATACATTAACCAGAATTTTTGGGTTTGCATTAATCAGAGGAACAGGTCTATATGATCAACATTCTGCACACTCTTTGTCAGACTTGGGGAAGACCACAACAAGAGCTTTCAGCATAAAAGAATTCAGGGTGCCCCATTCAAATATCAGATTCACCTCTCCAGGTAATACTACTGCCTTCTTTGCTGGTAGCTATATTACAGGATTTAGTGGTTTATTTGTTTGACTATGTTGATATTTGGCGGTCAGACCGAAACAGCACAAGCTATACAGAGGTCTGTCAATTTTGATTTTTACAATGAATAGCAAAGGCGTGTCATGCTAGCAAAACAAATGCCAGCAAACAATTCTGTTTATGACATTTAATTTACAATTATGTTTGCCTAGGCTTATACCTAGGCATAATACGCTATTATTGCATTTGGCACAAACCTGGCACATACTGATGTGCAGTTCGACACATCTCGCAAATCATCGCAGAAGTCTTTGTCAATGGATTGGAGATTAAGCCTCAAGGGATTAATTCTACCCCCACTGGGCTGAGACGCAGCTTTAAAAAAGTGAAGGAATCATTAAAGGTTTGTGTCTGATATTCTTGTAGGTAGAAAGCCCATAAATACAGCAAGAGGACTATCGTGTAAAGTGCTGGGTCAATTCTCAAACAAATGCATCATGGATATTGGAATAGTCATCCCCCCACATATCCACCAGCTGCATACCGCCAATTGCTATTATAGTAATTAATTATTATTATTATAGTGTCACATCTACAGCATCAGGGAACAATTGAAATGGGCTGATAATTCAGAGCACTGGGTTAACACTTATGTACAAATGGTGGTATATATAGATTCCAAATAGCGTTACTCTTGGATTGCTGCAGCGCTATATATCATCCATTGTCATCTTGTAAGTTATGCAAAATTTGACATATTGCTAATTTCTTTGCAGGATAGAAACACATCATGAATCATTGGAGAAGAGGGAGAGAAAAGTATGGTTCACGCAAGGGCCGATGCCCGTCCATATTCAAGTTTGAATGCTGGCAATACATTCCTTGATGAATACGGGAGTAACTCATTTACGGGACATAAAACCTGGCGCATGTAGCATTGTTCTTTTATTGTGATTCACGTGCAGATTTACCTCTTTGCACTACATGCATCTTTACTCCTGATTGACAGGAACGTACAGACGCGCAATTCCTTCATTGCCCTCATTCACCTTATTACCTCTAAACTCTCATGTTTCCTGACATAACTGTCATGTTAACCTTGCATGTTAACCCTTAGTATGGTGCATTACCACATCAACCTGTGCTGTCGCAAGGTGTAATTGCCTGATATTGCATGAAAACAGAAAACCATTAGGAACAAAACTTAATCACATTAGTACACATTTGTTAATAAAAAAAAAACCACACACACATCAAGATTTATTTTAAATAACTAACTTTTTTTGTTGTTTCTATTAGAATGTGGGCAGGTGGTATTTCTTTGGCACCTGGAAAACAAGGAGAAAAATTATTTTAAAGTCACAATATTATAACATTTTGTAAACTTCTTTTCTTTATGGTAGTAGTGTAAGGCTTTATGGTTATGTAGCATAAGGCTGTTCTGGCTGCAAAATGGGATTTATAGGCCTGATTCATTAAGGAAAGTTAAACAAAAGTAAGTAAGGCAAAACCATGTTGCATTGGAGGGAGAGGTAAATTTAAAATGTTATGGAAGATTTATAGTTGGGGTAGGGCATGTCCTAGAATGATCAACTTTAAATTTCAGTGTACAAATAAGCTATGAGGTATTTGTGTGCTACATGAAAAAACAGACAGTATTTTCCTTATGTGTAAAATAATAAACAATTTTGCACCCCTTGCATTGCTACATGGTTTTGTCTAGAAAACTTGAGTAAGAAAACTTTTTAAATTTTTCGCTTAACTTTCCCTAATGAATCAGGCCCTAGGGAGTCTCTTGCTCTTTAAACTGACTCTTGGCAACTGTTACAGTGTGTTCCTGGTATATCCTCTCTTCCAATGTGTTACTGGTAATTCCATCTGTTCCAGTGTGTACCTGGTAATTCCATGGGTCCCATTGTGTTCCTGGTAATTCCATCTGTTTTAATGTGTCCCTGGTAATTCCATCTGTTCCAGTGTGTTCCTGGTAATTCCATCTGTTCCAGTGTGTTCCTGGTAATTCCATCTGTTCCATTGTGCTCCTGGTAATTCCATCTGTTCCAGTGTGTTCCTGGTAATTCCATCTGTTCCAGTGTGTTCCTGGTAATTCCATCTGTTCCAGTGTGCTCCTGGTAATTCCATCTGTTCCAGTGTGTTCCTGGTAATTCCATCTGTTCCAGTGTGTTCCTGCTAATTCCATCTGTTCCATTGTGCTCCTGGTAATTCCATCTGTTCCAGTGTGTTCCTCGTAATTCCGTCTGTTCCAGTGTATGCCTGGTAATTCCATCTGTTCCAGTGTATGCCTGGTAATTCCATCTGTTCCAGTGTGTTCCTGGTAATTCCATCTGTTCCAGTGTATGCCTGGTAATTCCATCTGTTCCATTGTATGCCTGGTAATTCCATCTGTTCCAGTGTGTTCCTGGTAATTCCATCTGTTCCAGTGTGTTCCTGGTAATTCCATCTGTTCCAGTGTATGCCTGGTAATTCCATCTGTTCTAGTGTGTTCCTGGTAATTCCGTCTGTTCCAGTGTATGCCTGGTAATTCCATCTGTTCCATTGTATGCCTGGTAATTCCATCTGTCCCAGTGTGTTCCTGGTAATTCCATCTGTTCCAGTGTGTTCCTGGTAATTCCATCTGTTCCAGTGTGTTCCTGGTAATTCCATACCTAGTAGAATGCCCAGTGCAAAGCAAATGCCTACTGAAGTCATACAATTTCTGTAACTCCTCATATCACCATCTAGCTCTAAGTATAGGTCTGTAATTTCCAGACCAGGAATATGAAATAATCAGAGTAACATTGAGATTGAAGAGGAACCAATTGGGCCTTCATTTAATCCAGAAGATATTACTTTGGAAGTTCCTCTTTTACTCAATGTCAGGATACCGGGATGTTAGAGCCAAAACTCACAGAGTAATCCTAGTACCGAGGGGTTTACAGATCACACAGGCAGGAAGAATAGAAGGACACAATGGTATCTTTATTACAGAATAAAGGATAAACTGCTAAATAGCTTAAATATGCAGAAAATAAGGAAAATAAATAACATGGTAGGTCACCAATTCCCTAAAACCCGCCACAGCATCCCAAAGTCCATATACTATCAACCTCTATTAGGATTTGATATAATAACTTAACTGTGCCAAGCTCTTCAAGTCCCAGACAAAGCTGTAGCTATTAAATGTGGTCCTGATTCAGTTGCCGCAACAATAGCACACCAGTATGTTGAATGTGTACCATTCCTTAGGCCAATCTGTCGTGGTTTATAGTATGCTGGGCCAGTTTGGGTCTCAGGCAGTTGCCAGTATAACCATGCCTAAAGGTCAACCTGTGGTACTGCAATGTCTCCAAATCTCCTGACAAGTTGAAGGGAAATCTCAGACCAAGCTGTTCAGTTGTGGTACAAAAGCACACTGAGTACCATCTAAGCTGTTGGGGTGACTCTGACTACACTGATACGGCAATTCCAGTCAAGCTGTTGGTGATACCCGGTTAAGCTATTATGCACATTCCTGCCAATCTGCTCACGAGGGTTTTGGTCTTGAGGCAGTTGTCGGAGCAATGGTGTCTTCGGCTCTTCTGGATCTTTACATTCACCCAGCCAAGCTGTTAGCCAAGTCTTGCAAAATGGTTGGTGCACTCCTGATTCTTGAGGATCCCGACTGCTCAGCCAACAGACTCTCTACCAGTGTAGTAGAGATCTTCCTACTACTTTAGGCTCCCTAGGCAGACAGATCCATGAGCTACTTCCAATGCAGTGAAGAATCCAGGAACAGAGGTTTATGTACAACTTAGATACAGGATTGCTAATGGTCTTCCTGACCTGAGTTGGCAACAGCCGAAACTCCACAACGAAGCTCTTCTTTTAAACAGTCCAAAATTCCCACAATTTCCACAAAAATCCTCTCCCATTCTCATGGTATAGGATTGACCATGATGTTCCCAGTGGTTGGATGGGGGAATTGATGAGATACAGTACCATATTGTCGTTCCTTCCTGCTGAGTAGGTGTCCACTTGTCTGGTTCAGTCCATGGGGAAACAATAACCCCTTCAGCATGGTGATGAATGGGTTTGCTTAACTTAATGTAGAGAAAACCCCTTCCATTACTTTGTGATGTGGAAGGGGTTCCAGCTAATGCTAGCTTCCTACTTTAGGGAAGGGAGGGGACAGGTAGCTGAGTTGGCAGATATGACAGTCAGCCCCGGATCCTGACATTCCCATCGGTCCCACCTGGTTATATTTAAGAATACAGTATCACGAAGTTACATCACCCTTATACCAACGGAAATATAATTTCCAAATGCTGTTCAAACAGGGTATATAACATACCAGGGGAACAAAATCCATACGTTCCTGGTGCAAAGAAAAAACTTTTTTTGTTTCTTATTCACATTAGTCAATAGCTTTTAAGGAGTGAAACATGTGAGCATTGATCCATACACATGTCCTTGTGGAATGTACACATCTGAAATGGTGTAAAAATCTGTCTGTTCTGTGGGAACTGAAGGGCTCTGCAGACTTCTGCTAAATCAGCAACAATAATATGTACTCTCCACCCATTGAAGTTTATTTTAATATCTTGTTGCACAAAATGAAATGTTGCTTTTTTATTTCTGCTCAAATTCATATGCATTGCTTTGGTAATCCCACATTCTGCATGGGCGATCTGATCTGCCTCCATCATGCCAAGCTATACCCCATCCATGTACATAAACATTCATATAAATGCACTCTGCAATACAACTTCACCTATTTCCTCATTTATTAAAGGTGATGGAGATGCTCAGCCATGTTGCAATATTTTACATGATTAGACAGGGAACTCAACAGCACTAGGATGTACCTGTTCAAAGAGGCCATTCTAGGACTGTATATGGGCATCATGTGACTGACTCACATCCAACTTTCGGACACCAAGTTCCCACCACTGCTTCTGAGTACATACTCTCATTTTACTGTATATGGTAGAGTACACAATAGTATATTGACTGAACAAAAGACATTGAATATAAAACATGTTAGGTGAACACAGACAAAGGACTCACCAGCCTTTTCCTGTTGTAATCTGTTCTGTCCGCTGTGAAACTATTCATCCTGTCCCATTGCACTTCATCAAATGCATTCTACAAATTCCTTCACTGGATCCCCATTCCCTCTGTGGTTCAGTTCAAGTTGCTCGTACTCACCTATAAAACCCTCACCAATGTCTTCCCTCCATAAATCGTTGACCCCGTCATGAGATAAATGACACAACCTTTGTGTTTGAGAACAAAAAAAAGGAAAAAAAGAGGGTATCTAACATGGGGCACTCCAGGATAGATGGTTGGAAAAATGATAAAATAAATACATTTTGTTCATATAACCTAGTGCGGTTATATCTTCTATCCTTTTTTGACAACCTTTGTGTTCCAATTCTGAACTGCGCCTCTCCTCTCCTCTAATCACCATCTCTCACTCCCACCTACAAGATTTCTCCTGTGCAGATCAACACTTTTGGAACTCCCTGAAGCGCTGAACCAAATTCTCCCCAATCTCCAATCTTTTCTTAATTCATTATTGCCTACCCCACCTATCTTCATGTCCTCGCCTTGTTTATTCCATCCAACAGCTCCTCCACGACCTCTCCCTTCACCTGCTCCTCCTGCCATATCCACCTCTGTTCATTGTATCCTACTCTCTCTGATTTCCTCTTTCTTCTAGATTGTAAGTTCCTATTAACAGGAATCTCTCTATCCAATGTCTCTTGTCCCACCTTCTTTGTCTACTTCCAATGTAGCTGCTATGTTTTAGTTTATTTTTGTGTCTTTTAAGTTTATTCAATTAAACTTGTACTTGTCCATTTGTAGTTTTACGATTTGTATCTCCATTCCCCTGTTTTGCTACTGTATTTATGTGTTTATTTGTTTATTTGTACCGAGGGGTGCTGAGAGGGGGGGGAACAATACAAAGTACTGGGCCCAAGTCTGCTTGTGTAGTGGGGGGAGCTACCAACCTGGTGTGGATACATGCACCCAGAGGTGGCCGTGGAAGGATCCCCAAAGAGTTGCTATACTGGGACTTGAAATTCCTCTTGGCTGCTCTAATTTTATGCATGATGACTGTGAGGCACTGCTGTATTTGTGGCGTCTGATAAATAAACAATGATGCAGATGATGAAAGGTGATTGTATTATGTGTTAATGGAGAAGCTCAGAGGTATTAGTCAGTGTAATGTTTTCTTGTTAGCCATTAAAAATAAAATCTATTTTACTTTTGGGGGTAAATTTATCAAGCTCCAGGTTTGAAAAAGTGGAGATGTTGCCTATAGCAACCAATCAGATTCTAGCTGTCATTTATTTAGTTAATTATCCAAAATGATAGCTAAATTCTGGTTGCTATAGGCAACATCTTTACTTTATCATGCCCGCAGCTTGATAAATTTACCCTTTGGTGTTTATATAGGTTTTGCTTCACCATTCCACAGAATGCCATTCTGCACTGTATTTGTAAATTTGCATTTGACATATTTTATAGTCTTTGAATAGAGCTGTGATGAAGATGGTCTATTCATTTTGCTTTTGGGTACATTTGGGGTAGGAATGGAAAATTTCACCAGAAAATTGAGCAAATCTTTGCAGACAAATACAAAAAAATTGTGCAGCCGAAAATTTTGCTCATTATTATACACAAGTATCATCACATATTTTCTGTGGACTAACTATATACATTTTTGCTTACAAAAGTTGCAATATTAAACTACTGACATCCAGTGGTAACAAAAAATATTACAATTATATTTTATTTTCCAATAACTCACATTAATGATCATAGAACAAAAGTAATTATTTGCGTGTTGTGCACCAAGATTAATTTACACATTTTTAAAAAAAGTGGAACCGCAATGCTTCATTGCGAGGGCACCTTTTGTCCAATTTGAGCATTTCAAAGTGCAATGCCAAGTTAGAAGGGGTAGACAGCTGCTATGGGCCCTTCAGATAAGGAGTCCAATTTGGGCTGCTCCAGGATCCGATATATTCAGCTTTATGTAATTGATGAGGTTTTTTTATCATCAATTAATTGATTCAGCAGAGGAAATTGTTATAGTACATTTCTGTGGGATGTTCAGGAGCTGAACATTTTGTAACAAGTGGAAAAAGTCATATTGAAGGATCTGCTTATAATAGCCACACTGACATATTGTTATCATTAGCACACCTGATCAAGCAGAATTAAGGTTTAAGTTCTACATCTCGGTGTCTCAGGCTCGAGTCTACTACTTCATGTTATTTTTTCAACTTCTTATCTCAACTTCTTGTTCTCAACTTCTGTGAACGTATTTTTGCTTTGTCTGCAGACTCCTATGTTCTCCTTTTCATATATTTCAACGTTACATCGATGATGTATCAGTAAATAAATGCAGTTTTATCACTGTATATTACATAAAACCATTAGTAAAAATATTTAAAAGGTTTTGGAATCCTAATCATTATTGTTCCAGTAATTCCTGGGGAACTCTTAATAATGCGGCATACAGACGGCAGTAATAGATGCCATGCCACCCATATACAATATCTTACAAATATAAAACAGTTAAATATTTATGAAGACATTGAAAATTACAGAGTAGTACCAATTAGTATCAGTTCACTAATAACAGGGTTGCTTTGAAGTTCTACTGAAATACCATCTCAGTTCAGCTGCTGATCCCAGAGGGTTGTCATTACTGTTGCCATCTCAGTTCCTCATTTGGTGATCTCTGTGGCCTCCTTGATGGCATCCGTTGCCGCCAAGTCTTCTGTGGACATGGGGAACAAGTATCCTGGCTCTGAGCCCAACCTTGAACTTGATGCCTAACAAATATATTGGAATGCCTCTGCAGCTACTCTGAACTGGTGACTTACCATAAGAGTGCCCATGCAGCAGAAAACCAAAGGGGTTTTCCACTACCACTATAGGAAGGAGATTCAGTTAACATAAATGATGGACAGTTACAGTTGCCAGCAGCTGACCGTCTTATAACTTCTACAATGATTGTCTTCCCTCATTCCAACCGCACCGCTGAAAGCTGCACAGAGATGCCGGTCACCATTAACAGCTTTGATATTAACAGCTGATCATGCTTCAGCCTTACTGTGGCCACACAAACTTTTCCCACCAACAGCTACAACAGGTATTCCGCTACATTGTGTCAGTTGTTCCTCACGCCTCTTAGATTGTAAGCTCATTTGGGCAGGACCACCTTTGCCTTCCTTTTCTTGTCATTATATGTCATTTGTTTGTATCAAAATCCCCTAAATATACAGTGCTGTGTATTATGTTGGTGCTTTATAAATAAAAATAACGATAGCAATAATAATAGTAGAGAAAATCAAGCCAGAACAGAATTGAAACTATTTTGCACTACATTGATTTTATGAATTTTGCTTATGTCCATTTCTAGAACAAACCAGGATATGAAAAGGTTACACTGCATCATTAAACTCACCATCTGTGACATACAATTCCTGGAATGAATCTCTAGAACCTGGCTGTTCATGGTCTTCACCATTGCTGCTCCCTTTACCTTAGACCCTGAAGGCAATCACCTATTTTTCGCTCTTAGGCACATAGTAATAAAAGCTTGTTCTGACCCTAGCACTGGATATAAATAACACTCCAATTAAATTATACTGCTAGGGCCCGATTCATTAAGGAAAGTAGAGCAAAGAAATTTGTAACTTTGAACCTTGGCAAAACCATGTTACAATGCAAGGGGTGCAAATGAGTTTATTATTTTGCACATAAGGAAAATACTGGCTGTTTCTTCATGTAGGACACAAATACTTGAGGTCACGATCGTCTGTATTTCTCGATCCGTTTCAGGACTCTTGGGGATAGCTGAAGCCGGACTGAAACGGAACCTGGAGGGTTTGATGATCTCTTTGCTCATCTATAGTACTCAGAGCAGGCCCGGCACTCCCATTAGGCAACCTTAGGCAGTTGCCTAGGGCGCCGGGACCTGCAGGGCGCCGCTGACTAGATTTTCTAATCTAGTCAGCGGTTCAGCGGCACGAGAGAGATGCACAGCAGCGGCGGCGGGGCGGCCGCCGCTGTTTTTTAATGTCCGCATGATCACTGACGTCAGTCAGTGATCATGTGATAGTCTGTCCGGCGCCTCTGAGGTATCACACTGTCTGTCACTGACAGACAGTGTGAATAAAGTTATTCCCCCCTCCTCTCCCCTCTCAGCATGCATCGCGAGGAGCAGCTAGAGGAAGATAAGGTAAGTGAAATCTATTTTTTTTTTAATTTAGTGTGTTCGGGGGGCGCGGGCGGGGGCGGCTTGCCTAGGGCGCCGAGAACCCTTGCACCGCCCCTGACTCAGAGTAGCACAGCCAGTATAGGAGTTTAGGACCAGAGTCTGTGCCCGAGTACTGAGCTAGAATCTGGTGTATTGCAGACTGGAACTGTTCGTAGGAACTCAATCTGACACCTGTGGCCAGACACACGGGACTATAACCCACTAATAAGAACATACTTGCCAACTCTCCCGGAATGTCCGGGAGACTCCCGCATTTTGCGAGAGTCTCCCGGACTCCTGGGCAAGTGTGGCAATCTCCCGAATTCTGCCCACTTCACTAGGAAGTGCCCCACTTCCTAGTGAAGTGGGCAGAATTAGGTCCCAAACGCAGCGATTCCCGGTGAATCGCGGCATTTGGCCCCGCCTCCGCTGTCAAATGACGCGTTTGCGTCATTATATCACAGGGGGCGGGGCCAACATGCCGTGATTTTTGGCGCCCTGCCCCCTCACGCCCACCTCCAGTGGCAGGCTCCCGGAAGAGAGCTGAAGAAAGTCGGTAAGTGTGAATAAGAAGTCAGATAGAAAACACACGGAAACAAAGAACAGAACAAACTGGAACTGAAAACAGGGAGTAGGAACTCAGAACCGTGACACGGAATGCCAAACTCAGGACTGCGCGGCAGCCACAGACCTGGAACCCACAGACAGACACACAGAACTGGAAATAAGCCCTAGAGACTCAGAACCAGCTGTAGCAACATAACTGATGATAACTGAGATAAGGACTCTTGCTGAACGCAGACTATTGCAGGAAGAGGAGCATCTTAGAGGTGCAGAGTACTTGCAGAAAGATGAATTCCGGGTAATGCAGAATACTTGAAGGAAGATACGCACTTGGAAATGCAGGTAATTGAAAAGAGATGTGAACTTTAATATGCAGGATACTTGCAAAGTGATGTTCAGTTGGTAATGCAGGTTGTTCACAGAAGATGATCACTTTGTAAATACAGAGTAATCAGGAACAGTGCAGGAACAACTGGAACCTGGAACCAAGCGCTATCCCCAGGAGAGAAGTGTGTTGTTCTGGCAATAAACAGATCTCACCAGCAGGTTTAAATAGGGTGTTCCAAACAACTATTGGCTGCACAGTTCATGTGATCACAGCTGCTGTGTCTGTTTGGTCTGGAATGATCACCTGACTGCATCCAAGATGGCCACACTCATGCAGCAGAACAAACAGTGTGTGTTTGTTTGCAAACGGAGAAGTGATGGGCAGGAATGCTGCAGGCGACCAGGAGGGACCCGGATAGCCGTGATGTGGTAAGTGCGGCTAAGACCCCGATGTGTGACATTTGATAGTTTTATTTTTGCATTAACATTTAAAGTTGATCTGGGACATGCCCTACCTCAACTACAAATCTGTCCCTAAATTTTAATTTTACCTCCCTCTCCAATGCAACATGATTTTTGCCAAGGTTCAAGTTACTCATTTCTTTTGCTTTACTTTTCTTAATGAATCAGGCCCATAGTGTGCAAAAAGTGCAAGTACTCACACAGGGCAGAAAAAAAGGAATTGTCCTGTCTGCACAGTAGTCAGGTGTTTTCTTACAGATGAATATATGTAGTCTTAAATGGATTGCTGTATGCTGTCAGAGGTCATGGTGGTCCATTAGTTAGAAAAAGCGTTGAGGTTTATGACCCCTCTACTAATGTATGGATGCAAGTTGCCGATATGAACATGTGCAGAAGGAATGCAGGTATGTGATATGATATTGTGGTATATGATGGACAATAGCCAATTTATGCATAACGTTTTGCACAAAAGTCTATTATTAAAGTTGCAACTATTCTTGCTTGGTCTCAATGGCATATTTAGTTCTAGACTTGTCTATAGCTTAAATACTCTGAGCCATGCTAATTCAGTGAAAGGAGCTACAGAGGTCGGTGGCTCAGTGGCTAGCCCTTCTGCCTTACAGCACTGGGGTCATGAGTTCAATTCCCGACCATGGGCCTGATTCATTAAGGATCTTAACTTAAGAAACTTCTTAATCAGTCTCCTGGACAAAACCATGTTACAATGCAAGGGGTGTTTTGCACATAAGTTAAATACTGACTGTTTTTTCATGTAGCACACAAATATCAACTTTAAATTTCAGTGTACAAATAAGCTATCAAGAATTTGTGTGCTACATGAAAAAAACAGTATTTAACTTATGTGCAAAACAGATGTTAATGTGCGTATCGTCGCTAACCAATAACGATTGTCGAACCTCGATTTGTGTTTCCAAAGCACAAAGATTTATTCGCAATAAGTGGAAAAATATGCTCAAGCGAAGTAATAGTAAATACAGCCGTTACTTATCGCAGGCGCTCTGGATCCAGTGCAGTCATTCAATCCTGAAGTCTGGGGACAAGATGTCTGCACTCTGGATCACAAGCTGCTGCTTATATACACAATCAAATACAGTAATACAATGAAGATGGTATGGCTTGCATCTATTGGTCCGGGTCTCAGGAATGTCCAAGGGGTCGTCAATCATTGGCTGGTTCATCCTAAGGAATCCAAAGGAGGGGGTCATCTCTGCAGGGGGTATGCTCTGCTCTTCCCGCCAGGATTCCTTAGTCTTAAGTAGTTCATAATTCCCTATCATTCATAACGTGCGTATGCACTCTGCGATTCCCTCGCAGAGTGAACCAAACAGTAGGATATGTAACAAGGTTCATTATGATACCACTCATGATGTTATTCCTTTAACCCGTTCCGTGTATTTCACTAATATGCATGTAACTCTGATATAACATATAAATACTACTATATTTCGACATAACTGACTATGTGTTGCAACTACCATTAATGTGTACTATTTTATAAGTATGCGTGTTAGTGCGAATGTATTATAAAAGACCAATTACTGTTGCTGCCACGTGTAGTGGATGCGTACGCCCTTTCACGCCGTAGCGTGCCCTTGTACGTTGATGCGTACCGTACGCATCTTTTCAAACAAAGACAACCAAGTTTGCTAGACTTTAATTGAAATGACTTTATCCAATTTACTGACTTCGACACAGAATACTAATTTGCACCCCTTGCACTGTAACATGGTTTTGTCCAGGAGACTGAAATAAGAAGTTTCTTAAGTTAAGATCCTTAATGAATCAGGCCCCATGGCCTTATCTGTGTGGAGTTTGTATGTTCTCCCTGTGTTTGCGTGGGTTTCCTCCAGGTGTTCCTGTTTCCTCCCACACTCCAAAAACATACTGGTAGGTTAATTGGCAGCTATCAAAATTGTCTCTAGTCTCTCTCTCTCTGTCTGTGTGTGTATGTTAGGGAATTTAGACTGTAAGCTCCAATGGGGCAGGGACTGATGTAAGTGAGTTCTCCGTACAGTGCTGCAGAATTAGTGGCGCTATATAAATAAATGGTAATGATAATAATGTACTGTTATGTATTATGGTTACCTTTGTTAGGTATACTAAGCGCCAACTCTTGCTAATTAATGTACTTGGACTATACCTGCAGATGGATCATCGATCAGAGGTGCCAGTGAGTCTGGAGCTCTTGATGACTTGTGTTAAGGTACTTCTTCTTTCAATTATCAACGTCCTTCAGCTTATCTGTGATTTATTATAAACCAGTTAACTGTGAGTCTAGTAATCAAGACACACACGCGTATATCCTTTTAAGATTCTGAACTGAGGTCATTTATTTTGAATAACCTTTTTATAGAGCTTATTGCGTCATTACATTAATTATTCCTCCCAAGTCTTTTAAGAATATAACATACGTTGCTACTAGCTACAGTATAACATATTCAACAATGCCCCCAGTCCTTATTTGGATATCAGTAGTTTTCTTTCTCCCATGAACAGTCATGAGTTGAATTTCTTTATCTGTATGCTTTAGTTCCCAGCTTGTGATGCTGTGGGGTGGGGGACAACCCCACTGATACTAGGAAGGCCACAGCTGTAAATTGGTTCTTAGAACATCAACTGATTTGTCTGTTAAGGTTACACAACTCAAAGTGGTTTTTTTTTATATATATTATTACCACCATTCTGCCTTGTAAGCCGCCTAAATCTCCACACTTGTATGTGCCTATTATCAGCGGATTTTGTGAAGTCACAATCAGCAGTGGTCTGTCAGGGTCCAGGGGATTATGTCTCTCAATTGCCTGATGTTTATCTTTGTGATATGCTCAACTTATAAAGACACAATAATTATATTAATGTAATGCATACTTACCTACTGTCTTCAGCTCCCTTCCGGGAGCCAGCCAGTGGAGGTGGGCACGAGGGGGCGGGGCGGCCGAAATCGCGTCATTTCGGCCCCGCCCCCTGTGATGTCATGACGCAAATCCGCCAAACGCCGCAATTTACCGGGAATCGCGGCGTTTGGGATCTAATTCTGCCCACTTCACAAGGAAGTGGGGCACTTCCTAGTGAAGTGGGCAGAATTCGGGAGATTGCCACACTCATCCGGGAGTCCGGGAGACTCTCGCAAAATGTGGGAGTCTCCCGGACATTCCGGGAGAGTTGGCAAGTATGATGTAATGTACATTTTAATTTATAAAAACAAATAATGGAAAACAAACCTATATGAATGTTGTTTGCTGGTTGCAGGTTGTAAATCACTTTTGATTAGCCACAGGTGTGAAGAGAAGCCGCAGACTACATGGCAGATCTCTCACCCGCTATTCTGGCAACTTACTATTAAGAAGTTAACAAACATTTTGGGTAGGATTTTTTTCAGACCTCAAATTTATCCCACCCATGTACCCTGAGAGCGTGATGTAAAAAGATCAAGGGAAGTTCATAGAACATTATCGCTTGAGGCAACATGGAAAAATGTTTGCATCTAATTGAATTGCCCCCTATGTCCTCCTAGTAACGCATTGCGGTTACCCCTAGCAACCTGAGAGCGGCAGTTCAGTATAAATGTATGATATTACATGGAAAAAGACTCAATCAAAATGCTGCACTAAAATTTCTGTACAGACGCTGCGGCATAGAATTGGCCTCTGTGCTCCCAATACTTGTGCGTTGATTTCTGCCACATAAGAAAAGGAAGTCTAGAAAAGCAAATGATGTGGTTCCTGATTGTTGTGGGACTGATTCATTAAGGAAAGTTAAGTAAACAAATTGAGTAGGTAGTCTCCTGGACAAAACCATGTTACAATACAAGGGGTGCAAATGAGTGTTCTGTTTTGCACATAAGTTAAATACTGTCTGTATTTTCATGTAGCACACAAATACTTGATAGCTTATTTGCACACTGAAATTTAAAGTTGATATTTGTGTGCTACATGAAAAACAGCCGGTATTTAACTTATGTGCAAAATAGAAAACTAATTTGCACCCCTTGCATTGTGACATGGTTTTGTCCAGGAGACTACTTACTCAATTTTTTTTACTTAACTTTTCTTAATGAATCAGGCCCAGTGTCATCATATCTTTTCCTTATGTAGATTTATGGGCATATTTAACAATAACCAGATTTTTTGGGCACAATCACATTCATTCCTTATTGCAATGATAAGGAATGAAATATCGTGATCATTTAGTAAAAGTGTTCTGTCGAAAAAGCAGTCCCTATAGATAACCATGGGGACTGCTATTGCTTACGATAACGGTGGGATCCCTGGTTATGAATAGAGGGGATACTTAAATTTGCGGTGATGATTAGGAGCTTGTTAAGTAGGCCCCTGGGTAGAGACTTATACAATGGAATCGGGTGCATGATTTTAGCAGCATTTATTTTACAAATAAAATACTAACTTTGTGCTCACTAAATCCCAGAAGATTTGGGCTTTAGATGCCTACCCCAAATGCTCCTATTATAGTTCACTCAGCATCACGCAGTAAGGTAGCTTTGATTAATCAGAGCTACATTGGAGGAATCCTCAATCAATATAGATTGCCTCCTCTAAAACATATCAAAAGATTTCTTTTACAATTTTTGTTGCACTTTACATGATAAGATCGCTGTGTTATTGTAATGATTAAAGCAACCAGTAGATGTCCTTGTTTGCCAAGGAATTGAGAGATTCAAAATTTGGGAATAACAATTGAGGAACTTTTTTTTTATCATTTAAAAGGGAAGTAATGTGATTTTTTTTCTATGTGCCCTCTTTATCCTTTTTCAAAACACTCTAAGGGCTAGATTTACTAAGCTGCGGGTTTGAAAAAGTGGGGATGTTGCCTATAGCAACCAATCAGATTCTAGCTGTCATTTTGTAGAAGGTACTAAGTAAATGAAAGCTAGAATCTGATTGGTTGCTATAGGCAACATCTCCACTTTTTCAAACCCGCAGCTTAGTAAATCTAGCCCTAAGAATGTAATAGGAAATATAGCATTTACCATAAACTGTACTTCGACTTGTACCTGACAGATGACCCCTAAAGATACTGAGGAACCACAACACAAGCATGTCAGACACTATTGCATCATTCCATACTTGCCAACTCTCCCTCAGGGAGACTCCCTGAAATAGGGGGGATCTCCCTCACTCCCTGAAGAGTCTGGCATTCTCCCTGATGCTGAGCCAGTACAAGACGTGGTTGGCTTTGCCATCAGTGGCATGATGACACAGTTCAGAAATTGTGTCATATGTCCATGTATTGATGCCTATGGAGGTGGCCATTTTCATGGAGACCAAAATTTAATCAAAGATTACCAGGTAAGACAACAAGACTTCAGTAATAGAGACAGAAATGTAAAAGACACTTCAGTATCTAGAGATAAATTAGCTGCTTTTCTTTAAGCCATAATTGCCTACTCTCCTGGAATGTCCGGGAGACTCCCGCATTTTTGGGAGACCTCCCGGGCTCCCGGGAGAGCAAGGCAACCTGTTGGTTCTCGACCCCGCAATAGATAGGTGGTGGGGGTAGGGCTTAATGACGCAAATGTTGTGTCATCTTAGCCCCGGCCCCCGCCAAAATGATGTGTCGAAGTCAGCAAATTGGATAAAGTCATTTCAATTGATATACATATGGTTCAGGTTAAAGGAAATGTGTAATGTCTGATATCATATTAATCCCCCTTACATCAGCAGCTGTCCGGTGCATTCGGCGAAGAGATCGCACATTGCATACTCTAGTTATTGATGCTAGGGAATAAACCTTTAATACGATACTGACTGTAAAATGCTAATGGACTGGTTGTAATTGGAGTTTTGGCGGAAAGATCAGAGCACATCCCCTGGAGAGATGACCCCCAACTTGGGATTCCTTAGATTGAACCAGCCTATGATCTGCAGCCCCCTGGACCTTCCTGAAGCCTGGACCAATAGAAGCAAACCATACCATCTGCATTGTTTCACTGTATTTCTGTTTGCATATAAGCAGTAGCTCTCATCTAGTGTTCAGTCAAAAGTATAAAAGCTGGTGTGAGCCTTGTATCATGCTTCTGCTAGGTTGCAGTGCACAATGTATGATTTTTTTTTTTAGATATTTTATATGAAAATAAAGTTGTTTTTTTTTCAGCAAAACAGATATATTTATTTTTTACCTTCAGCTGATTATACTTTATTGTTTGTACATTCCCATGTATAGTTTTTATTACTTTTTTTTTCTATCTAACTTCCTTTTGTGCTTGTCACGCAGTTCTTAGTTTTTATTGCCCTGTGATAAAGTATAAAGCTTATAACTATACGATTGTATCCAATGCAAAGCAGAGCTCTGACACAGCCCAGAGCCGCATACATCAACAAATCCAATTATTGTAAAATAGTTGGCTGAAAAAGCTGGATTTAAATGCAAATGTTGCAGGAAAATATTTGCAAGCCAATAACATAATACCATCAGGAAGGGGAAACCCCCTTTAAAAGCACCAGATGTTGTTTCTCCTGTACACTATGGGCCTGAATTATTAAGGAGAGCAAGGCAAATAAAAGGAGTAAATGTGATCATGAACAAACCATGTTACAATGCAAGGGGTGCAAATTAGTTTATTATTTTGCACATAAGATAAATACTGTCTGCTGTTTCATGTAGCACACTGTCAGGGATAAGCCCCTCTAGCTACTCCCTGATTAGATATCTTATCCTATATTCCAACAATCATACAATATATTCCCTCTATTTTGTCACGAAACCGCTCCTGAACCCATTTATCGGTCACAAACCGCCCTCTGCGCACTTGTGACTTGGAAACTTACTGTAAGGGAACAGACAGGATTCCAGCCCAAATCTCACACTCACCTCTTCCTCTAAGGCTACAGATTTTGCTGGTCCCTTCCCAACACATACGCAAGTTTCACACCTCTCAACAATTGCCATCAGCTACGAATAAGGCCCGTAGCAAACCTATGACTTAATCACCCAATTGCGCACAATCTGTGCTCCGGTAGCTAAATAGTTAACCCTTCACACACTGGTTTCTAAAGAGTTAATCCAGCCAAGCAATCTGTCTTTTCTAAACAGGCAATGAATTTGTTTTAGAGCAATAAGGACAGAACTATTAAATTGTTAGATTTAATATACAAAAAGTACAATGCTTACAGAGAATAACAAAAACAATTAGATAATGATTTGATATAAGTAAAAAATTGCAAACAGTTATAGAAACAAATGGGATGAAAGTACAGAGCATAACTTACTTATCATAATCTGTATGCCTGGGGGTAGGCAGAAAAGATGGACAGTCCTTCAATTAGATTGATCTCCTAGAAGCTGACACCAGCCCCTTCCCAACACAGGGTTTTTTAAGCAAAATGAAATGGGACGTTCTTCACAGGGGGGTGTTAATGCTAATAGGGGAGCAGGGATGTCCCCTGGGTGTCACTATAGTTTTCTCACAAATATCCCCAATGTTTTGACTTTTGTGTAATTCTTCACAGATATATCCCAGAGACATAACTCCCCCTTCAATCAACCGGTCATAATATCCCGCACATTTAAATACCAAACATGATGGAATTATGAAACTGTGACATACCTTTTTCAAAGATATGTGATTATAGTTGTTCCCAGATGCCGCCAGTACCTGTCATTCACAACCCTGGTGTGATTTCTGCTTCTCAGTATGGAGTCACCCATATTTCCCAAAATATGAACTATGAAGACATTTTCCTTTGAAGTCCATATTTCTTTATACCTGTATAGGCAGTCTTCAAATGCTATCTTTGTCTACAAGGATCTTACCTAGGCATATGGCTCTGTCATTTACATTTAGTGGTTCCTTGTGTATACACTATCTGTTGAAAGGAAGTAAATTCGGAAGTGGAATACATGATCAAAACAATGGATGTCTGTGATCTGCATATCTTAAGCAGGTCTCCTCAACCTAATTACCTCCTACTGGGCTAATTGTTTCCTTTTTAAAAACATTTGGTCAAACATTTATCTGAGTTGAAAATCAGGTTCATTTATATATCAATGCAATATTTTATTTGTGCCCTGACATTCAATATTCTATTTCATCATATCAGATTTATGCTCTCATCCTGACACACACAAATACTTGATAGCTTTATTTTTGCACTGAAATTTAAAGTTGATCTAGGACAGTGTTGGCTAACCTGTGACACTCCAGGTGTTGTGAAACTACAAGTCCCAGCATGCTTTGCCAATATATAGCAACTTATTGCTGGAAGGGTATGCTGGGACTTGTAGTTTCACAACACCTGGAGTGTCACAGGTTAGCCAACACTGATCTAGGACATGCCCTACCCAACTATACATCTGCCATCACATTTTAAATTTGCCTCCTCTTCCAATGCAACAACTGTATTCAGCTACAAACCTTTCTTCAGATCCGCTTGTACTTGAGTATAGACGTACTTGCATGCAATTCTGTCCAACTGCGTTCACTTTGTGTTTCTTGATGAATCAGGCCCAGAATGTTCTTAAATCGTCATCTTTGTCAGCCAGATCAACTATTGTATAAGGTGATAGCTTGTGTCATATTCATTGTGCCCAGTCTATATCACATAGGTTTATGGATTATTTAATTCTCTCCTTTCACCAAATATTTTGTTTTGCACATGGAAAACACCAAAACAATATGTTGCTCATTTTCAATACCATTCATGGTATCATAATATTAGTCACTTTATTTACTGACTCCCTTCAACCAATTACAGTATATTTCTCATTCTGTACAGTATATATCTCTCTGGAAAGACTAGACGCAGAGGGAAGTATGACTTCATATATGAGTTTACTAAGATAGCTGCCACAGCCCATGTTGGAGTTATCGTATTATGGGTACTTAAACAACTTTTTTATTTTTAACCAGAAGGGTTATAAACTGCTTTAAACTATTGTATGTCAGCCCGGTGATCAAGCCAACAGCCAGAGCGACCTTCTTTTAATCACTGCTCTCTGAAACTTCCTACATATTAATGTGTTTCTTTTATAGAAGGACAATAAGCAGCTTGTTTAAAACATGTCATATGAACAATGAAGCCTAATGTGCCAGATACACAGCAAACAGGACCATTAATTGAAAGAATACTGAAACTTTCACAGTAAAAATCCTGAATATTTTTGCAACACATTTCATATCAAAGTTTAATTAATCAATCAATCAATCAACCAGTCAATCAATCAGTAAATCAATCAAATTGTTTATTCAGGCAAACTCCACTGAGAGAACATTACCAGGTGGTCGTTAATTAAGTCAAGTAACAAGTGATAATACCTTTATAAACAGACAAATACACAGTACATGTAAGAGTGCAATAGTACATGTAAACCTGCAATAGCTAGGATACATAATAATACAGTTAGATTCAGGTAAAACACAGTTGGTAGTAAGTCATTAAGTTTTAGTAAAGCATTATGGTCCAACAAGGAGATTAGATAAAGTGAATGGTACAAACGTGGATTAAAGATGGGTACTACAAAGTAGGTGCTACAAATAGTCTGTCTCTCAGGCCCATCAAACATGCCAGGAACCTAAGCAGATACAGGCATTGTTCATGGTGTTTCATCAGTGAAGGAACATCATTGGTTGTTTAAAAGGAAGTGACGTATCCAGTCAGTTTATAAGGAACCCAGGATATCATGTGGGAGACGTGTGTCTGAAGAGCTGGGCAACCAGTTGAGAAGGTCTGAATTTGGAATAATAATAGGTGCTAAGAAAAGGAGATGCTGGAATAGGATGGTGCAATTTAGGCAGAAGATAAGTTGGAGACTCAGTAGGTGACTCAGGGACAAGTTATACACTAACCCAAGAAGGAAGATAGGAAAAACAGGAAAGTTGTAAACTGGGTGTGAAATAGGCTAAGATCATTGAAAGCAGCTGTAGGCTTCTGGAATGTATATTAAGTTCAGTTTCATTGGTTTCTGTGGTTTATGTCAGTAATGACTCCTATGGCAGCTCTCCCAAAATGCGTTAGTTCTTTGGGTACTCTAAGAGAAATCAGTGAGCAGCTCCTGAAGTCATAGGTTCCAGGCATATTTTTGAGACAGACAATAGAGAGCGGAAGCCAGTGATGTCCGTATGTCCTGAAAGCTGCATTTTTATTTCATGTGTAGTGTAGGGAGATCCAACCTTTGGCCACATATTAAGAGCAGTGATGGGTGAAGAAGGGGATAACAGGTGTGAACTTCCACGTGTGAAGGTGTCAGTACTATCACTTTTTGGATGTCCAAATGGAGGATAAGATTTCCAAACTCTTTTAATGAGGCATGAGAGAATGAATAAAGACTGCATCTAGATTGGGAAGGTTGCATAGTAAACTGAGAGTATGAGTAGTGTGCAAGTGAATTATCAAAAGCTAGCCCTGCACCAGCAGAGTGGTTACTGAGGCTTGTAACATTTATTACTGCGCTTAACATAGATGGCTACACCACTCCGTCGGGTTAGTCTATCAGCTGGAAATAACAGATAGTTGGAGATATTGACCTCTGTGTCCGGTGTGGATGGACGAAGCCAGGATTAAGATATGGTTAGTGCATCTGGCTCCAGGTGGATAGCCCAAGACACAGCTGCAGCACAGTATAGGGTTTGTCTCCATTGCAACGGTGCAGCCAACATTATGATACTCACTTTGGATATCAGTGCGCCTTGTAAAAATGTGAGTTGTGTTCACACTGCATGAGCACATATTGTGCCTGTATTGGACACTGAGCGTATCTTCTACTTACATCTAGTTATGCTTCTGGGAGGCATATCTTGGTGCATCCCATAAGTCTGGTGCAAGTTTACAGTTTGATCATTTTCATGGACGCATTTTTGTGCTGCAAGCTTCTATACACTAGAATTAAAGTTGCGTGTATCGGAAGATACATGCAACTCAAAATACAGACACTTTTTGCATATATGCAAAAGTCGCAATTTTATGTTTAGCTCTAAAAGATGCTCTTAGTGGGTCTGATTCCTCAAGGAACGCAAAGTGAACACATTTTTTTTATTTTTTTAATTGTACGGAAATTGTACTTTCCCCGCGTATTCAAGTACAAGGGGATCTCAAGAGACATTTCGAGTTGAATGCGGTTGTAAGTACGTTAATCCTATAGGGCACTTGTCATATGCAGACAGACACAACACACTGCAGGATACATACAACGCATATGTGATATGTGTACATATATATATATATATATACATATATATATATCAAGTCCCATCAGGACACACAGAAAAAAAAAATATTAAGCACATTTTACTGTGAATAATATAATCATTAATAAAAATATATTGAAAACAAATAAATACATTTATCAGGATGTTATTAATTTCTACAGTACATTAAATCATTTATACAGTTGCTCTGAATTGCAAACACATGTTCTAGCATTCGTACGCGACCATCATCGCTACCAGTCAGCACTTACACCTGCCCTGGTGCACCCAGGTGCAATTGATACAGCTAAAAATCATGTACCTGAAAGACGCCTGAAGCTTGAATTGGATGGATGTGTGCCTGCTCGACCTTGGCTCGCTCTTACTGTACATTGCCTGCGTGCATAAGCCCCTTCCCTCCCAATTCCACCCTTGAAATCGCAGGCAGTCAGACGTGTCCTTTGCACTCGAAATTGAATTGCGTGCACTTTCGTGCACTGGCGTGTAGTCTGTTTCTGAGCATGCGCAGAGCAATTTTACGTAAAATTTGGCGCGTAACAGGATTTATGTTCCTTAATAAATCAGGCCCAGTGTGTTTACCATACAGAAGCACGCTTACAGTTTAACATGATCTTGTATTAGTCTGTAGCTTTGTTTAGTGTTCATGCAGAGAAGCTCCAAAAGGGATTTCTCATCTCCAGTACCTTCTGATAATATGAGCGATATACCATGTGCTTAACTTCGGAATTAAGTGTCATGATTAAAACTAAATAATTGTTTTGTTTGTTCTTTAGCTTCTTGTACAGTTTTCACAAAGGTTAAATCATCGCTTTGTTTTCACAGTAGAAGATAAAATTCCAGTCCCTGTGGTTTGGGTGCATTATCTTACATTTGTTTGTGGGTTGAAGTTTAGTATTTAGTGCATTCAGAATGAAGAGTAATAAAATGAGGACAAAGGCTCAACAGTAACAATCTCAACTGCTATTGGGCCAAGGACACCGAGGTGGCTTGGGCTAAGACCCTTATATTTGCTAGACACCATTGGCCTGATTCATGTTCGGGCAGTACACCAATAAGCACATTGCATGTAATCAACATGTGCCTTGTTGGGATAGATTGTTGGTTTAAATGAAAGCATTTATGTTATACATAGTTCTGTGGTTCAGTATTGGTTTCATGACTTGTAATAATGTTGCAATGCTGTGATTCCTGTAGTGCTGTACAATTCTTGGAATTCCTGTTGTGTTTGGGATAGATTGTTAAATATAATGTTTTGTTGGCTGTGTTGGTTTATGCATAGAAAGTGATGGATTATTCAGGAAGTGGTCAGATTGTTAAATATAACATTTTGTTTGATTGTTGGTTTAAAGGGAAAAGTAGAGCAGATGGATGTGGTTGAAATACCATGTGTTTAAAAATGGCCGTTGGACTTGAGTGAGATGTGTGCATGCCTGTCTGTATGGATTCTCCCCTCCCCCTTCACTACACAATGCATACACATACACATAGCTTAAAACATACACACACACACACACACACACACACACCTTTAGTCAATAGTTAGTCAAAACACATACACAATTACTTATACATTTATAGAACAGGAAATTAATGATATGGCACCAAAATATATATTTTGTGTAAAATATTGTTACGCTGTTTATTGTTCTATAATATAATGCAACACACATTTGCCAGAATATTAAGGAGATTAAAACCCATAAAAAGGAGGTAAAAATCCTTTAACAAACCCATTCTTCCAAAAATTACACCCTTGATATCGAAAAAAACAATGAGCATTGCTTTGAATTTTGACTTGCTTTGACAAGCTTTTTTATTATTCTCTGTGTTTTCCAGTGCATTGACTGTCTTATCGGTGCTGTTAAGGGGGTAATATAAGTATGCGGGCATGGACAATGTACAACGCTTTGAGAAGAATGCGGGCATGGACAATGTACAACGCTTTGTAAAGTACATTGTCCATGCCCACATACTTACATTACCCCCTTAACAGCGTCGCGGTTGCAAGTGAAATCGTGAAGTCGCTCCGACTTCTTCAGTCATCGTGATTGCTTTCAGTCGGTTGCCACATCAGTCGTCCTGGAGCCTGGTCAGGAAGGAGCCCTTTGGTGTGAAGACATCGGGATAAGTCTTGTCGGGGTAGTCAGCATCGATATGCTGACTACCACCTCAGCCAGGGTTTGTGTACAGTGTGTATGTTCTACTCATGTTTGCTTGGGTTTCCTCCTGGTGCTTCGGTTTCATCCACACTCCAAAGACATAGGTTACTTTCTGACTAAAATGAACACTAGTGTGTGTTTGTGTGTAGTAGGGAATATAGATAGTAATCTTCTCTGGGGCAGGGACAAATATGAATGATTAAAAATTCTATGTACAGCACTTTGTAAGATGCAGGCGCTGTATAACTGTTAACAAAAATAATGCCATTCATGCAGCTAAAATGTGTATTCAGCAAGGAACATCCCTCATCTGCCCACTCGTTCATTTAATAGGTCATCTTGAATCACAAATATGTGTAAAACAGGACACAATTGCACGAAAGTAGTCCCATGAAATCACAACAGAGCTCTTGATTTGTTGTTATGCATTTTTCTAGATCAATACATAATATTGTACAGTCACACTTAATACTTGATAAGTTCTATTAGATACAACTGCCCAAACAAATTACATTGAAAGATATATGCACAGATTATGAGACATTTGCTTTCATTATCCTCATTTGCACTAGATTAATCAAAAGTTAGGCTGGGTACACACTACGGGCCTTATTCATTAAAGAAAGTTAAGCAAAAGCAAGTAAGTAAAACAAAACCATGTTGCATTGGAAGGGGGTGTAAATTTAAAATGTGATGGCTAATTTATATTTGGGGTAGGGCATGTCCTAGATAAACTTTAAATTTTAGTGTACAAATAAGCTATCAACTATTTGTGTGCTACATGAAAAAACAGATATTTTCCTTATGTGCAAAATAGTAAAGTAATTTGCACCCCTTGCATTGTAACATGGTTTTGTCCAGAAAACTTGAGTAAGAAAACGTACTCAATTTGTTGCTTAACTTTCCTTAATGAATCAGGCCCTTCATGTTTTTCAGATGATTACCAGGCCAATCACACTATAAACGACAGTTCGGCCAGATATCGCATTAGTGTTTACAGTGCAACAACGAGCGATTATCGTTCCAAAGCACATCTTATCGTTTGGTTTAGTTAGTTCATTTATAAATTAACTAAAAATCTCATTCAAGGATGGAACAATGTTATTCCAATCCTGCAGTGTGTATGTACTCACGACCGGCAGTGTCCATAGATCTCTATGGAGTGTGCAGAGTCACGGTCTTTTCAACCGATGGTTATGACGGATGAAGAGCACAGATCTGAAGGTAAATCATGTAAAACATATATAATGTGTACATATGAATCCACATACTGATTGGGACTTTTTTTCTTTTTCATTCGTTGGCAAAATCATTAACGATATCGCATAAAAGGAAATTTTCTATAGTGTGTATTCAGCTTAATCCTTTATTGGTTGATATGGGTTACTACGCATGTACATTTTTGCTCTTAAGTTAGTAAATATCCCTTACCCTCATGTTTATACCAATTCATATTGAGGTTGTTTTTTATATATTGTGAATGGTTTTAATAAAAATTACACTTGTATAGCAAGCTAGGAGCTCT
Source organism: Mixophyes fleayi (assembly GCF_038048845.1). Taxonomy (NCBI): domain Eukaryota; kingdom Metazoa; phylum Chordata; class Amphibia; order Anura; family Limnodynastidae; genus Mixophyes; species Mixophyes fleayi. Next base: position 256,767,057 of record NC_134406.1, on the reverse strand, counting down.
GTTTGTTTGTTTTTTGGCCATAATCTACAGAATTTTAATTATTAATATTTTTATTTTGAATTTTGTTGTCTGGTGCTCCTCTCATTTATGTGTTTTATTGTGATCCTCCAGAAAAGACATACTTTAAGGCATATACAGGCACTATTTTCTCACCAAATAAAGGTTACATGTTACATTTCTCTTATCAATGTTCACCCCATCCCCTGATTGAACGTCGTGAGATGTTTCAGTCATTATAATCAGAGATCTCTTGAATAAAAGTGATCAATTTTATCCTCCTCAAGGCTCCGTCTGCTATCAGAGCAGAAATTGCAGTTCTATATTTAGTGCAATACTGTGAAATTGCCAACTACAAACCTCACCTTTCTGAAAACTCTTCAGAGACCTCTTGTTGCTTCCTATAATCCAAATAAGAAATGATAAGTATAATTGCGGAAATGTGGCCAGTAATTCATTGTCACTACTGCATCTTAAACAGTTAAGGGTACATGACATAATGCATTCTCTGCTGTAAGTTTGATATTAGTCGTCTTCAAGCAGTTCTGTGACCATATAAATATACAAGACTGTCAGTAGAGTGCTTTTATACAGTTCACAGAAATCCTAGATGACTTCTAATGTCTGTAATAATGTACAGTAGGGGGCACATAATTACTTATCTATAATATAAATGCTTAGTGGCGTGTGTTAGTCTGTCTGTGTGTGTGTGTGTGTGTGTGTGTGGAAAAAATAAAACCAAGCTGCAGCGCCACCTGCTGGGCGGAGTTATACACTGACCTATTAAATTCTTAGTGTGTGTGGAAAAAAAAATTCAGAAAGGGCTGAAATTTGGTATACGAAGATGTTTTTAATTTGTTAATTTAATTTGTTAATTGTTAAAAGTGTTTATAAAGATTTAAAAAAAATATATATATATTTCTTGAAGGAGAAGTGACAGTTGGGAGTGGTTGGTGGTTGCCGGGGGTGACAGTGGGGAGTGGTTGGTGGTTGCCGGGGGTGACAGAGTGAGAGGAGTGTGATACTCAGGACCGCTGAGAGAGATCCCTGTGTCTGGATAGACATCTGGCTAGAATGCATGAGTATCATGCACGGGTTAACTTGTATTACACATTTTCTAATTAAACACTGGAGCCGATGACTTTCTGTTTACACAGGTGGGGTACGAATTAGCCACTAGCAGAATTCCGAAGGGAGAAATTTAGACACTAAAATGCCGATAGCTGTTATGGCGACATGTAGCAAATGTAGACTTACAGTGAACGCAAAATTTGCGTCAGGAGTGAATGCCGGAACTTTAATTCTCATCACTTAAGTTTCCGACAGTGAGATTGCTGGTCTTAAGGGGGCGATGCGACCGCCCGGCTCCAGGATAAGGTACAACTGTTAATACTAAACCATAGTTTTTGCGGTGGTAATCGTGTTAACGGGGACAAGAACCCCGAAACGATTTACACCTGCACGATGTGGAGGACCCCGCAGGCTTACTGTTTAAACAGTTAGCCTGCGGGGTCCAAACATTGCTACCTTAAATTAACATGAATGAAAGGCGCACTGACGCCCAAGTGAAGTGCCGGACAGCTGCCTCATCGGAATGACTGGCTGTCTGCAGGCGCTGCCGGCGGAGAGCTGGATCTTCGGTTTTAAGGTAAGTCTGTTTAAATTGTTTTCCTTTTTTTCAGCTATCGGAATTTTCGTGGAGGTGTAAATCGTGTCGGGGTTCTCGTCCCCGTTAACACGTACTCAACCCAGTTTTTGTATTAACAAAAAAATACAAAGACGTAAAATAAAAAGCGCAGGGGTGGCTTTTATAAATGCTATTAACTTTGGCTGCGCTACAATTAATAGTGTTTATAAGGCAGACCGCAACGCTTTTTATTTTAGTTTTTGTATTGACAGTTGTATCTCTTCCTGGAGCCTGGTGGTCGCATCGCCCTCTAAATGCCCGGCAACCTCACTGTCGGAAACACTTAAGTGATGAGAATTAAAGTTCCGGCATTCACTCCTGTCTCAAATGTTTGCTTTCACTTTCTCTGTAAGTCTACATTGACTACATGTCACCATAACAGCTACCGGCATTTTAGTGTCTAAATCTATCTTGTCGGAATTCTGCTCATCGGCAAGATGACTAGCACCGGCTTGTACAGATATTATTTACAGAAGTTTATATATATATATATATATATATATATATATATATATATATATATATATTATCCCCTCAACTTTATCACCCCTGTGTTGCGACTTTTGGGCTCAACACATTCCGTCTTCAGTATCAGTAATTGTGTTCTACGTGGTACGCAGACACATTAATACATACCTACCAACCATCCTGATTTAGGTGGGACAGTCACAACTTGAGGGCTCTGTCCAAACATCCTTATTGGGACAGTTTTGACCCACCAGTCAGAGTGAAGGAGGGGCGGGGCTATGTTAAATTGGTAAATTGCCCCCCTCCCCTAAAGAAAAGCTTAGGTCTGACCGTGATTGAAGCAAGAAAAAATGTACACTATGCAGCTCTGCTGAATGTATTGGTATAGTACAGTACTTTCTATAATTATCCCCAAAAAACTTTTGGTGGATAATTAGAACTGGAAAAGGGTAATATTTCACTGCGGTCGTAAGTTGTGGCCATCTCCAATGACATTTCCAAACATGCCCAACTATGATCCTACAGATTTCAATCATCTTGGGTCACAAATGTGGCAATATCCATCCAACTGCTCATTATCTCTGCAGATATGACAATGCGAGTGGCCAGATTTAATATAACTTACAACATTGGCATTTTGTCCAGTGTCCTCAACAATTCGGCATTACAAAAAATAATGAATTCACGTATCTTATTTTTGGCCTCATGTTTTACTAAATGCTTCTTTTGCAGATACACAATGGCTGTACAATATATCGTAGGTCAGAGTGAATGATAAATGATGATGAGAAATGTTATCAACATGTATTTAAGTTCACTAAAAACTCAACAAAAAAATAACTATATATTTCGAAGCTCTTTACCCACAGAAGAAGCTGAATGAAAGCAGTCTGAGGAAGTGGATATGGTTAATTACCACAAATACTGCTATACATTAAGGACAGTGGTGTCAGGGGAGGGCTGGCAGACATTGGCCTAGGGGCAAGCACACAGCACTGGCCCATAAGTAGTGGCCCATCCTTAAAGGGTGGTTTTTGGTATAATATATATTTATCTATATAAAAAGAGGCTATTTTATTGTTGCTTAATCCATATATATATTTCTATGCCCAGACCCAGAACTGGATTAAGGCTCTGGGGGGGGCCTGGGTACTTTAGACGGGGTAACCCCTATGATGTAGCATGGTTATCATTTTAGACAAATACAGAGGCAATACTGTGTGCACTACTGTTAGGTGCACACAGTTCTGCCTTCACGAGCAGTACAGAGTGAACCGGGACATACCTCCCAACTGTCCTGAGCAAAACAGTCACCCAAATTTGTGACTGTCCCACTAGATTCAGGACAGTTTGCAGATTGTCCTGCTCTCTCCTACCTGTTCTTTTCACTGTCACCACTTGTGGCTGCTGGTTTCTTTAGATCAGTTGCTGCTTGTCTGGATCCTGGAATATTGTAGGCCCTATTTGGAAGAAAAAATGGATACATAAAATTTAGAAAACTCCAAATAGTCCTGGTGTTAAATCAATAGCACCCACATTTTATAATCAGGCCTCCCTCCAGCCACAACATTAAAATAATAATATTCACATTTGCTAAATAGATCTCCTTCCCTCCAACCAACCCTGACATTAGATAGCAAACACATTTAATATATAAACCTATTTCCCTCCCTCCAAAAAGCCCCACCAATAAATTAAATTGCCCCCCACCACCTCAAAAACAAAATAGCACCCATTAAATAACTAGCCGCCTCCTGCACTCCACCATTAAATAGCCTACCTCCCACACTAAATTAAGACCCCCCTTCCCCTTCCCTCACACATTATATTGACAAGCTCCATACACACACACACACACTTTGCTGACATCTCACACACACATTATACTGACATGCTGCCCATCACACACACACACTATACTGACATGCTGCCCATCACACACACACATTTTACTGACATGCTGCCCATCACACACACACTTTTACTGACATGTGTCTATCAGCACACACACTATATCAACACACACACTATATTAACGTTTTCAGCAAAACTTACCTTATTCCCTCCGCGCGCACTGTCTTCAGCACTTTTCACAGGGGACGGCACCTGTCATGTGGTGCACGTCCCATGTGACAGCTAGGGCCTAGAAAGAAAAAGTGGTTCCATTCCGCTCTAAGGCTGGGACTATCCTCAATGGTTCTGCCTCATGAAACAATTAAGAGGTATAATATGAGGGGGTGCTCTCCCAAATAAGAAATGTAACTAAAGGACATAGGTGGTGATAAATATCAACTGAAAAGGGTTGGTTAATGAGGCTCTCCAGTCCAATTTATAAAAACAATCTTTATTAGAAATTTATATTAAAATCAAATAACCAGGTATCAGAGAAATCGGCGACTTGATTTTGAAGGTAAAGAAAAGTGATAAAGATTGAAAAATAAGTGATAAAGATATAAAAATATAAAAATAAATAAAAGGAACCCTTCCAGCATGCTGGTCACATAAATTAATGTTGTTGATAGTCTTAGTAAATGAAGACAATTGAATATAATATGTCTGATATTGGTTCTGTATCATATCAATCAAAAAACAAAACCTTCATTTCACATATTCATTAATATATTGTGTTTTTCTCATACATTATCCTAGTGCATCCACTCCAATGAAATAGTCACAGTATCTGTAGTTATAGGCGCTATAAGTAAAATTACTAGAGTCCAAAGCAATAATCCCACTAAATACTGACCAAAAGGTCTAAGTATAAGGATAAAGTGTCCCCTAGTTGTTATACATATTTATATGGTACTCTAGGATGTCACACTCAATTCCTATTAGGCATAGGTATTACACATAGAACACCCTAAGTAATTAGAGAGGAAAAGGAAAATAGTCAGTGCCATGGAAACAATCCCTTTTGAAACATAACGCTAGTATCATTAGTCATTATTTATTAGCACAAACTATTCCTATAAATCCTCTAGAGTAGCGTCATACTATATATTCTTGTAATATCACATCATTCTGAACTATTATTGAAAACTGCACTAACTTGGAGCACAGCACGATCGTAGCTATGTCCCGCAGACCGGCTTCTCTCATTCGGGTGTGTGACGTCATACGTCACACGTAACCCAACGTACGTTTCGCCGCATAGGCTTATTCATGGGGAATTCATTAGCCAACCCTTTTTAGGTGATATTTATCAGGACCTATGTCCTTTAGTGACAGCTAGGCTCTCACAGATATTCGTGGGAATGGACAGATCAGGAGGATCCACAGCCAATAGAAAAGGTGGCTGGTCCCGGAGGAGGGGCCAGCCACCGCTCAGTCCACCGTGGCAAAACAGATTATTTCTGTTCGGCAGGGGGGCATATGCCCCCCCATCCCATGGGCCAGCCCGCCCCTGGGTGGTGTGGAATCAGGCTATACCAGGTGCAGGACTAGAATCAAAAATATCCCTGCCATAAAAGCCCATCAGATTTGTCCAAAATAGAATTGTTGAGCTCAGAGGTCTCCGTATTTGTTTGGCCAGCTTGCGGCTGTGTAGCAGATGGCTGACCTCGGTTTGTGTAGGAGGCTGAGTACAGAATATATAGTGCCCGCAAGTCATGACTATTTTATTAAAAGCATGAGTGAGACACTGTCAGGTAACACAGGTACTTAATGAGACCAGCTAAGCCAGGGAAGTGGTGAACAGAGAAGTCAGTGAGGTAAGTCATTCAATCGGAGGATAGGAGAGAGGGACGGACTCAAGTAGACAGATGCATGATCAGGTCAGTCATAAACAAGATGCAGGTGAATGAACAGAACACAATATTCTGGAAGCAAGAGCCTGTGATACATCAGCCTTTTCTAGCCTTAGACACTTCCTCCTGGTAAAGTCTTGTGAACGTTAACCTCTTCTCATCTGTGGCAGCAAGCAGTAGTTCTATAACCTGACTGATTCTGGATAGATCTCATCAGTTGATAATAACAAGATTGGCTGTCCAGAGCAGTTGACTAATACACTCAATTCTAGAGGCCCTTCTGGCAAATGTCAGGTTGCCAATCTACCCGTTAACTTGCCCCCACCCTTTTATACAGATGGCAGCCTCTGAGGCTGTATACGTGTTGATCTTACACAGCAGTATACGTACATGCACAACATACAGAACACTTTAACCTCTCAACTTCTTTAGCAGTTTAGATAAAATATAGGGTTGCTTGCCTCAGAGGCGGAACTAGCAAGCTGTGGGGCCTGGTGCAAGGAGGCGTTGAGGAGAGAATGTGCTTTTACATTTGAATGTGCAGCTTACCAATTTTTTGTCGACCTGCACTCACCAAGAATTGGGGGAGGGAAGGGGCGTGTAAGTATAGGCCAAGTTCAGTAAAGACTTTTACATAATTGCAATCTACTTAGAGTGGGACACAGCTGCAGATATGCCTGTCTGTAGAGGTGGAGGAAGCAAACACTAGCTCTTCTCCCAACACATGTGGCTGGTGGGTGGACGGGTAATATGTAGTTATTAGCAAGAAATCAGCATTTTTTTCTGTGGCACTACAGTTCCCAGCAAGTTCTGGCAGCCATAAACTGCTTGTGTATGTTTATACTTCTAGATCCACACATGCCAGCATAACTGATTGCCTATAGCATCCAATCAGATTCTAGTTAGCATTTATTTAGTACATTCTACAAAATGACAGCTAGAATCTGATTGGTTGCTATAGGCAACATCTCCACTTTTTCAAACCCACAGTTTAGTAAATATACCCCCAGGCAACCTCAATAGGCCACCGGCCTGCCAGGAAAATTCTCGGTATGGCCTATGACCAATCCACCTCTGCCCACCGACAAACAGACTCGTTAGCTTATAATGGCATTTTAAGGGTTATAAATGATCCTCTTTTTGGTTGTTGACCAAATACACAAACATTTGTGTTGGGGAGATGTGTAAACCTATCCACAAATAAAGGTGTTCTTTACCGGGAGAACGGAGATGTTTATTACAACTTTTCCAAGAAAAGCAATCTGATCCAGACCCATAAACATATTCCTGTTGTTTGTTGACATGAAGTAATAGTGACATGGTTGAGAGAGATGTCCAATTTTAATTTTCACCTAATATCAAGACGAATCAAAATCTACATTAATCTTATCAGCCTTGAAATAGCAAAGTATGTAATAATGGCCTTTCTTCATGCTCAGACACCTCATCAATGTGATGTGTGCAGGTATGTTTCCATCAGAGAAAGACAACATCATTTACATAAATAAAGGCCACCTATGACACTTAATGTGATTACAAAACAAGCAGTGTGTCTTCATAGCTGGAATAAATTCTACAATGAAAATGAGAATAAAAAAAATTATCTTTTTAGTCAACAAAGAAAAAAATATTTCTAACTGCATTGGAAAATGTCCCATCCTGAAAAATGGATTCTATTATATTATACTGCTAATATAGATAACAAAAGCATGTTTTTCAAAGCTCCTATAAATATTCATGCTATACACAGATGAAATTATCATGATTAGAGAAATCTACATATTTTCTGAGCCGTAACCTTTCCACAGCCATAGCAATCATCATCATCTATTTATATAGCGCCACTAATTCCGCAGCGCTGTACAGAGAACTCATTCACATCAGTCCCTGCCCCATTGGAGTTTACAATCTAAATCTCCTAACATACACACACACAAATTGAGAGAGACTAAGGGCAATTTAATAGCAGCCAATTAACATATAAGTATGTTTTTGGAGTGTGGGAGGAAACCGGAGCACCCCTTGGAAACCACGCAAACACGGGGAGAACATACAAACTCCACACAGATAAGGTGTCACGGCTAGGAATAATTATGGATCCCCAGCCTCTACTTAAGTGGTAATAGTAGAGGGTGGTGGAGACAGAACACAGTGGAATTGAAGTTCTTAACTTGAGAGCATCATAGAGAACAATAACACAAACGATGGTGGTAGTGTTGCAACTTGATATATTGATAGAAGATACAACAGCAGAAATAATAAAAGGTATGTACAACTCAGCACACGGCAGTTCAAAAATACAATCGTTATCACAAATGTACTTCAGTTGGTAACCAATGGCAACAGCATGCGAAAAGACAATATAACAGTTCACCGCTAAGATGGAATAAGAACACTTGGATCCCACACGAAACACACAGCAGATGAAGGTGAACCACTGACACAGCTAGAAGTCCGATGAGAATAGTATGTAGACTTGGCTGATCCAAACGTATAATATGATTCACTTTAGCAGGTGGTTATAGGTATCACAATAGTTCATATAGCGGAATAGAGAACGTTATATGTTATCCAGGAACTTGGATATAACTGGTAACATGCAATAAGGTGTTGCCTAGAAGTACAGTGTGATAACGAAATCCAAACTGAGCGTAGAACTACAGGTCACAGAAGATCCGGTTGACAGGTAAGCGAGAGTTCATCACAATTAGACAACAGCTGATAATGCACAGAACTTGAATTGAAGTAGAGGCTCCTGACTTAGCAGTATATTCATATTAACAGTCCAGCAATAATAATCAGCAGAGTAATAATAGCCGTGCCAGACTTAGAACCATAGATGACAAGAGAACATGATTGTAGTTCAATATAGAATACCGCAACATAGACAGCCGAGTAGAATAGTACTGGAGCCAATCAACATGAGCGCAGGTGTAGCAGACAACTCACGAATAGTTCTGTGTGCAGATGAACAAGTAACTTCAGCTTGTAGATGAACCACGAACTGGCATACAGCGGAGCCGATGGAGAGCAATGATGACAGGTAACTTCGGCAACCGATAGTATCCAGAGGATAGGCAAAAGATCAGATATGCAGCCAGAACCCACGGCAGTGTGAGTAACACGAAGATCAGGCAATGAGTCCATGATTACGGGAACTTGAAATAGTCCTCTAGGACCAATGGGCTTCAGAAGGAGGTCCCAATCAATATAACGAGAAACACCTATGGACAGGTAGAGACTCTGAAGCGAAAGCAAGCACCAACATAGTTCTTAAAGGGCAAGTCACAACGCCAGCACCTAGCTATGGGACCGGCGTGTGACATAATGCCATGGTCGGGAATCGAACTCATGACACCAGTGCTGTAAGGCAGAAGTGCTAACCACTAAGCCACCGTGCTGCCCATAGCAATGACAATAGCTGTCACCTGGTCACTGCCGGTATGAGAATGAGCACTGCAATGGCACTACCATTGGGTCCCCACAGTATTGGTACCTTATTGGTACGCTTGATACGCTCAATCACATGCGTCACATGAAGTGATGTGCGGAATGTTCTATAGATTCAAATTCTAGAATGCGGTGACAGACACCCCAATGTCATGTGACAGCGAGCGATACGTAGGAAAAGAAGGAGAAGGGGGTTGTAGCGACAGAAGCAATACAAAGAGGCTTGCACAATTACTGATGCAGCAAATGCTGCCGGATATAAGGATACGGGGCTTGTTGTACATTTGTTGGTATAACTGCCTAGAAACTCTACAGGAGATGCCTAGACGTTGGCAGGTGAGCTTTTCCCAATAGAGCTATATTGTGCACAAAATTCTCCTATTTATGTACATGCTGACACATAGTGATTTATATATTGTTTGTTGTACAGCGCCAGACTATACTTTCATTTGATTTCATATACACTGTGATTTTAATTTTCCTGGCTGCACTTTTTCAAATGATTTTATTCACTTGTACACATTTCAATAATTTAAAAAAGTGCAACTTGTTTTCACTAATTTCTCTTATGTGTAGTTGTTTTTGCCCCCTCAGCCTAGCTTGTCCCCCTGAGGCAGCCTTATGTGATAGCTGAGGGTACCCCGTACTTCTGTGAGTTTGCAAGTAATTAGGTAAAATAACTGGAAAGATACTAGTGTACCTTGATATCAGGATATAGATATATGAACATGTGACGATACCGGGTTTAATGTATCGCTCTGTGCCGCACTGCTGGCCTACCTGGTACCCATCCAAGGTTCAAAATCACCCAGGCAAAAATCCAAAATAAAATAAATAGGTTTATTTAACAAAATGGTAGCACCAAACAGCAATAATAATATTTAAAAATGAACCTGCAACAAATAACACTACAGTCTGGTACAGACAGCATGCAGGGTATAATGAAAACAACTCACCAGTATCCTATATCTTAGCCACTCTCAGGGAGTGCTGTCTATCCAAACTTCTCCTGGGACTCAGATCCTCTCTCCTTCGAGGCTACCAACAAGGCAGCGGTCCTGAGTCACTGTCACTCTGCTTTTGGCAGACACACAGCTCCCCAAGACCTGGAGAGGTAGATCAGGGCAACGTCAGTACTCCAGGGACTGATTGTCCCTTTCCTGTCTCCTGGTAGAGACCTAAATCTCAACGCCAGTCTGAATACAGCTATAACTGTGCAGTGAATGCCACTCTGCTGTCCTCTGAAGCTGGTATTTAAAGGAGGAAATCACTTTCTCAGGAGTTTCAGGACCTGCCTGATTGGTCCTTTTCTGTGTTTACCTTTTAACAGATAGTGATTTGCTCTTAATACAATTAGGTATAGACATTGTTCTATGGCCAGACAGTAGAGTTTGTTTAAACAGGAGAGATGACAATCCAGATACATTACATTTAAATACACAATGTAGTCCTCTTTAATTAAACAAAGAGCTCTATTTGTTGACATTTTCCCTATCTTAACACATGAGACCCCCTGGTGTGATGTACATTCATACAGGAATCGTGAACAATAATCCTTTTGCTTAGACCAGTGTTTCCCAAATCCAGTCCTCAAGTACCCCTAACAGTGCTTGTTTTCCATATCTCTTTGCTGGAGCACAGGTGTATTCATTACTGACTGACACATTTTGATAGATCCACAGGTGGTTCTAATTATATCACTTGTGACCAGGAAAACCTGCACTGTTAAGGGAACTTGAGGACTGAATTTGGAAAACACTGGCCATTGGGTACTTCTCAACCCTTCTCTAAAGGTACTGTATTAACCGCCTTCCCTGGAGCGCTGTCCCAGTCACCAAACTACTCCGTTCACCTCCCTTTCAGCAGGTCAGGGAACAAGCCCAATGTCCTCCTGCTCTCAGCAGGTACACAAAGTAGAAAGTGTTTACAAGATCTGATTGCTAGGCACAATCCTGGATCATTCCAACAGGTATTGTAACCCCTAGTCAGTAATGTCCTTAAGCAAGAGAGAGAGCATGGCCGCGCGTGCTCTTTATATATAATAAGAACCCTTGCCATAAATTCAAATAACTAGTTAAAAACTCCACCATTCCTGGTGGAGGTTTGAGCAGGGTAGCCAGACTAGCAGAGGGTGTAGACTGCACTGAGCCCACCAATCAGCACTAAATTAACAAAGTCCCTTTAGCTTTCATACAGTGTCCCTGGATATTGTACTGAAAAGTTGGTAGCTGTGGAAATGTAGTGCAATTTATTATTTCATTTTTTTGTAATAAATCCTACTATCTAACTACACACTCTGTTTCTCTGTTTATTAAATACACTCGAGTATTCGTTTATGCAGCAACTGAGAACTGTATGTACAGCCTGTTAATGTAAATGTGATTATCACAATGGTGATTATGAAGATGAATGTTGGTATATTAGCACATGGGTGATTTACTTGTACTTTTTCCCCAGGCCAGAGCTGTTGGCCAAACACTGATAGATATCACATTTACAGGAACTATTACAATAACAATTATTTTGACCAGGGAGGTAATTTTTGTAGTTAGTAAGCAGTACATTGTACATTTAGATAAGGTAAAATTTTAGGTTTATTTCTGCAGAACTGTTGTTTTACCATGTGAAAATGGTGACAGAGGCACCGATTATTTCAGAGTAGTCCTTGCAGGGTATGGATTAGTCATATAACTGTGATTACCTTTGTAACAACATACAAGCAAAGAGCTGGCAGTTTCTTACTGGTCTACACATCGCACCCACTAGGCATGTTACACCAAAAAAGTCAACATTTTAAATTAAAGTGTTAAAAAACAATATAAAATCAATGTAAACAATATAAAAAAAAAAGGAATCAACAAATAAGTAAAAGGACACAAAATCATTTTTTCTCTCTATAATGTCAAAATATTTAAAAAGAAATGTAATCGACTAGAGTACTAAAAGAAAGACTTTTCTGTCCCAAAAAGTTATTTAAACTTGCTAGTGTAGAGAAAATAAGGCAGGTATTCACAACAAAACTAATCCAATGAAAACCAGTGGAAAATGGTGTGACATCCTCTCAGGTAAATGTGGCAATAATCCCTGGCAACAAAAGGATTAAAACCCAATGTAAGAGATGGCGATTTTGACTTTTCAGCATTCATCCTTCCTGTATGTCTTATATGACAGTAAGGGTTGCTTCTTACAGTTCAATTGTCAAAATGTAACATTTTACATTGGTTCATCTGTTTAAATGAATTTGGTTAGGTTATGCAATGTGCAAAGATGGCCTGTGAATATTAATGGTCGAGTTACTGCTACCTCTGAGGAAGTGTAAATGTGCTAATTTTTTGTATCTAAAAAGGACTCTGCAGAAACCTTCTAAATGACTTATTGAATGCACGCCCGCAGATTCACAGTATGAAATCTAATTTCTGTCTTCATGTATAGAATTATGCAAATGACTGCGGATATCCCACATTCTACAGGGAATGCACTGATTCTGCCATCATGGGGTGTAAAGCAGCTGTTTTTGCTGAGCACTTCATTTATTTAAAAATATATAATAATTATGTGAACGGCAATTGTAGAAACCTCCCTTTAGAGTTCCAAAGCTTGCCCCTCACTCACTATGTCTATATACCCATGTATGGGATCTGTAAGTGTTGTGAGATTTAGTGATACACCATCAACATGCCTTGGTAAAATTAGGCAAATTATGTCAAGCCCTTAACTACTGTTTTAGTTTTATACTGCACTATATTCTATTTGTTTAAATGACTCAAATTGCAGATATCATCATCAGTTATTTGTATAGCACCAATAATTCTGCAGCGCTGTACAGAGAACTCACTCACATCAGTCCCTGTCCCATTGGAGCTTACAGTGCAAGATTTACTAAGCTGCGGGTTTGAAAAAGTGGGGATGTTTCCTATAGCAACCAATCAGATTCTAGCTTTCATTTATTTAGTACATTCTACAAAATGACAGCTAGAATCTGATTGGTTGCTATAGGCAACATCCCCACTTTTTCAAACCCGCAGCTTAGTGAATCTAGCCCACAGTCTAAATTTCCTAACATACACAGACCAAGAGAGATTAAAGTCAATTTTAATAGCAGCCAATTAACCTTCTAGTATGTTTTTGGGAGTGTGGGAGGAAACCGTAACACCGGGAGGAAACCCACAGAGAAAATATAAACAACACACAGATAAGGCCATGGTCTGGAATCAAACCTCAGTGCACTGAGGCAGAAGTGCTAACCACTGAGCCACCGTGCTGCTCTATATATGAAGCATGAAGATATTGTACATAGTTCAGTGTTTAATTGGTATTCCTTTACAGTTCTGTTGAAAAGTAAATATCAATAGAGAATTACCTCCCCACACCAATATAGCTGCAGCTATATTCCATTTATTTAGGAAATAGCAAGTTTATTGCATATTGTGAGATTAACAAACCCAACACTGCAAACTTCTGTTAATCTAACAAAATTGTGCATACACAATATAACTTGATCGCGTTATCCACACCGCATAAATCCATGGGAATTGTAGCAAGGAATATCCACTATTTATTGGATGAAATACCAAAGTAGTACTCTACCGTAAGCCTTGTTCATTCTAAAAGGGGCTGGATCCCCTAGGGGTTTGAGGCTGCAAAACTTGTGAAATTGGTGGCTCAATATATATAAATAAATGATGATGATGAATATTAATAATTTATAAAGAGAGAGGGATAGTGAGATCTAAATGTTGAGCAGTCTCTTACACCACTCAGCCAATCAGATAAGAGACCGCTCTTGATTGGCTGTAATAACAGTGACAGCATACCCTGGGCTCCAAGGGCATGCTGGCATTTAGGGAACCACAGGACCGGCTAGGACTTGTAGGGTAACACTTCACCCTCTTTATTTTGTCACCACTGACATCTTGCTGTAAAATAAAATTAGATTAATATACAGAAATAGCCTAACAGATCAATGCTTGGTTCACATATACATCATACTGTATACATTACCTTCTAATAATAAATATAGAGTCCATACAACTCATTAAAGGTGTCTATAAGGATCTAACAAATAAGTACTGGAATGGTTTGGCTCTATATCACCACTGGCTGGTCAGAAGTGGTACTGCAGGATTTATTAAGCACAACTTCCAACATGGACAGTTCTCTGGGGAACATCTGACACTTCTTAAATAACTGGCTTTCACAATAAGAGCAACTACACCTTATGCTAATATAATTCACATGTCACATTGATCCACTTAAAGTTCCTACATAAGCATCACCACCATCTGTAAGCCAGTAAATAGCCTCTCCATTTTGCAAATATTGAGTTAATTTCAATACGTTTTGCAGCAAAAGACAGCACATGTGGTGGAAATCCACAGGGCGTCTCTGGATATTGAATATCATTAGCCATTCTCTGTCTTGCTATGGGGAGTTCTTGATGAATGGATCTGAATGATCATCATGTTCGCTTAAGAAATACTGCGATTTAACCAATTAAATTTGCCCCCGGTGTGCTGGAGCTTCAGTTAATTTCAGTGACTTTATAATGAAAAATATATGATATGAAAATATATAAGAAACGCTTCTAAACATGAAATTACATTCTCCCATCTGCAGAGAGGATCTTAAACTGGTAGATGCATTGCTAGACTGTCGTATGGCATAAATAACTCTCTGTTATATTATTATTATAATTATTGTTATTATTAATTGTTATGTGTAAGGCGTCCCAAAGTCTCTGCAGCGCCGTACAGGAACAAACAATAGAACAGTACAAGGTATAAGATTACGGTACAATAAACAATATGCACCATAACTCAGGTAGCGCAAAGCACAACTAATAGTGAAGGGTGAGGGTGAGGGAAAGTCAGAACAAGAGTGTGGGGGCGGCAACAGGTTAAAAGCTACCGACAAGGTGCAGAGACAAGCGGAAGCTGAGTCAGTGAGCAGGAGGCTCAAGCAGGAGGTGGGCAGAGTAGCTGTAGAGCAGAGTTTAAAGTGGTGGAAACAGGAGGAGAGAGGACCCTCCTCAGAGGAGCTGACAATCTAAAGGGAATGGTGGCCAAACCAAAGACACAAGGAAAGTGAAAATGGGACAGGGTAGAACGGAGAAAGAAGGAGGAAGGGGAGAGGGAGAGGGAGCCGACAGGTGGATAGTTAGGCAGATAACTGAAAGGCTTTTAAGAAGAGGTGGGTTTTTAATGTCCGTTGGAGGTTGGGGGAGGTTCTGATTACACGAGAAAGATCGTTCCCACGGAGGGGACAAAACTCCACAAATTCAAAACTCCGCAAGTTTCCCAAACTCTTAAAGTACATTATAACCTACAGTCAGTGTTGAATATTCATTCTATCACTTCTCTAGAAACTAATGAGTATTTGATAATATGATGTCACCAGTAACATCACATTAGTAGACTTATGACTACTGAACCCCCCCCGGCAAAATCCATTGCCTGTACATGAGAGTGAATGAGATACTCTTCCACACAAAAAAGAATTGGCAAGTATTTGAAATGCAAATGGTACCCTATATGAAGCCAACGGGGCCTATTTATTAAGGTTCCCTGTGCTGAAAATCCCCTTAAAACGTTGCCTAGTCCAATCATGATTCAATTGAGAAGATTCCCACACAATCACATTATACTTGGACTATATTTGTTAAACAACAGTTACTGGTTACCCTTATATATAATACTTCTCATATATGTGTAATGTCTGTTTTCATGGTACTGACTTTAAAAGCTGGGCTGATTCTGTATATACCGTTATGCACTTTTAAATCTATGTTTTTACATATCAGGACATAATTAACAACTATTTTGCTTCCAGCAAAGTCCTAAAATTTATAAAATAGAATCTTATGTAACAAATAATCTATAACAGATTTTGCTTTGTCATTTTGTATACATAAAAAAATAAGCCAACCGGAAGAAGTCATATGTCAAAAGGTAAGTGAGAAAAATCTGTTGTGTCACTTGTAACAGGAGATTAAATTTAGGACTCGGTGAGGACTAGATGATTGTTAATTAGTTCCTGATGTGTAAAAACATAGATTTGTTTTTCACAGGACTGTTTATCTGACTATTCACATTCCCGAAAAGAAGGAACAAAGAGAAGGAGATTAAACCGTTGAGGGTAATTGTTGTGGTTTTGTTCTCAGAAATGTAACTAAAATCAAGTTCTCCCAAAGGGCATCTGCTGGTTAAAAAAAATAATGGAAGGAAGAAGTGCAATCAGAGGACAAACATTACCACTGACAAACCCTGCTCCACAGTGGTAACAGAATGTGCAGCGCAATATAGCACAGTTACTTCAATTTTACAAGCAACAGATGATGGATCAAGTCTTAAAGTAACTTCACCTGTACATGGATAACATACAATAATACAAACCATAGTTTATACGTATTAAACATATAATACATTTCCAGATCAAATTCATCTTGAATTAAAATATGATACTTTATAGCTACAAGCAGATGAACATTTAATTTTTCCCCCCAATTAGCTGATATTGCGGGCTGTTTTCTCTTTTAATGTTGCAGAGTGTCCTTGTCTAAACTCTTCTATATTCGATCTATATAAAATAAACACATGCATCATACCGGTAATTTAAATGTGCATAGATTTTTTTTATAATGGGATTCAGCACCAGAAGTCACTGAGTCATGGTTTGAAATTCACAGAGATCGGCATAGGTGTATACTGAATGCAGCACCTGAGTGTAAAGGGGCCAGAGCTATCCAATCAGCTAGCACATTCTGGACTGAGCAGACACGCCCTGCTGAGCTCTCCACTGGTTCCAGAATTTCACCATCATCTGTGGGTCATAATCATTAGAGCAGACCAGGTTCTACTATGCAGCGCTCAAACCTGGCACTCCCACTGAGCCTGTTCAGCGATGGTTCTGGTGCTGTTAGGGGGTCTTTTCAGGGCTCCTCTATTTTCTAACCTCCAGGGCTTCTACCTTTTAGGCCTCCATCAATCCATCGTCCCAGTGCCCCTGGATTGCCTCATTGGCCAGGATTACCTCGAACATAGGCCATGGGTTTGGCTTAATCCTCCTGTAGGCCTTATTGGATACCCAGCTGCTACGGTCTGCCAGCTGCCAGCTTCTGCCAGCTGTCGGCTCCCTTTACTGGTCAGTTGCATCCCATGGGCCCCTGTTCCATTGTGGCCCCTGATCCATTGTGGCACCTGATCCATTGTGGCCTTTGCACCGTGTAGGACTCTGCAACACCACTACCAGACACCATCTTGGCCTCTGCATTTTTGTTGGCCATCTGAACCTTTTCAGGACTCTGTACCATCTAGGCCCACATCATCTTGCCTGTGCTCCATTTTTCACGCCTGCTATCCAGACAAAGTCACCAAGGTGCTTCCTACACCCAGGCTATCTATACACCATATAACTTGGACTTCTATACTGTGTCAGCCTGGACCTACCACTACCAGGTTCCACCATATTCTCGACCACAGTACTACAAGATCCTCATGTGTGAATCCTCCTTCCCTGTAAATTGTAAGCTTGCAATAGCAGGGCCAGGTCTAACCTCTGTCTCACGCTTCGTGCCTCGTCCATTTTGTATGTTATCTCTTAATTACATATCCTGAGTGCACCCAAACTGGCTGCCTAACCACTAACCTCTGCCTCGCCCAATTTTGTATGTAATTTGCCCCTTAACCTGAGTGTGCCCAAGATGACTGCCTTCTGTATGCTTGACCTGTTCTTAATACTATATTTATTCATCTTATGTCCTTGTGTTATTATTATTATTATTATTATTATTATTATTATTATTATTATTATTATCTTTATATTATTATTATTTTTATTATTATTATTATTATCTTTATATTATTATTATTATCTCTATATTATTATTATTATTATTATTATTATTATTATTATCTTTATATTATTATTATTATCTCTATATTATTATTATTATCATTATTATTATTATTATTATTTTTATTATTATTATCTCTATATTATTATTATTATTATTATTATTATTATTATTATTATTATTATCTTTATATTATTATTATGATTGTTATCATCATAGATTTGTAAGGCACCAGATTTGTATCATATATTCTTCAATATTTATTCTATCATGTATTCTTTTTATGTTAAGTGTAAAGCACTTTGGGGGAATTCAATTGGCCGTATTACTGTAAAAAGTAATGCGACCTTCGCACTATTACCGATATTATAGTAATAGTGTGCACAATTACCGTTAGTACGGCAATTTCAACGCTGTCTTTGTGCTTGAGGCTCCCTGAGCCGCGAGCAGAAATCTGTGTTAAAATTACCGTATTGACGGTAATAGGTTTACTGCAGCAGTATTCTGGGGGGAATTCAATGCCCCCCAGAATAATACCGTGCTAAGGAAGGAATTCATTTGGCCGCGTTATGGGTAAAAGTAATGCGGCCTACGCATTATTACCGTTATTACGGTAATAATGCGCTTTATTAATGTTATTACGGTAGTTTCAACTCAGGCTTTTGCTGCGAGCAGAAAGCCGGGTTAAAACTACCATAATAACGGTAATAGATTTAACGCTGCGGAAATTCTGGAGGAATTGAATTCCCCCCTTAGTGTATACGGTAATTTTAACACAGAGCCACAAGCGAAAAGTTGGCAATGAAATTACCGTATTAACGGTAATTATACACACTGTTGAAATCATTTTCAGAATAAATCAATATTGTCCAGTCCAATTGTAGATTTTGCAATAAAAAGAGATTTACTTAATATTTGATCCTAAGTTACAAAAGAGATAGCACAGTAGTTCATATATACGACCTGTCATGATCCCGGCCGTCAAGAGAGCCCCATGAATGGACTACAGGCTAATTGAAAAACTTTTACAATGGTGGGTGTGTTTCATCACAGAGGTTTACAATGGTTTACAATGAATCAGCATTCACCTCACGGATCTACTTTCTTAGAAGAGATATTTGCACAAGATATAGTTCCTAGCCTTTTCCCAGTATTTTACCAGCAATTCCTCAAACAAACAAATATGTATAATATCGATAACATATAATAATATTGCAAATCAGATTGCTCACAATAAATTATATTATTATTATAAATACAACTTTAAGGGGCATATTCAATTCCGATCCCGATTCGCGGGATCGCGCCGAAACGGTACCGCAATAACGTGGATTTTCGTTCACAGCCCATAGGGCTGCGTACGAAAATCCGCGTTATTGCGATAACGTATTACCGGCAGTAGTGCGCATTTTACGCGGTAACGCGCGTTACCGCGGATCGGATCGGAATTGAATATGCCCCTAAGTATACTATATTGGTAATAGTGTGCAGGCCTCGTTACTTTTTACAGTAACGCGGCCAATTGAATTCCCCCTTTGAGTCCCAATTCATAGAAAATTGCTATATAAATAAAATAACTATTATTATTGTTTTTATTATTCTTATTATTCTTATTCTTATTCTTATTATTATTATTATTATTATTATTATTATTATTATTACCAACACACCTGCTTCCCCCACCTTAGCATGATTATAGATAAATATAAAATAAGAATTTTTTTTGTATGTTTTTAAAAGATAGAACATTGAAAGCAGCCTACAGAATCTTTGGCCCTGACCTATGTGGCCTTTTCATAAAGCCAGGTCTACTGTGTCTGCAAGGGTGTAACAAATAATCATTGGAGTAATTGTTTTGCTCTATATTACCACCTATTGGTCACAAGTGGTACTGAGGCACCTGTTCCTAAGCATATATTGGACTTAGTGGGGATCCAGAAACGTTACACCCACTCCAAACTATCATATGGAACAGACAATATGAGGCAGTGATAGTAGATGTATGAGTACTGCAAAAGCAGAGTGATTCTAGTGAATCACTAATGTTAGCCATAAAGGGAGCGATGTTACAGCTGATATCATGCATTTAACTGGTTATTGCAGCTTCTGCCACCAAAAAATAGTTGTAAAGTCCACTAATAATCTATTGCCTTATTAAAAGGCTTTATGGATCACATGGTCTGAAGATAGTCGCTGTGTGTGTGTGTGTGTGTGTGTGTGTGTGTGTGTGTGTGCAGCCATCTTCCAACCTCACTGAAAGGTCTAGCTGCGAGATGAAATTCAGTGAGTAAACTACCGTATTAATGTTTTTTACGCACAAGTTTACCGTATAAACGGTAATAGTTTAAATGCGCTCGTTCCGGCGGCGCCCGGAGGAACAATTGAATACCCCCTTTAGGGCCTGATTTTGAGTTAGGCACAAAACAAAGAAAAGAAGCAACTTTGCACCTGGACAAACCATGTTACAATGCAAGCGGTACAAATTGACTTATATTTTTGCTCACAAGGGAAATACTGGCACACTAATACTTGATAGCTTTTTTTTTACACTGAAATTAAAGTTAATCTATGACTTGCCGTATTCCAACAATAAATCTGTCCCTACATTTTAAAATTTACCTTCCCCTCTAATGCAACATGGTTTTACCGAGATGCAAAGTTGCTCCTTTTCTTTGTTTTGCTCCTAACTCAAAATCCAGTTTTAAATGGTCAGTTTACATCTTTGATTCATGTGAAAAGAAACCAATTTAAGTACAGAAATGAACCAAACCCTGAATCAGATCATAATGGTTTCACTCATCTCTAGTCTCTCCTTTTGATGACAAGCACCTTGTCGTTTATATATTACACATGAGATATTTCATTTATTTGCAAATTGAACAGTATTTGTCTTACTAGTTCTGCAATGCATATATTCAATCTCACATCCATGTATTCAGGAAGATTCAAATAGCCACTGTATATTGAGAAGAACAGAATAAACACAAGACCAGAGCTGTAACTTAGAATTCTAGCGCCTGGGGCGAGAAAGACTAATGCCACCCCCCTAGCCCTCAATTTTAACCAAATGAACCTAAATATTCCTAAATTGCGCCCCCCTTCAGCGTTGCGCCCTGGGCGGTCACCCCTGACGCACAGCCCTAGTTACGGCCCTGCACAACACCATAAATGTTTCATTTGATCAAAGGACACTTAATTAAACCATATTTTCTGCATTTTGTTTTTTCATGCATGGTATGTTCCCTTAATTAGTAGAACCTTTGATGATTCGATGCTAAGTATTCAACTTTGCTACATTTTTTATTCTAAAACTACATCTTAAAATAGCTAACAGGCAAGCAGGAGAGAATTTAAAGTGTTTTGCCAGCACCATCTAGACATGTTTCCCCCCCCCCCCCCCCCCCAAAATATTTACACCTGTCAGAAATTTTACCTTTATAAGTGCAGACTATATCCCTTATTGTTACAGCATCATCTGTAGATTGAATAAAAACCATATAGACCTGGTTCCCTTTTCCACAAAGTTTTATTTACAAAAACTCTACCTATTGTACGTCATTTAAGTAACAGGATTACCAATGTAGCGTAATATTTCTTACACACCTTCTTGCACTTTGTCATTTACACTGTATCACAAACAGTCTATGATAGAAACGCACCGATCACTTTTTCTTACCTGAAAAGTAACTAAGTAGTGTACAATAACCATAGAGAGGTTTATACACAAAAGGAAAAATGTGTGTATTATAAGAAGACAAACAATACGTGTATTTACAGTGAATGGTTGGAACGTTTTTATATGTGCGTCCACTATCCATGGTGCTGAAACGTGCGAGGACGCACTTGGTCCAATCCTGTGCACTGGGCGCTGTCCACACTGAGGTGCTGAACGCTCAGAGAAGCTTAATTCCACATTACTGTAACCTGCGATCAGACAGCGATACGTGAGCCCTCTTCTCACCTGCTACAGATAACTTTTCAACACCAAAGGGAGGGAATAGCCAAGACAAAGGAAACAATTGCCACCTCTGCATGTGCTATCCAAGCCGGAGAAGCAGAATACACTCTTTACAGGTAGTCACGACCAGGGAGAGAGAGAGTGAGAGAGCAGCAGCAGCAGATTGCAAGTAAGAAAACATCTGCTGATCGCGCTGGGGTTCCAGCACACATATATAGTCCTCATGCTCCCTCATCTGTTTTGCTCGGATGTCCCATCTCCACCTGATGATCAAGGGAGCCTCAGGGTGCACTCACATTCCGATAGCAGCAATGTGAAGCGTAAAACACCCTTTACTGCCTGCGATCATGGGGACACAGACTCTGCTCTATCATTGGACTCCAGCGTCTTTTGCAGCAACTATTCTGCAGCACCTCGGGATCATTTCACCATCAATGTCGGGGGCAGTCGGTTCATTATATCGCAGAAAACCTTGTCCAGCCACCCGCAGACGCGCCTGGGCAGGTTGGCAAACTCAGGAGGCGACGACGTGTATGACCTGTGCGATGATGCCAACTTGCTGGACAACGAGTATTTCTTTGATCGCAGCTCTCAGATGTTTGAGTATATCATGAACTACTACAAAACGGGGCGTCTGCACGTTATGGACCAGCTGTGCGCAGTGTCATTCCTGCAAGAGATTGAGTACTGGGGCATAGATGAGCTGAGCCTTGATCACTGTTGTAGGGATAGGTACTTTAGGAAGAAGCTTAGAATTGAGACACTAGACATCAAGAAGGATGAGGAGGAGATAGACTCTGAAGAGGAAGACTTCTCTGGGGTTGTATTCGAGCAAGTGAGACAGAAGCTATGGGACGTTCTGGAAAAACCTGGATCATCAGTAGCTGCTAAGACCTTTGGCACCGTCTCCATGACCTTCGTGGTTGTCTCCATAGCCAATATGGTTCTAATCTCATCTGATATCAACACCGTAGACCCCCCTCTTTTAAATGTTTTGGAATACATCTGCATATCCTGGTTTACAGTGGAGTTGGCTCTTAGGTTCCTCTGTGTAAGAGACAAGTGCCGTTTCATGAGAAGTATTGCAAACATCATAGACATTATTTCAGTCTTACCCTTCTACATCACTCTTATAGTGGAGACCTGGTTTGGAGAGAGTACCGACCTTGAGAACGTCGGGAGGATTGTCCAAGTTCTGAGGCTACTGAGATCATTAAGGATGTTAAAACTCGGCAGACATTCAACAGGTAATGTATTAGTTATTCATACCCACCAGAATAGAGTATTAATTATGCATGCAGCACTGTAGGTCAGGTTCAATTATATACTTTGAAGTTTTGGAAATACACACCATCATTAGCGTATTGGTCAGCAAAGAACTAACCATTACATTACTGTGAGCTAACCATGACTGTGAGCTTTGCTTACAGTAAGGTACAATCTCATGTATCAACTAACATACCAGGATTTACCAGGTTTTGTTTTCAAGAATTGTAGCGTAAAATCATAATGAAAGAGTTGTCAAAATTGAAACTTGTATTATCATAAAGAGGTTCTGGAAGGAAATGATATATTTCATTTAAAGCTAGGGTTATTATTTCTTCTGCACTGGAACTAAATATACTGTAGACATACACTACTTGCTGTGTGCATATTCTCAGCATACTGACATTAATACATATGTATACTGTAGGTTAAATATAAAGCACTTCTAGGAAATGAGGATAAAAAGATATTGCTTCCTGGAGATATTTATGATTGTGCTATGAGTGCAAAGGCTGGAGGCTACTGGGTGGCATTGGGCGGGGTTGTCCACTCTCTGCCCTCCGTCTGCCCTGGGTTGCCCTCCCTCTGCAGGGGCAAATGCAGGATTTGTAGAGGGGGGGTTTCCACACCACACCACCAGTGGGCATGGACAGCATGCACGGGGGCGTGGCTATAATATTAGATTGTGCTTGGCTGCTCTCCAACTCTTCCTATCCCATTAATATAGATGGGCAATGCTGCGTGCACTACTGTTAGGTGCATGCAGCTCTCCCTTTTCAAGCAGAACCGTGTGAAGTGGGAGCAGGGTCCAGCCACCTCAATTATACAGTGCTCCAGGCTTGGAGGGGGGATTCCAGGCACTAGCAACCCCCTTGATTTGCCTATGTTCTGCTCTATGTCTCCCTTCTCTTATCTCCCTTTGTGCCTCTCCTGTATATACTTATCAGATGAGTGACATACTGCATGGTCTTCTGGGAATGCACCCAGGGTTTGCCCTAAAAGTAAGGCAAGAAAATTCTGAGTGATGGTCCCTCTCAAAACTGTACTGCTGCTTCCTGCAAGCTTGAAGCTATTAAACTTCAACTATAGACAGTGGTTTTGTGAGCCCCACCATCCTTAATTGTTTTATTTAATAATAATAATAATGATTTATTTAGATGTATTTACAATTTAGATAAAACCTACCAGAATTTACACAATTTATACAGTAATCCCAAATCTCCATGAATTGAACCTTATTGGATTATTATTTTCAGTGGGATTTTCTATGCCCAATTCCAATTCAATTCAGTGTTGCAACAATCAGGTTCGGAGCTTGTTTTCACACCTCCTAGAAATGACCAATCTTTATGAAGTGGCCCACACTTTGTCATTATGTTTCTATTGGTGCAAATTATTCTGTGTAACGTTTCCTTATTATTAGTTTGGGGGATAGAAATATCAGAGTTTTGTTTCTAAACTTGATCTAGGTTTACCATTAGGACTGTTTTTATTATGGATAAATTATTCTATTATAATTAGGTGATCAATATCACTATACTTACGAAATTTGCTACATTCCAATAAGCTGCAAGGAGGGGAAATGGATGGAAACTATTTGTAAGAACCCCGTTCCATTTTAGACCTGTAGGTTCATTTTCTGACAAATATTATTATTATTATTATTATTATTATTATTCATTTTTATTTATAGGGCGCCACTAGGTATCCGTAGCGCCGTACAGGGACAGACAGAAACACGATACAGGGTGAGACAGCACAGTACAGTTAACAGAAATCACAGTAACTCAGAAGCTCAATGAACAGCTAGATTAGAGGTGAGCGCCCCCAGCGGGGTAGAGACAGGGGCCGGAGGACCTCACGGAGGAGACAAGGAGCTGGAGAGCAGAGTTAAGGTGGTGGAGAACAGAAGGAGAGGAGGCCCTGCTCGGAGGAGCGTACAATCTAAGGGGAGGGTAGGACGGACAGAGACACAATGGTAGGAGGAGGGAATGGGGAGAACGGAGGCAGAGACGGAGAGGGGGGGGAGAGGAGAATGAAAAGGAGGGAAGTAGGAGGGGGACAGGAGAGGGAGGGGGGTAGGGGGAGACTGGGAGGAGGTCAATGGGTGGGGGACGGAAGGGCTTTAATATACTAATATATATCTGAAAAGAGGAAGCTGGCATAGGGCAATCTCTAGAGATTGCTACAGAGGTTTAATATTCTACAATATATTACTGCAAAAAATCTTAAGTGCATTTGTCAGGAGAGGAACTATGGATGATAACACATATTAGGTTAATACTGTACATATAGTACCTATGATGACAATCCAATTAAATTGTATAGTCACAACCATTTAACCCTTTTACTGTCATAAACGTAGCCATTTTTGTTTTAATTACATCATCACCCCTTCTTAAATGCAAGTGCTCCTGAAAAAATGTTTGTTTTTTGCCTAATTGTGTCCAGTAAAGAATAGTGCAAATGATCGACATTGTTTTATGTTACCACTCTAAGAAAGCAATAATCCAACACAGGGAGCTGTAATCCCTTTGACTTTTCTCTGTCATATGTTTGGTCTCTGGAATCTGACCATGCCCCAAATAACATCACAGTGTACAACACCCTCAAGCATGTCATTAATATTCCTTGACATTTCTCCACACCCCTGAGTTAATTTATTGTGATAGGACTATCATACTGAATAAGATTGACAGGAGGGCTCAGAGATGATAATGGCATTATATGGAAGAGAAAGCAACTATGGCAGCTGCTCAAGGGGGGTTTCTTCAAGAAAACTACATAAAAACTACATCAATTCCTATAAAAATAATATTTTAATCACTTGTCCCTTAACATATACATTAGAAAAGTAAGAAGGAAAAATAAAAGCACGGCTAGAGCACATTTTAACTTGCACCTCCACCAGAAAGATAGTTCAAGTATTTTCTGCAATGTGCCTTGTTCATTGATAGAGTTAAATGTCCGTGAATGTCCACCCATAGGAAACAGCTTCAAATAACAATCAAGCAACAACAATACACATATTTCTAATTTAATCAAATCATGAATTAATCCCTGTTTATTGAATTCATGGGACGACCTTCACTAAAACCTTTCTCCTGTCCTGTCCTGGTCGGTTGCACCTTGTCCGTTTTAGATTTTAACAAAGTGCTCCCAAAACGTAGGTTGTCTACTGACAGACAGCTCCAACAGCAATGATTGGAAGTGTTACAACAAGTGTATGAGTTGCCATGTCATCACAGAGCTTAAAGACGGACAAACATGCAGACAGGAGTCAGTGCTGATAGTTATCTTGAATTTTCTAAAAGGTATATGATGGCGACATTGTATTATAATGATGTGTGTTATTATGACTATTTACTGAATAGTCATAATTAACTATTAATTAAAATGGACTTGTAATATAAATAGAGATGTAATATTATTAAATGAAAATATTAAATAATAAGAACAGAAAATTAAAAAATATAAAAAATGTAAAGCAGATGAATCTATTTCTCTCTGTTATAAAGTGCATGTGATCAATGAGTAGCCACAGCTGAGTATTTATAACTATTGTGCGATCACAACCTGACGGGAAATGTGAAGTGATTTTGTAGGTGTGATATTTTTTCCTGATGTTTGGTAATCTGACTTCCTTGGCAGACTGAATGCAATGGTAAAATAAGATCAAAGGTTGGAAATCACCATGATATGAATCAGGTTTACATTTTTAACAGAAAAAAGAGGGAGATAAAATAAGCCTACCTGTAACAATTTCAAAATATATTATACAATTTAAATTATGGCAGAGTTTATGTGTATAGGCAGACTGTGTTTTAGAAAATAGGCTTTATTATAACATTAAAAACAACTTAAGGAATCAGTACATAGCACATTGCAATAGTGAATATTAAAGGACGAGTAACCACATATATGAAAATAGCTTATATGATGATAGGAAAACCAAGGGGGTTTCCTAATGCCTGGAAACCCCCCTTAAAGCCTGGGGCACTGTATAATTAAGGTGGCTAGACCCTGCTCCCGCTTCACACAGCTCTGCTTGAAAAGGGAGAGCTGCGTGCACATAACAATAGTGCATGCAGCATTGTCCATGTATATTATGGGGATAGGGAGAGTTGGAGAGCAGCCAAGCACTGTCTAAAATTATAACCACGCCCCCATGCATGCTGGTCACGCCCACTGGTGGCATGGTGTGGAAACCCCTCTCTACAAATCCTGCATTTTCCCCTGATGATATAATTTGATAAGATGCTAGGAGACTTCTCTCATGGATATTGGACAACAATCCCAAATAGAAATAATGGTTCAGAGAGAGAGAAAGAGAGAGAGATCCTATATGCTACTACAAGACTTATCTTCATCTCTCACCGCCCAACATCTGCTGGACCCTCCCGCCCTCTTAGTTCTACCTCTGTCCTGCACCTTGTCTCGTCTCTGGTAACCACCTCTCACTCTGGCCTACAAGACATCTCCCGTGCTGCTCCCCACTTATGGAATTCCCTAATCTAGCTATTCATTGAGCTTCTGAGTTACTGTGATTTCTGTTAACTGTACTGTGCTGTCTCACCCTGTATCGTGTTTCTGTCTGTCCCTGTACGGCGCTACGGATACCTAGTGGCGCCCTATAAATAAAAATTAATAATAATAATAATATCAGTTGAAGTATCAAAAGCCTCAGTCCTTTGCCCTTTGTTATTTTTCTATGTCTATAATACTTCCCTTAGAAAACAAGTATCATCTCTATGCATATAATAACCAAATATATCTAACCTATCTGGTCCTTTCACAATCTTCATATGCTGATGTTACTGAATGTCTTTCTGCCATTTCTTCTTGGATATCCTCTCACTACCACAAGCTCAATCTTTTAAAAACTGCGCTAATGATATATCCAAGAGCCCACAAAGCTAACTACTTGATATCTTTATTTATGTTGAGAAAACAACGATAAACCTTTCAGGCTTGTGGCTTAGGTCTGATCCTTAACTGAGAACTGTCTTTTGTTCCCCATATCCAATCTGTATCCACATTCCGTTACATGCATCTAAGAAACATTTCCAGAATACAAACATATCTCATAAAAGACACTGCAAAAAAATTGACCCATACATTGTTCTTCTGCTTTAACTATTGCTAATACTTTCTCACAGGTCTTCCCCTAACCAAACTTTGAATTCAGCCTTGTAACATCGTCTTCTACTGTTTCTCTGCTGCGTCAGTCACTACATTGGTCAACTGCATTTTTACCAAATCCAAAATAAAATACTTCTACTAACATACAAGACGATAAACAAAACTACACCAACATATATGTCTTCATTTGTTTCAAAATATCGCCTAATTTGACCTCTCTACTCCTACCAAGATCTGCACTGCTCATTTACACTTATTACCTTATAAAACTTTACTCAGAATGTACCCAATCCTTCATACAATAAGACTTTCCCCAAGCCTTCAAACCTTCAAGCATTCTCTAAAAATCCCCCTCTAAAGACAAAGGGCCTGATTCATTAAGGATCTTAACTTGAGAAACTTCTTATTTCAGTCTCCTGGACAAAACCATGTTACAATGCAAGGGATGCAAATTAGTATTCTGTTTTGCACATAAGTTAAATACTGCCTGTTTTTTCATGTAGTACACAAATACTTGATAGCTTATTTGTACACTGAAATTTAAAGTTGATATTTGTGTGCTACATGAAAAAACAGTCAGTATTTAACTTATGTGCAAAACAGAATACTAATTGGCACCCCTTGCATTGTACCATGGTTTTGTCCAGGAGACTGAAATAAGAAGCTTCTCAAGTTAAGATCCTTAATGAATCAGGCCCAAAGTTATCAAATTCCCAAACCACCCCCTTTGTGCTCATTTTACTCAAACCACCCCATATGCGCTTTTCAACACCTCTCCTTCCCCCAGTAACCATGAAGTTTCCCTGTGTGCCTCAGACTCCAAACTAATATGCAATACCTTGCATTAAATGTATGGATGAAGAGAAGAGACCACATGGTGCTGACTTCTACTAGTGCTGCGTGACCTGCTGATCTTTCCCTGAGGTCCCAGCTGTTATTAAATAAGTAAAGTTCGGTGGGGTAAAAAACAGAGAATAAAAGCTAGGGCCAAACGCCAGAAAGGGACCACGAAGAAGGCTGGGGGTCGGCATGTCTCTGGTGGTCTGAAGGTCTACTTTTGCCCATCACTACCATAGACGCATCAGCCATGTGCTTACCATCCTGGTGCTGGTTCCACTATGACAGGGGAATCCTAAGCTCTTGGGGCTAGATTTACTAAACTGCCGGTTTGAAAAAGTGGAGATGTTGCCTATAGCAACCAATCAGATTCTAGATGTCATTTATTTAGTACATTCTGCAAAATGACAGCTAGAGTCTGATTGGTTGCTATAGGCAACATCTCCACTTTTTCAAACCCGCAGTTTAGTAAATATACCCCTTGGTCTCTCTGGTATACTGGGAGCCAGCACTGGTTCTTTAGCACAGGTGCTGCTTGAGGATTTTTGGGTAGGAAAGAGGCACTCTGAACATTTTTTTGCTTATTTATTAGCTTTTACAAAAACCACACACTAAGGCTAGATGTTTAATTCACATATGGTTTTAACATACTGTGTGGCTTTTTAAAACCACCTTACATTGCCTGGAAGTTGGTAAATCCTAGCCTTTGGGTCTATAAAACCTGGAATCAAGACTGATGACTAACAGATACAATTTCCTTCTTGCACAAAGTGTCAAGATCTCATCTGCACCAATTCTGACATCGTCCTCAAGAAGAATAAAAGACGAACAAATTCATTTCTCTTTTTAACTCTCTTTGAAAAGATGCTCTTCAACGCCGACAAAATACAGATCAGCACTGTACACAGTTTAAATAAAAGTACCTTTTTATTTTCATGTCACTAATGTCAAAAACAGCCATTTCATAAGGGGCATCTTGACCCACTTATCATTTCTATTTCCTATTTCACACTACATAAAGGAAAGAAAAGACTGCAGAATACAGGAGTAAGAAGGGAGATGAATTGGTTCTATTGAGCCTGTAACCAGGGGACTGTGTTTTTTTGGGGTAAGACGCTATTTGGTATTTGTGCTAGCATTTTAGTAGGATAATTTCTCCAAAGATCATTATTCTTCACGGATTTGTCTGGAATATGTTCAATGACAATATACATCTGAACTCCAGAATGGAACTATATATTTCACTTAACTAACCTAATTGGGCATATAGTGCAAATAATACAATTTGGGTTCCCACAATTCACTTACTGATAATAAGACAACATTTTGACTACATTTTAGTCGCTAAGAAAAGTGACAAGCAAGTTAAAGAGCCACAATTTCAGGTAAATTTGACCTTTTTAGTAGTTATAGATAACAACGTACTTCTAAGGCAAAAAAACTAAAAGCAGAATTCATCCAGGAGTTCAGACATATCTCTGTTGAACATGTTGGTTGTAACAGATTTCTGGTTTAAAAGTTTTGTTGATGATTCATAATCCAGGTAGACATGGAAGTATTCACTCTTGGCACAGAGAGTACCTCTGAAGGAGAAAGAGAAAGATAGTGAAAGAAAGAAAGACATATTTCTTTCTTCTTCACACTGATTTGCCATATTTGTACAGATGACTAAGGCGGGCTGTAATGCCCTACAAAAAGTCATAAACACATGTTTCATGAAAATAGTTTGATTAACTCCATTGTCTGTTTTAACAACAGGGATGTACATAACAATAATATATCTAAGGCATCGGTATATCAATCTGTATGAAAAATAATAAACAGTGGTGTCTATAGGACATATTGGTTTTGGGGTGGACAAGGGAAATGTCGGTTTGCCTTTGAAGGCTGTTGCAGGCCGCTAGCGGTTAATGTAGTAGGAAAGAAGACTGACTGTCCATACCGGATTCGGTGAGACGTGTCCTACTTGATGGAGTGAACCTTCAGCAACACCTCTGTCTCCAGCCACTAACAGAAGGGATACACAAGCAGGGGAATTCCCCTGTACACCTTGCAGAGACGAGACAAGAGACATTAGAAAGAAGAACGAGGGGAAGACAAACGAAGTTAGAGCCAGAGCTGGAGGCTGACAGATGAGGAACATCAACAGAAGAAAAAGAGGAGCTGCTGATAGAGGAATTTACATGGAAGTAAGGGCAGGAGGTGAAGACTGAGATAAGAGGAAAAATAAGGGGGGCCATTTAGTGAGACTAACAGATGAAGATAGAACAAGAAAAAGAGAGAGACTGACAGGAAAAATAAGAGAAGCTGTTTAGAAAGATGGACAGGAAAAGTTTTAAGTGGAGGGAGAAAAATGAAGTAACAGAGTCATAAAGAGAAACAGTAAAAGAATAAGGACATAAACAGTAGGAAGCAGAATAAAACAGACTAGAATAAATGTAACAGACTTAGGGGTATATTTACTAAACTGCTGTTTTGAAAAAGTGGAGATGTTGCCTATAGCAACCAATCGGATCCTAGTTATCATTTATTTAGTACATTCTACAAAATGACAGCTAGAATCTGATTGGTTGATATAGGCATCATCTCCACTTTTTCAATATCACAATTTAGTAAATATACTTAGAGAGAGATCACAGAGAATAAGAGTATAGACATAATGCACAGTGTGTAATAGAGAATAGGGGTCGCTATTCAGGTACTGTATCAGGTAGATTTAGATGAATGAGGAAACTTATTTTTGGAGAAAGAAAACCTGTAGGTACTAAATATACTTAAAAGGACTGATTTAGTAAAAGACTAATTTCAATAAGAGTAAGACAAATGACAGGTAGAGTAGCATAAAAAGTTCTTCAAGTAAAGATAGTGACAGGCAGGAAGATGTCCTTAGAGGGAATTTAGAGGGAAGTTAACCTGAGCTGACAGAGACAGAGACAAATAACAGACAGAGAGCAACACAGGGGAGACATTTCAAGGATTCAGGGTAGACAAGGAAAGCATCAGAGGGAGAGAGACAGTGACTTAGAAAGTGATAAGAAGAAGCAGAGAGTGAAAGGCAGGTGAGTGAGAAGAGTACAGCAGTGAGATCAAGGACTGAGACCAGAAACCAGAAAGTCTACTCAAACAACAGGAGAGCTTCCAGTGCAACCTAGAAAACATCAAAATGGAGGACCAGGTTTCCAATATACAACCCTTTCATAGGCAAACCAAGGGGGATTTTCCTAGTGCCTGGGAACCCCCCTCCAAGCCTGGGACACTGTATAACTGAGGTGGCTTGACACTGCCCCCACTTCACACGGCTCTGCTCGAAAAGAGAGAGCTGCATGCACCTAACAGTTGCCCATGTACATTATGGGGATAGGTAGAGTTGGAGAGCAGCCAAGCACTGTGTAAAATTATAGCCACGCCCCCATGCATGCTGGTCACGCCCACTGGTGGCGTGGTGTGGAAACCCCCCCTCTACAAATCCTGCATTTGCCCCTGCCTTTAGAAACAGGGTCAACCAGAAGGACAACACTAGGGGATCCCTCCAAGAAGGCAAGCCTGCATCCTGGATTAGAGTCAATTATCCCATGCAAGACATTGCTAATAGATCAACGCTGACATGGATCTAATACTACCTGCTGTTTCAGTCGCTGTGAGATCCATTTAGCGATAGAAATAAGTAAAACCTACTTCAGTCTCTAGTATCTCCTAGAGGTACCTCCTAGTTGGAAAACACAAAAACAAAAAAACTTTAAGAAAAATAGTTTTTAAATCAATAAAGAAAAGTAAAAAAAAAAAATAAGAACATACAGACCCTTGAGTCCTGCGCTTTAAACTAGACAAATAAATATCAAAGTTATTTTTTTGGACTTTTCATTATGCATAAAAGTAACTATGGGAAAGTTTAAGGAAAAGTATGGGATTTGTACAATTTTATCTATCTCCCCCTATATGATGCCTGAAAAATGAAGAGCTGTGTAAATCAATGTGCTACGAAAACAAACTCATATACTGTATGTATGTCTTCATTTGGGAAGATAACAAACTTAATAAGTTATCTGTCTAAAATAGAGCAGAGAAAACTATGAAAATGGGCGCGGTCATGAAAGTATAAACCAATTCCCGTCTCAAAGGGGTTAAAATAAATTCTAGTGAATTTTTTTTACACTTTTACATTATACGTACAATGACAATGATTAAAATACCAGTTATGTGTCGTGAAGGCCAGGATATCTACAGCCAAACGGTATAGCAGTACTACAGAAAAACTAATTTGATACCAGGAGTACATCAGATGGCAGATAGATACTAGGAATACAATGGATAGCTGACAGATACCAGGAATACAACGAATAGCTGCATATAATAAGACTAAAGAGAATGACTGTCAGACACCCGGATACAGCGGATGACTGATAGATACCAGGAGTACAGCAGATCGCTGATAGATAACAGGAGTACAGCGGATGGCAGACAGATACTAGGAATACAACGGATAGCTGACAGATACTAGGAATACAACGAATAGCTGCAGATAATAAGACTAAAGAGAATGACTGTCAGACACCCGGAATACAGCGGATGACTGAAAGATACCAGGAGTACAGCAGGTCGCTGATAGATAACAGGAGTACAGCAGATGGCAGACAGATACTAGGAATACAACGGATAGCTGACAGATACTAGGAATACAACGAATAGCTGCAGATAATAAGACTAAAGAGAATGACTGTCAGACACCTGGAATACAGCGGATGACTGATAGATACCAGGAGTACAGCGGATGGCTGACATATACCAGGAGTACAGCGGATGGCTGACATATACCAGGAGTACAGCGAATGGCTGATAGATATCAGGAGTACAGCGGATGGCATGCAGATACCAGGAGTACAGCAGATGGCTGCAGATACCAGGAATACAGCAGAGAGATGACAGATACCAGGAATACAGCATAGAGATGAGAGATACCAGGAATAGAGCTGATGGCTGACAGATACCAGGAGTACAGCAGATGGCTGCAGATACCAGAAATACAGCAGAGAGATGACAGATACCAGAGAAAATAGAATTACCAGAAACACACTGGAATGGATGAAATAAGCAGGAATACACTGGAACAGATGTAATAATCAGGAACACAGGAGCCGGAAGCCAACTTAACAGGGCAAGAGACTCCATAAACCGGCCCCATCTTGCAGCCAGAGCTCCATTATATAGTAGGACGTAAATAGAGAGCGTGGAGGTAGGAGCCAATGAGAGGGGAAAAGAGTCTTTACATAGAACGGACATGTGCGCACGCCGGAGGATCCGAGATGGTGACCACCAGGAAATAGGAGAACCCGCAGCACTGCCTGGGAGAACCAAGAGAGTGTATTGGACCCTGGGAAGCGCACAAGAAGGCTCAGCCTGTGACAGCAGACTGAAAAGTATATCAGAAATGATATGTGGGGTCTCATTTCTGTGCACAGTAATAGGGTCTGCAGTGTTGAACTTAATATAAGTGCTCACTTAAAAAACATGAGTGATTCTATCTAGAACAGACACTGACGGCCCCTGTTACACTGCACAGCAATGACCTTAGACATATGATTTCTTATGTACTCAGTACGCTGCCTACTGAGAGAAGTGACTTATACAGTACATCAATACCAACAAGTAACTGAGAGCAAGAGTTGGGTCTTCTTAGATGATAACATCCTTTTTTATAGCTGTTCTGTCATTATGGAAAAATAAAAATATGTAGTTGGGTATTTTCCAATATATAATAGTGTTACAATCTAACAAATATTATTGTTTAACAAAGATATTTATGGAGTGGATAAAACCTATTAAATTGGATTTCACATCCCAAATAATATCCAACAATAGGGAATGTAATGCCAGGGTTATTAAAAATAAATGTATGACAAAGTTCAAGACTCTTTTATATCACATATTCTTCATAGCCCCAAACATAAATAATTAACATTCCATGCTACTTGTGAACTCGTGAGACATTAATATATGACTAAAATAATTATTATTAAATAGAGTTGTTCATCCTTTAACCTTCTCTGTTATTGCAGAGCTGACGCTACAGGCACTCGGTTATTAAAATTCTCAGCAGCTTCCCGGAGGAGCAGGTCTGTGGTGGAACACGGTCAAAAAGTCATACATATGTATCAATATTCAGCCGAGCATGATAGAAAAATGCAAAGTATTTGACGTAAGACATCCTGTAGGTTACACGTTTATCTCATTCAACACAGCAGGAACAGAGATAATGTACTATAACATGCTTTATTTCCTGGATTTAATATCTAATGCACACATCAAATAGGATTCTCTACTATATTGTGTTATTATTACTTATAGGTCCAATATTTTCACTGCGCAGTGTATAATGTGCAATACACGTAACGATACAACAGTAAGATATAATGCCCGGTTGAAGGTCCCACTCTGCACCAGTCTACAATCAGTCTTCAGTAGGCTGTGGTACACCTACCATATAGAGAATCTAACTTGCTTTGCTAAAAGCTTAACAAAAACAGTCTGTAAAATCTTGACTTGATTACAGACTGTTTTTGTTGAGCTTATTCTGTAGTAAGTTATAATCTCAATGAGATTATAATTTACTACAGAATAAGTTCCTCATTCTCACCTCTATTTTTAGAGACAGAAGATCCACCTTAACCAAACCCCCCATCCATTGCCCCTCCTTTCCCATTTTTACTTGTCAGGCGCCGTCCCTGCATCTCCTCTCTTATCGGGGACAGACGCCGCTCTCCTGTTCCAGAGCGCCCGTTGCTAGGCAACAGGATGCTCCCTCCGGCCGGAATTCGGACGCATGCACGTCGGTTGCCATGGCAACGGGATGCACTCCCTGGCTTCCTGTCGGCGGTCAGCCAGACTGTCCACTGTCCACCAATGAGTGAGCACTTACCTGTATATATGAGAGACTCTGGCACCACTAGGGTGCCAGAGTAACTAGGTCTCCTATCATCATCATCATCATCATCATCATCTATTTATATAGCGCCACTAATTCCGCAGTACCTCTGCAGTTCTTTCTGTATCCTGACTGACTTTCTGTGCACCAACCAGGCTTGTCCTAACCCCGCTTTGGATTCTCCTCTGGTCTGTTCCGTGCACTCTGGTTTAGACCCTTGGCCTGCTGACCCTTGGCTTCGTCTACTGCCTGGTACCTCGCTTGTCCATATGGTTTTGGGTGCCTCTGTGTTAACCTGGCAGTGACTAAAATTACTTAAAGCTATCTTAACTGGAAAAAGACATAAAGGAGAAAACTTACTAATGAGCAGTTTTGTGCGTGATTTGCAAACGCCATTCGTTGGTTGTAGTTCTCATATCCAAACTACAAGAATTACTATCCTGCATTTTGGAGTCAAACCACATCCAGTGTGATGCCGTTTGCAAACCCGTAAACCAATAAAATGAGTTCAGGCCGAAACGCTTGCAGCTAAAAGGAATGTAAACTATACGGTTTTACCCCTAATATTTTCTACAAGCCCAGTCCATTAAACTCTGCCGCTACCAGGCCTGGTTATGTTAGCATTGAACTGACAGGCTATTATTTAATACTAGACCTGTCAATTGTTTCCTTACCCGTGTATGACCTCCTACCTCTTTCTTGTTGCTTTTAAAGAAAATATTTTGTGATTGTTACGGTTATTTTAGCAACCACTTAAAGTGGATGTGGAGTGGGATTGTTTATTCCCCAAAAATAAATTAGTATAAAAAAAAACACAATAAAGTATTTTGTGTATGCTAAAATATTGACCTTCTTTTTGAGAAATTTTATATTGTATTTTACAATATTTTAAAAAAAAGATCCACAGTTGTGACCAGGACAGGTTCCGTATATGTATGTATGAATTCAGTATACTATACTGTATGTATTAAGTGCATTATTTTATGCAGAGTCTTTTCTACTTGCAATAAACAATACAAAATGGGAATAGTAAGTACAGGATAAGAACATTAGTGCAGAGGTCTTTGCTCAGAGGAACTTACAATTTATAAATCAATAATGCCAGATATATACATCTAATGGTGCTACATACAAGTGGTATATATAATATCAGTGCTTTTTTTGTCATAGAACTCACCGGAACTGAGTTCTGGCACTTTTATTCGACAGATTTTCGAAGTTTTAAAAGTAACTTTTGAACATTTGATGTTTGGTCCACGTGGACTTAAGTCGCCCTGTCAAGCGTAGCAGGTCGGCGGCAAAATCATTATAACGGTGCATGCGGGCTGCTTGTGTATCAAGTCCGATGCATGCGTGCTTCGTCCGCGCTGGTTGTCATGGCACTGCTTGGCTTGTGGCGCTGCTCAGCTTGTGATTGGTCGTGCAGTAGCGCGCTGAGTGCTTACTGTGGGCGGCGCCCGTTATGTTTCGTTACACAACTGACGTGTGTGGGTGTGTGTACAGTGATTGACTACGTGATGTGAGTTCCGTCACCTGACATCAGAGGCAACCACAACTATAGAAAAACACTCTTAGCTACATACACAACTATTGATGAAAATATATCTGTGTTGTTATTATGTAATTTTATGATTACTCAGCTTTGAAAATCTGAACTGTTTTGCATATTGTATATTGCACATCTAAATAGATATCCAATTCTGCATTAAAATTTGACTTGCACATTTTAACAAGACTAAATGTAAGTATTTATTTGAACTAGGAACACAATCTTTATGATGGATATTACTGTACGTTTCATGTTATAACATTTAGGAATGTATTAAAATATTAACATGAAATAAAATTTAGTTTTGCAAATTTATGTTTTTGAATTGTAGAAAACATGCAAAGAAATAAAATGAATCAATTTCCATAAATATTAAATGTGTCACGATACCTAGTTGAGTGTATATTTATTTAAATACATTTCTTTAATTGTAAATTACCTCAAATTATATAATTATTGTTGATTGAATAAAATTGTATTTTACAGAAAGTCTATTATACAGTATAAATAGCTACACTTCTTTTTACACTAAATATTATTTAAATAAGGAACTAAACTTGCAAAGGAGGGTTTAGTGTTCTTCGTATACTCAATAAAAACTATAAATTACATTTCAGTTTTTCACACAAAAGATCATTTACAGAAGTGATAAAATGAGACTTTGGCTTAAGTTGGTCTTCTCAACATGTATTCCAATATATGAAACTAACATCCCCTATTTTTAATACAGAGTACAGCTTGAATAGCATTATTTGTGTCTTTGGTCAGTGTAAAGGATCCTATTCTTCATCTGTTTAATGTGCTCACGCCCCTCTTACACCCAAGTTATTAGCTCTTTAAAATAATTACTAATTTAGTATTTGTGGTAGAGCACAATACTATGTAGTGCTGCATATATATATATATATATATATATATATATACACACACACACATATATATATCTATATCTATATATATATATATATATATATATACACATATGTATGTATGTATACAGACAGATAGTTAGATAGGTAGATAGATACACCGCATGGATAGATATATAGATAGATAGACATGAGATAGATAGATAAATAGATAGCTAGATAGATAGATAGATGTAGCTATATATATTCAAAGGGACTGCACTCACATCCAAATATTCCATATTCCTCCATAAACTTGGTAGACCACCACAATAGAATTGAGAAAGACAGGACACTCACCAGTTCAGGCAAATAGGTGCATTTATTTATTTGTATATGACTTCAGAGAATTTTATTTGCAGTTAGACTGATAGTGAGGACTGCTGTATTTGTTCTGAAATGTTAAAATGACATTAGTGTTTCCTGGTAAGCAGCTCACTTAACTGTGACACTAAGCTTGGTAAAGATTTTTAAAAGTAGATGAGTGTTGTTGTACAGAGAAAGCATAATAATAGTGCTTGTAATTTGTTAGTTATATAGCACTTTTCTCACAATAAGACTCCAAGCACTTTACATTGTTGCAGAGGTTGAGGCAGCCATCTTGGATGCGTTCAGTTGCTCTTCTATGGAATCATTCATATAAGTCTTCGTCCCATTGGATCTTACAGCCTAAATTCTCTAGCACCCATACACTAGGGTCCAATTTTTTCTGAAGTTAAGGTAACTTACCAGAGTACCCTGAGGAAACACACGCAAACACAAGGAAAAGATACAGGTTGGTTCAGGGTAGGAATCGGACCCATGACCGCTGCACTGTGGGTCAGCAATGTTAACCATTGCGCTACAGGGCTAGCAAGTACAATAGACTACAAAAGGAGAGATTCAGTTCAGCGCAATGTGTCTTCAGAATGTCAATGGAGACCCATGAACGTAGATCGCGGTAGCGGTGATGTCAAGCAGCACATTGCTGGCAATTGAATTTCCACCCAAATATAAAAAAAAACCAACAGACTCATATTTATGATGAATACGATTGAAATAAGTTTTCATTATAATTCCATTTGCTGTAAATACTGTACAGTCAATAACCATTTTATGTCATTATCACAGGTTTAAAGTCTTTAGCAATGACAATTGCTCAGTGTTATGAAGAAGTCGGCCTCTTGCTTCTCTTCTTGTCGGTGGGTATTTCCATATTCTCCGCCCTGGAATATGCCGTTGAATTCAACGTCCCCGACACGCCGTTCACAAGTGTTCCAAGTGCCTGGTGGTGGGCCACAACCTCCATGACAACAGTAGGCTACGGAGATATCAGACCGGACACCACGTTTGGTAAAATTGTTGCCTTTTTGTGCATTTTGTCAGGAATCTTGGTTTTGGCATTACCGATTGCCATCATAAACGACCGATTTGCTGCTTGTTACTTTACATTAAAAATGAAGGAAGTGGCTTTGAGGCATAGAGAGGCTTTAAAGAAACTAATGAAAAACCTAAGTACAGAATCAGACATAAATGTTAACTTAAGAGACGTCTACGCTAAAAGTGTGATGGAAATG
Organism: Mixophyes fleayi; assembly: GCF_038048845.1. NCBI lineage: Eukaryota > Metazoa > Chordata > Amphibia > Anura > Limnodynastidae > Mixophyes > Mixophyes fleayi. The sequence goes on along the minus strand of NC_134406.1, from coordinate 256,726,723 downwards.
TTACGGCTGAAATCAAGAGAACGGGCGAGTACAAGAAGCAGCGGAGGGGATGACTTCTGGTAACTCCTGTTTTTGTTTTTTCCCAAAAAGATTTTTTTTGGTTTCTGTTTTTGGTTGTTTTTTAGGGTTCCTATGTCTAAGTAAATTACACTGTTATTTATTTTGGTTTACTGGATGTGGAGTTTCATTATAATTATCGTTCACTTATCAATGTAAAATAGTTTATTGTAGTTTTATACTTTAGGAAAATTGTTTATTTCCATATCTGTTTGCTTTGCATTGATCACTAATATGAGATTAATATAGATTCAATATCAAGGACAACTAAATTAGGATATGAGACATGAGAAAATATGAGAAATATGGGAGATATGTAAAAAATGTGTTCATTTTGTATTATAATGTAATGACTTGGCACAATTTGGATGCTTCAACATTTATCTTGACAAACTCTTAATTACTTGGTTTAAATCTACTATTGGAATCTTTCTAAAACTCATTTCTTTAAACTAGTGTTAGCCAGTGATCACAGAATCAGGCATTAAAGGCTGATTATAAATGAGCCACCACGTGATTGGTTTTCGTCTTACACTGTGTTATCCTCTTCGTCCAGGTACGTCCCCGCTGGCCCACCACGATAAATATTCCAATACCACCATAGGGTTACATCCCCCTTAAGCAACTTCATCTGTAAGAGTTTTATAAATGTTAACTTTAAGTATTGTTACATTAGCAGCAGATTCATAAAGTAATGTACTATTGATATATTTTATATACAATCAAAAGATTAAATTAAATATTAGTCAACTAAGATTAAGCCATATCGTTATTTCATTTAATGTAATTAAAACGTATATAATAAATAGATAGAATTTAAAACCATATTTAAAATATATATTTTACAAATTCTTTAGTGCACATTTTTAAGGTAACATATCTTGAATTCCAAAAACAATCAATTTCATGAAACACCAGTTTTACATACTTAAGGTTCCATTTATTAAGGCAAAACTTGAAGATAGAGAAACGCATTTCCATTCTTTCCCACACATTCGTCTCCTATTGGCTGCTTTGTTCGTGCCTGAAGGATGAGTCGAGGCGGAGTAAGAGCACGCATGGTAATGAGATTATTCATTGTGGTGCTCTCTCCCCTTCAGGTGTCAGATTTTAACTTTGCACTATTTTGGAGCAGGGTCACATTATATGTAATAACTAAATACTACGTATGGCTATGGTCTTCTCCAAATATTGAGCCCTGGGGCTCTATGTATGTTAGTGCGATATATATATAGTATATATCGGGACATATTTACTAAACTGCGTGTTTGAAAAAGTGGAGATGTTGCCTATAGCAGCCAATCAGATTCTAGTTAGCACTTATTTAGTACATTCTACAAAATGACAGCTAGAATCTGATTGGTTGCTATAGGCAACATCTCCACTTTTTCAAACCTGCGGTTTAGCAAATATACCCCATGGTCTTTAGTGTAATATGCGAAAGCAAGATTCCCACTACTCCACAGACACACCATTTACTATACACGAGACATGGTTTTCTAGGAATAGTCAGATTTCTGAGGACACTAGAGGGTGTGGCCATCTGAAAAAGTGGTATGATTCAATCCATAATTGGAACAGTTTAGACAGATTGGGTCGTAGCTAGGGTGGATTAAGGGCATAGACCAATTTGTCCTAATTTTCTAGTTGGGAATATTGACAGGTATGACATAAAACCACCTACACTATTTTGACTATTTAAAAAAGCTTTTGAGATATTTTCCAAATAATCAATTTAAATAGTTAAAAAAGTGTGACTTGTATAATATAGTCAAGTTACATCATTGTTCTTAAAACAGGAAAGAAATCAAAAGTGAAGAGGGAATTAAATAATTGGGCAAAAAGTAACCAATCACAGCATTGCCATTAAATGAGAATGATCTAATAACAAAATGTATAGAGTACAGAGCCATAGGAATGGGAGTTTTACCCTTTCTCTACTGATAATTGCTCCAATGACTCCACCATTAGTTTTACGTCCATTGTATTCAGTGATTGTACTTTCCATACATAAATGAATATGGACTGGTCGGTGCGGCCAAAACATTTAATTGCTTTCTGCATTAATGCTGAGTTTTAAACTCTCTGCTCTTTCTTAAATAGGCAAAGGTTCCTCTACAATTGATTTTGCCCCACGTTACGGTAAAAAACAAAGAACTCTGCCAAACTTTTATAAATTGGCGAAAAATTACAATATCTTTTTCAAAGTGTAAAGTATACGAAAACCCGACTTTGGACCTTAGGTAATAGGTAATTTTATGTCTTGTAAAGATGCTCAGGGACCCTTCACCTGAACAGCTAAAGGAACCTCAGACTATCAAGAATCTCCTAGAGTTATACTAAATATATTATACTAAATAAATGAAAGGATAGAACATAGGTGTTAATTAATAATAAGCAATGAAAAGGATATTCAGCCATAAAGAAAATTGAAATAATAATAAATGAATAGGAGTCATTTTTTGGGATAGAGGTATTTTTGTACATTGATTAACAAAGTATAAATATTTGAAAACTTAACAAGCCATGAAAGACTGACGAACTGCCAACATTCCTATGTACGTAATGAGACCTCAATTGCTTTATTTATTTTTTTAATTATTCTAAAAGTGCATCTGTTGTCTTCACATAGTGAAAGTAATGATTTTGTGACCTGAACCAATATTGATAATTCTGCAGCCAATCTATACTAAGAACTAGAGCTCCGTAAACATATGGTCAGGAAGTGCCTCAGTGATGTCACTAATTCCTGGTTATGTGATAGGCTGCAGTCTTATACATATTAGTTCTGGAACTCTTTAATGACTATGTTAGATGAAAGGGGAAACTCCTGTTCACTCTTTAACGGGAGCAGTCAATCTTTTTAGCATTTTGTTCTAAAATTGTTTCCTTAAAAAGCTTCATACCAAATGTGTAAACCTTTTACAAATACAAATGATTTTCCATTGCAATGGAAGTATTGTAACTCACTTAGGATTATTTACTTACTGTAAATGAGGTATATATCTAACATTAACAAATTAACAATTGTTGCTCCCCTGTGATAGATGTATGTATATATATATGTATATATATATATATATATATATATATATATAGACATAGAATGACCTATATGATATCCAGATGATCAGAATGCTCACAGCAGCACATATAGGGGCATATTCAATTAGCTTTCGGATTCGCGGTAACACGCGTTACCGCAAAAAGTGCGCGTTCTTGCGGGTATTACGGTACCGCATTAACGCAGATTTTCGTTCCCAACCCTATGGGCTGTGAACGAAAATCCACGTTATTGCGGTAACGTGTATTACGTTTCGCAGCTGTTCCGGCGCGTTACCGCGAATCCGAAGGCTAATTGAATATGCCCCATAGCGTTTTAGGAGATGACAGTGCATGTGACAGAATCAGTTTTATGATAAGGAATGGAAGCCTGGAACCAGAGACCGAGAGTTAGATAGCAGAAAGACTAGGGTCCTCCAACGGCATCAAGCAGTGATATACTGTTCCTGTAAATCTCCTGCTACTAGACTGTGGTGTCAAACACACCTCTTTGAGAAGCTAAGGTCACACATCCAACTTGTTTTTGTTACTGTTTGGCATCTCAAAATAACCTACAAAAAAAAAAAAACGTACAAAGAAACCTTAAAAAGTAACAAATTGAAAACTTTATAAAACAAATTTTTTTAACATATATGTGTATAATATTTTTCCTTCTAAAATTGAGTAGCTAAATATATTGTAATGTAACTAAAATTGAAATAAAAATATATTTTATTCTCAACATTTGTGTGTTGGTTGTTGTTTGTTGGTCAATAGCAAACTTTTTGTTAAAAAAAATTTGACATGTTATAGAGTATCTATATATTACACAAGGGTAGAAGTACCAAAGGGTTGCGATCACTACGGACTGTATTTGGTGTCAGGGACTCAGACCAAGTACGGGTTACAATATAATTACCAAACCTTTGTTGTTTCTCGATATATTGCTCCTATATGTGCTGTTCTTTATCATATTCTGTCTTGTAAGGCAAAACATTGCTAGAAGGTTTCACTAGTAGACAACCCAACTTTGGTCTGAAGATCTAACGTAGAGTGTAGTCTCAACTCTTGAGGTTCCAATGCAGGGGAGAGGTGGCAAGTTTTAGCCCAGGGGGAGCAAGACTCGACTCAGCAGTCTATTTTAAAGGGAAAAAAAATGTAGGTGGCTCAGTGGCCAAGCCCAAGTTAGCCCACTATGCCACCGGACCAAGAGGCAGATCCGATCCAAATGGAACTTCGCAGGTAATTGAATTCCCCCTTTTGTGCAAGTTTAAATTGGCTGAGAAGCTCAAACCACATCATCTAAAACCACAACCATTGCTGAATACAAGTTCACGTAACTTCAAAAAGTCTTGTTCTTTTTTTAAGCCATTACTATCTTTATACACAAATTATAGCTTCAATATAAATTAAATGACTTGGCCCAGCACTTCGACTGAACGCATCTTACATTTCTCAGAGATAAGCTTGGCTTTGCTGTATATTACAGACTGTCTTACACTGTTCAAGCCTCTTTGCTATTATAGTTTAAATATATACAATAGGTGACTGATTACGTGAACAGCATTTCAAACTATAAACAAAACCCTCTGCAGCTCTATAATCTTGCTGATATGTTGCAATAACTCTGATTTATTGTAAACTACAGCTTTTTCCTCCCAAGCTTTGCATTTTCTTCTGCATTTCATTATGTACATGACCTCGATCAACCATTCCCTCTTGCATTACAGTTTGCAAAAATGTCAGCATGACCCATTTTCCACCATGTATCTGTTTCCCTAGAGCTTCCTATAACACAAAATGAAGATATTTTCCATGTCTCTCTATAACCACTATTTTCATATGAAAAAAGTTTTTATTCTTTTTTTTTTTTAACGGTATAATTTGTATAAATGTGACACAATCACTCAGACGTTGTCCATTTTTCTAGAACAGTTCAGAAAATGAAAGCAAAACTTTGATTGGTTGCTATATATATATATATATCATCACCATTTATTTATATAGCGCCACTAATTCTGCAGCGCTGTACAGAGAACTCATTCACATCAGTCCTTGCCCCATAGGAACTTACAGTCTAAATTCCCTAACATACACACACACAGACAGACAGACAGACAGAGAGAGATACACAGATACTTGATAGCTTATTTGTACACTGAAATTTAAAGTTGATATTTGTGTGCTACATGAAAAAACAGTCAGTATTTAACTTATGTGCAAAACAGAAAACGAGTTTGCACCCCTTGCATGGTAACATGGTTTTGTCCAGTAGACTGAAAGAAGATACCACTTCATTTAAGATCCTTAATGAATCAGGCCCCTAGTTATTAATATAACTCTAGATAACTGAAATACAGGGTGTTTATGATATAACTCTGGATGATATAAAGTTTAATTGCAGCTGAATATGAATTGTGATGGTATTATAGAAATTAACTCTTTGTCTTCCACCTGTCACGCAGGCTCAGGTAAGTACTGTTTTGTGACAGCAACAATTTGCTAAGAAAATATCATTGTAGTGATGCTCAGCTGCCCGGCGATGCTTGACCGGTGTGATAAGGCTTCACTTACCGCTTAGCTAGGCCAGTCTAGCGGCATATGCACCATGCAGATACAATTAATACGGGAAACTCAATTATAGCGTTTATATTATAATACAAATCTTATAATAAAATAAATACTGTTCCAATGTCTCCTTACTCAAACAAGTTATTTAAGACATTTATTATTTGATTATTTATTTAAGAAAAATTAACAACATTTAAAAATTGATAAAAGTTGTAATAAGTAAGACTGGACTTTAAAGTTACATTTGCAATTTTGCCAACATGTTTATTCTCATCTTGGATATAATATTCCAAAGGGTCATGGAAAGGTTTCGCATAAAGACAATTACATCTGAATATTTCACATTTTATACATGAATACATGACACCACTAGATACAAGGATCACTTCACATGCATAACATGATTAGCCCAGAAACTCTCTTCGTTGAAAATATAAGATCTATATCTCACAACATTGTTATGATAAAAAATGATTATTGAAGTGTTATCATTTAAAATGATGTATTTTGGTAAGTAATTACGTTTCGATGTATGCTCTCTCCTAGGGGACAAGCTGCAAAAACGTCTGAATTATATATACTTCTTTTGTGACTAGGATGTAGAACTGAGCAAAGTACGTCAGATTAACTAGTCACGAATCTGACACCAGGAATAAGCATTTGATATGATCAACTCACCATCCAATATTAGATTCACTAAGCAACCTGGATAATGACATCCATAATACATGCACTGCAGCCTTGTCGGATTACACATAGTTTTGTAACTGAAATGTGTGTTATTTGTTAAGATAATTATAATGTAACATCAAAAGCAATATTTCATTGTATCCTTGCAATGCAACTTAGGTGTGTATACAGTATACCTGTATTGTAGGGCCAGCCAGCATCTTAGAGCATCCTATAGCCACTGTTTCCCCTATACCAGGGGTGAGTAGAAAGTGAAACAATCACATGCACACTAGATTTTATTATAATGTCCATTATGTTAAAGTACTGTGTTTAGTACAAGGTATTCTTCCTTTTGAGATGCTTTGTAAACACAAAGCACATAAGATCAATTTAAGTATAAGCATTTGTTACTGATGGAGATAACATTAGATTAAAAAATCAATGTTTCTTGAGTATAGAAGGTAACACATTGTATACTTATCGTGACGTTTAAATTGGAGTTGAAGAACATATTTTAATGTTGTAGTGGGGGGGGGACTATAGTATTTTGTCTTTTCTTGAACATCTCTGTTTATTCAGGAAATCATTCAGCAGTTACTCATGACTTTTGCCATATCCTGCACTGTTAGCAGCACTGTATGTTACCCTAGGGAGTCAGTCACCATGGACAGTAAGTGTGTGCTGAATGCAAGTCACACCAGTTTCCACATTCACTCTCCCATCCTGCCCTCTTGCCCATTGTTGACAGCTCTCTGTTCATCATAGTGAGAAACACTGGGTTATGGTATAGAATCTTCTATCAGGCAATGATGGGGGTTCTATACATTGTTACACAGGAAAGAGGGAAGATGTGAAATAAGGAATCCTGTAACTAAGTATATAATGCAGTATATAAATAGCAACTGGCTCTATGTAGTGCAAGAGGACTTGATTTTTCCACTACTTCGGAGGTGGTGCAGGTCAGGTTCTATACTTTCATTTGGATTCATTTTGCACCATCTAGTCGAACTTTTGTAGAAAAGACTATTTATTGGCACCCTATGAATAAAGGGTGCTGTCCTAATGTGTTAGTAGGCAGGGGCACCAGGGCACCAGGGGGAGAACGGCCGGTACAGCTGTGAGGGGCCCGGACAGATCCCTCCATCTGTCCGGGCCCCCTGGTCTGTCTGCTTATCTGACCACCTGTCCCCCCTCCTTGATGCGGTGGCTTCCAGTCACCTATAGGTTGGGAGCGCGTGGTGCAGTGACATCATCACTGAGCGTCACGCGCTTTATTTCTATTAGTGACCGGGAGCCAGGGCCGGACTGGCCATCTGGCACTTCTGGCAAATGCCAGAAGGGCCGATGGCTATATGGGCCGGCCCGACTCCCCCTGTCTTCTTGGTGGCTGGAGGAACCAGCCACCTCTGCTGCGCGCTCCCCAGCTCCCTCCCCCGTTATGCTGTGCAGCCAGTTACACTGGTGAGTTTCCTGTCTTTTTTAATTAGTTTTTTTTTTTTACTGAAAAGGGGGGGGGGGGTGCCGCGATTTTCGGGCGGGGGTGCTCGCGATTTTCGGGGGGGGGGGGGGTCGCGGGGGTGCCGCGATTTTCGGGCGGGGGTGCCCGCGATTTTCAGGTGGTGAGAGCCAGGGAGTGCTAGGAAAGGGGGTGAGAGCCAGGGAGTGCTGGGAAAGGGGGTGAGAGCCAGGGGGTGCTGGGAAAGGGGGTGAGAGCTAGGGGGTGCTTGGAGAGGGGGTTAGAGAGCCGGAGGGGGTGCTGGGAGAGGGTATGAGAGAGCCGAAGGGGGTGCTGGGAAAGGAGGTGAGAGAACCGAAGGGGGTGCTGGGAAAGGGGGTGAGAGAGCCGAAGGGGGTGCTGGGAAAGGGGGTGAGAGAGCCGAAGGGGGTGCTGGGAAAGGGGGTGAGAACCAGGGGGTGCTGGGAGAGGGGGTGAGAGAGCCGAAGGGGGTGCTGGGAAAGGGGGTGAGAGAGCGGAAGGGGGTGCTGGGAAAGGGGTTGAGAGCCAGGGGGTGCTGGGAGAGGGGGTGAGAGAGCCGAAGGGGGTTCTGGGAGAGGGGGTGAGAGAGCCGAAGGGGGTGCTGGGAGAGGGGGTGAGAGAGCCGAAGGGGTTGCTGGGAGAGGGGGTGAGAGAGCCGAAGGGGTTGCTGGGAGAGGGGGTGAGAGAGCCAGGGGGTGCTGGGAGAGGGGGTGAGAGCCGAAGGGGGTGAGAGAGCGGAAGGGGGTGCTGGGAGAGGGGGTGAGAGAGCCAGGGGGTGCTGGGAGAGGGGGTGTGAGAGCCGAAGGGGGTGAGAGAGAGCGGAAGGGGGTGCTGGGAAAGGGGGTGAGAGAGCTGAAGGGGGTGCTGGGAGAGGGGGTGAGAGAGCGGAAGGGGGTGCTGGGAAAGGGGGTGAGAGCCAGGGGGTGCTGGGAGAGGGGGTGAGAGAGCTGAAGGGGGTGCTGGGAAAGGGGGTGAGAGCCAGGGGGTGCTGGGAGAGGGGGTGAGAGCCAGGGGGTGCTGGGAGAGGGGGTGAGAGAGCCCAAGGGGGTGCTGGGAAAGGGGGTGAGAGAGCTGAAGGGGGTGCTGGGAGAGGGGGTGAGAGAGCGGAAGGGGGTGCTGGGAAAGGGGGTGAGAGCCAGAAGGTGCTGGGAGACTGGGTGAGAGCCGAAGGGGGTGCTGGGAAAGGAGGTGAGAGAGCCGAAGGGGGTGAGAGAGCCAGGGTGGTAGGGGGTGCAGGAAGAGGAGTGAGAGAGCCGGGGGGTAGAGGGTGCAGGAAGACGTGTGAGAGAGCCAGGGGAGTAGGTGGTACAGGAAGATGTGTGAGAGCCAGCGGAGAAGGTGGTGCAGGGGGTTAAGTGAGAGGGACAAAGGAGAAGATGGTGCAGGGGCATAGGTAAAAGAAAGTGTAAAGGGAGAGACATCTTAAGAATGGGAATGTCAGGGATGCAGCCATCATAAAACACAAGTAGTAATGAAGAATGGAAATGCACAGAGGGGACAAGTGTTAAAAAAAATAAAAAATCAAGCCTTCATACTCCATTCACTTATATTTTCTATACCCCCACTCCTAAATTTCTGCTTCGACCACTGCCCTCTATTCCTGCTCCCGACTGCCTGTGTGAGCTGACAGCTGCTGATCCCTCCTCGCCCAGCGCGCCCACTAGGAGAACAGAACACAGGATGCCATAATCAGGTAAGTTCATATATTTTCTCGTGTGCAATATGTTTTTAACCATCCTTTCTTGAACTGGGGACACTACAGCGTATCCAATAATGTTTAACACTATGTATTGCTCATTATTGCGCTGTAATGTTTTTTGCATATTTATCTGTACAGAGATTTTTAATTAAGAAGAAAAAACATTGCTTGTCATAAATTTTATCTGTAATTGTGTCAATATATCTATTTTTGTTTGCATTGTAAATGATGTATTAAGCTGCTCTTGGGACTCACACTCAGTATCTGATATGCTGTAGCAATTTTTATTTGTGAATGAGTTTTTATCTGAGCTTTACTAATGATTTGGGGGCACTACTATGCCATAATATGATTTGTGGGCACTTCTGCATGACCAAATATGAATTGAGGGTAATACTATGTGGCATAATATGACCTTGGGGCACTACAATGTGGCATAATATGAACTGGGCACACTACGGTGTGGCATCATATGAACTTCTGCCAAAGGCAAGTCTTTCATTGTTGAATATGATGGGAGCCCAAAGAAGTTGCTATATCGGGGCCCAAAATTCCTCTTGTCAGCCCTGCCTGTGAGTCAAGGGGGTAGACGCCTCCAGGTAAATAATCTAAATGTTTCCTATCTAATCAAACTGATGGATCACATCCAATTATTTCTCACCCACCTCCTCTATCCCCCTTAATTTATATACTGTGTTATTTAAAATGAATAGAAAAGACGCATATCCAATTACTGTAGTAAAACAAAAATATTTTTCTCTGACATTTTGCTGTAGATGGAAATACTTTTAATGCGGCCGTGTGAATTCAACTGATCATTCAATAGTTATGTTTTTTTTTAGATATATGTTAGTTTTATTTCATGTGGAATGATTCATGAAAATTCTGCCATTACTATTTAATTGAGGGAAAAGGGTACCTGTTACCTATATGTGTGTAAGTACTCTGTTCGTTGTTGCTATTTTGTGGGAGATTTGAAAAAAGCAAAACATTGTTTCCTACAGTGGTGCCTGTATAATTGGTGGTATTGCTGTAGTATGGGGTGGCGTGCTGGTGGCAATGTTGTAGTGTGTTTGGTGCTTAGTGTAGCTAATAAGTAGGAGAGGGTATTGCTATAATGTGGGGGTGATTCCGGTTGCTGTAATGTGGGGATGATTGATGTAGTATGAGTGTGTGTGTGTGGGGTTATTTATTGCTGTAATTTGGGTACTAATAATGTATTGTCACAGTGTTTATTAATGTAATTGGGGTGCTAATAATGTAATGTTGAGGGTCATTAGGAGAAATAAATACCCCCCCCCCCCCCCACACACACACTCATACTACATCATGTTGTACTGCGCCAGCATCAGTGTGCAACAATATAGTGCATGGAGGCCACAACATGCGGGCCTGTGTGCTTTAAATGCCAGGGCTGATTTTTAGTCCCAGTCCGGCCCTGCCGGGAGCCGATGCATCGAGTCAACAATAGGTAAGTTAATTGATCATTTATTGCAATAGGGGGTGAGTGGAACATTTATTGCGATAGTGGAGGGAGGGAGGAGCAGAGCATTTATTCTGATAGAAGGGTGAGTGGAATATTTATTTTGGGAGACAAAAAATAACAAGAAACAACAGAGGGAGGGGGGAATGTTGAGTGAAGAGGCGGGGGGGAGGGGGGGGGGGCTGCCATACTAGTTAGTACTGGGTCCCACAGTTTCTGATGGCAGCCCTTTTAATGGGAGTGACGTATCTCCTTTAAACTACACATATTTTCACCTGTATCCACAAACCTGCAAAGCTAGGAGCAGGTTGAATTTCTGGGGTATAGTTCCAAGGACCAGGAAGGGAGCATTCCCCTCAAATACACCTAGTGGACAAGTTTCAAACTTGTTTGTAAATGAGCCTTTTACAGTCATGTAATCATAAGCTCAATTAACCTGAGAAACTGGGGTTGATGGCAGTTTGTGTAGCGTATCATGCATGAAATCACACTGTATATGCCCAGAATGTAGGGCGCACACATATGCTCATCTGCAGACTTGCATGGTACTGGCATTTACACTTATGCTGGGAGAGGCCGGTCGGGGGGAGGGAAGGGGTGTGCAAACGCAGGTAAAGTACACTAAACGCATGTTCATGAAAATGTGGCTGGTGCATACCTGCAGTAACACTCTGATGATGATGACGACGACAACTTATCGGAAACCAGAAGCATATACAGATGCTCCTCCTGTTTTGTATTAGCCCCTAAGTGTCTGAAGAAACTCATGTGCCCATAGCTGTATAAAACAATAAGAAATGGGCTATTTTAGCAGTTTGATCTTTTACTGCATTAATGTAACTTACAAAACAAATAATAACATAAAATACATTTTTGTTGATTCACGGACCGGCATTTGTACCCCTTTAAAACTAGTGTTACACTTTTTAGTGTCTCTTTAAAAAGACTATAATGAGACATATAGAGAGATAGGAGGACAGTTATTGCTGTAGTCAGGTGTATATAATACTATGTTTTAGTCTGTGTATTGGAAAGCATTTATGGATTTTCTTTAATTTATTCCAAGAAGCAGTTTACAAAGGACATTTCTTCAAGCTGCAATATCTGTCCAGTTACCAACGAGATACAGTTTAGAGCATCGTGTTCTACATTCCTTTCAGTTTTCAGGAACAATATAGTAAAACCGTCTTGGGAGCAAAATGTCAGAAAGCATTGTACAAGCCTTCAAATAAACATATAAATGTATCTGCTGCCTACCTTGAATTTTTATGATTTTTATTTGATTAAATTGACCTTTACTTCTATTGCATTTTCTTTTGAAAACATTTTCGGTAAAGCAGCAAAACGCTTTTTCCTGTCATTGTCCACAAAGAACTGAATATATTAGAAGCTGTCACATGCGTACTTATCACTGCTGTTGCTGGGGCCTTGGGTTTGATAATAATAATAATAATAATAATAATAATAATAATAATAGTAATAATAATGATAATAGTAATAATAATAATAGTAATAATAATAATAATAAACATAATTATAATAATAATAGCATCAAGAATGAAGTATTTTTAATAAACCCTTTCAGCTGAGAGCTCTGAAAAAAAAGAGTTAAAATATTATTTTAATGAGAGTTGCAATAAAAAAGACCTACATTGAAAATATGCTGTTCAGTGCAACCTTGTACAATGGTTTCTTTTTTCATTACGAGTTCCATTTTAACACTATTATGTCCAGATTAGACAGATTAGACAGGGATCTTTGCAATAAGTGTTATCTCAAAAATCATTTACAAAACATCTGTCCTCTTGCATCTCATGAGAAATTGTGAGGTTTGCTTAGTTAGTAATTTGTGATATTTGAGAGTAAACTGAGAGGTAGACCAGAGGGAATCGAACCTTCAGAACTGCTTCAATCAAACTTTGCTACAGTTGTCTGAAACAAGACATGTCATCAGCTGACTTTTCCTTTAATGGTGGAAATGGTCTCAAGCACCGTGTCAGAACCTCTTGCCTAAGTTGTTGATGATGTTCCCTCACTTTTGTTCCAACACTATTTTAACCATGTTCCTCATGAAACATCAGCAAGTTTTAATCACTGAGACACCTGACATACATGCCATAAACAAACAATTCTCTCCCTAGGTCATTGAGACCTCTTCCTCTAAACATGGTTGCCAACATATTGGGAAAGTAGGTCTTCCCAGCATGCATCTGTTGAAGGAGAATGGGCGCACACACTTAAATAAGGTCCTGTAACTGGGAATGGGAGCAGGTAATGAGTGTGGATGAAGGGTGTAGATCTTGTGCAGAACGGAGGAGTTGAGTTGGGAGATATTTTAAAACAAGTGAAGAGATCTATGTTGGTGGAGTTTTGTCTATGGCCATGTAAGTTATTAGAAGTAATTTATATTGGATTCAGTAAAACTACTGGAATCCAACCTATACAAGAACAAATACTTCTGGTGTTTACTTTTGATGTTGCGCTTTTGTCTTTTACAATGTAAGTGTTTATGTGGTTGTTGACATGACGATTGGATTTCCTTAAAAGTGAACCGGAAGCATTTAAGACCAGCATGTTTTCTATTATTATTCATTTACCAATTTTAGAATTACTGCACTTGTTTTTACGATTATTTTATGCAATATGTTAATATATAAAGTTCTTCTTATAATTATTATGTGTTTCAATCAATAATGCACTTTGCCCTTGGGCCAATAAGATTGGTCCATATGGGTTAATAATGGAGTCAGCTGTGTGTTGTCCTATACTTGATAATGAACTATTCCTAAGAGGTCGAAACGCATTGGATAGAGGAGCATATTGCTTCTTCCTTGTACAAAGGACTTTCCTACCATCTTCAACATCAAGTGGTCCATCTTCACAAAGTATCCCGGGAAAGCTTCTAACATGAATATTCCACTATTCTTCTGGTAGGATGTTTTTGGTACAAATTATGATGGATATATGTTTCATTCTTCTATGTAAGTTCCATTTTAATTTTGATAATTAAAAGAACAATGTTTTAAGCAATATTATGCTAGATCTGTATTTGACATTTTTTCATATGTCTGATATATGAGACACTTTGGAAAGAGCGGGGAATACACAAAAATTTATTCAGCAGTATATACACTTCCAAAGATTCTTTTTCAACTCTCAGAACAAAGAATATTTCTAGTAAGAGTAACACTAATTGGGGACGAGACTGCCTGGGAAATTTTACTCTGCTATCTGTACCTTTTGAATTATCACATCGGATGTGAGATGATCAGCTAAATAATTCCTCTAGTAAGTGGATTTTCAATTGAGGGCAGCACCATCTGTATTAGACCACAAGACTCTTTTTATTTTTATTTTTGTTTTTATATTCATACTTTTCACCTTTCATACAATGTTAAATGTTTAACAATAACACGCTATGTTTTGTTTTCATTGAATTATATCACTTCTGCTTGAGTTAATAAGAAGATATCATGCAGAGAAGGAAAAACAGACCACGGAAGAATTCTTTCACAATTTAAATGTATTTTAATGCATTTTTTTATTATTATTATTTTGTTTGGAATTATTTTATGTTGATATTAATACAGAGGGCCTGGGCAGAAGAGAAGGCCGTAAATATTGATGGTATAAACAAGAATTTAATATAATATATTAAAAACAAGCATAAACTAAGACTGCATAGACAAAACCTAATAGCACATATATAAACATAGAACAAAAACCTATAACAACATAGTTCACATAATTAAAATCAATAGCTTGCATTAAATACTCGCTGAAGAACTCTGTCGTACAAAGTCAAGTAATATTCTTCTAATAGGAGGATTCCATCTGTATAATATCCAGTTCTTTGAATAATGTCTTTACTTCACACACTTGGATTATAAAGAGCCTAAAACAAACGTAATCTTTTGCGCAAGGTAATCACCATTTATCCTCCAAGAGTACAAGCATTAACCTCATGACATCAATACTTTGTATAACATGAAAGTCGATTTTCGATTCCGTATCATTTTATGTTGGTATGTCGTATGAACAAGTCCTGATGGGACTCTAGAGACGCCAGGACTTCTTAAGTTAATTTTTATGTTATTATATGTTTTCAAATTTTGTGTGAAATTTGTTTTTAGAAATCTGGGCAGCAACTAGTTGGATCACTGTAGTTAACCTATAAAACAACAATTTCAGATTAACAACACACAGCCTATAAAGCAATGACACGGACACCAATAGCATAGGGTCAGTGGTCACAATGACTATTCAATTTCCAGGTGGGCTCAACAGGACTTGAGAGGGTTTTGGGCTGAAGCTGAAAAATCTCAATATACATTTACATTTAAACAAAATAATAACAATAATAATAATAATAATTATAATAATAAAGGCAACAGAGTTGAATTACCAGTGTTCTGACCAGTCTACTCCCACACCTCCCAAACTACATGGCTAGGGAAGACAAAGGCTGGAAGATGCCCAAACAGTCCTCATATTAAAACATGGTACTTTGAGTTCTAACATGCTTTTGAAACAGTTTGTCCCAAAGAGTTCAGATGCATTCTATGTTAATAGATGACGTGAGAGAGACGTAGGTTGTTGATGGTTGATGATGGCCAGCAAAAAAAAGGATACTATAGGAAACAATATGATATGGTAGCTGCATTTGAGAAAGGTAGACTAGGAATAAGATGGAGAGTCTCTGGGTGTTCTTTATTAACAATTGCGCATGTCTACTCAGCAATGCCTAACCTGCCGTTTTCATACTCACATTCTCATCCATCCCCTTTTACCAATGTCCACCAGCCATTTAAACTTGCATTGATCCATAAAATAGGTCAAGTCAACCTTCCCCTCTGACTCATGCCCATTCAGACAAATCCAAAACCCCCATTCAAACTGAAGCAAGACCATCTTCTGACATATTCATCCTGACATTTGTCTCCCTTAATTTATTCTAGTTAGGCATATGACAGAATTTTGATCTTGAATATGTCACTTATTTTCTTTGTATCAGGCATTAGAATTAGAATGCTGCCATGCATAAAAATTAGAATGCTGCCATGCATAAAAATTAGAATGTCGCCATGCATAAAAATTAGAATGTAACCTCAATCAAGCTGGAGCTGAAGAAAGTCTTTACCTATACAAAACAAATAGCTGAACATATATTTTTTTTAAATTTACCTGTTTCATCCTTACATTCTCTTGGAGTCATATATAAAGCGAAAACAAACTGCATATTACAGAGCTAAAGAAACTTTTCCCAGTTGTGACATCACAGAAATGTTTCTGTAGTTATTCCGGCTGGATTACAAAGATGCTCACAGATTAGCGAGGGCATATTTTGTAAAGGAGCACATTTTTGGATGGATGGTTAGGTGCATTCATTATGCATAACTATCTAGTTATAATTATATACAAGCCAGCACACCTAAGTCTCTAAAACAAGAATCTCTAATGGCAACAAGACATAATATGACACACAGAAAAAAGCATTAACTTGAAGATGTCTGGAATGTATCATTAAAGGTGCCATTATTATCAATGGAGATCCGTTTGTTCTATTAAGTCTAACAGCTTGCAAGTATCCAGCAAGTAATGTATTCAAGAATTCTAGTGACACAAATATAATATTAAATAAAGACAGTCATATCCATTTACTTTAATCAGTTATTTGTGAGGGTCTATAGAGTGGTACATTAGTGCGTTAGGACAAATCATTAAAATTCCATTTTAATAACGACGAAAGTCCAAATATTAAATAGACGACGCCTTCATCTGACTTCTTCACCGCACACATTAATGTCACAGCCCACACAACAGAGGGTGTCCTAAACCATTGGAGTAAATGGGTGAATGTATTGCTTATTGGGGCATAACTAAGGATGCACAAAAATGCAACTCCAAATGATGTAGAACTAAGCAAGCACAGATTTCTGTCTTGTCTCTTTTATTTTTGTTTTATGGTTGAGTTTTATTTATTACTATAGATGTGCGCTGACCACCGTGGTTTGGTTTTGGATGTGGTCTTGGTTCTAAAACGCGTTAATGTATTGGTTTTGTGATAAGCTTTGCCGAAAAATTGCGAAAAGTTTTGGTTTTGATCTGGATTTAATTATAAAATTGTGCAAAATAGGTAAAATAATGTTATTTTGAACTGCTTTTGCTCCTATATTCCTATTTACAGCATTAACATTCTTTTACCAGTCATTTCCAGTCTATTTTCTAATGATCCTTTCACAACTGTCCAATTGTCCCCAATTTTGGCCAAGGTCTGCAACGAGCTGTCTTAATGGAAACAGAAAAACCATATGTTATGGGTGCTAGGTTCAAACCTAGAAGTGAAGACCAACAGCTTCCCTAATAGGTTCCAAACCTGTATGGAAACAGAATATGCAAAAAAAAAATATAGGAGCGCTATGTCAATCACTTTGTATGAGCAAATTTATTAATACCATTACATGCAAATATCGTGAATATGGCCACTGAGACACTGAAAATTAAAAAATCATATAACAATGGACTGTCACATGTATAAAATAATAAAAAAAAGGTATATAAAAATATATTGTGCCACTAAGGAGTAGTGCATATAACGACTGATATGAAGATAATGTCCGTTAATAGACCAGTGGAAATATTAACCATTCAAATGGAACTGGGATTATGAGTATAGAATGTCCCCGTAGTCCAACTCGTGGATTCCAGCCTGTGGAATAAAGGGAACTAGATCTCACAGTCCTCTGACTTGATACATTCAGATATCCCCAAAGTTCCGTACATAAGGTACAATCTTCCACTGCAGGGCTGTTCTCCAACACAGCTGTGTGTGTATAATCATGAATCACAGACTTACTTGCAAACAAGAAATCTCCTGTGATAATGCTGTGTAAATATCACCTGATGTGTCTTAATGAAGCATTTTGTAATGTTGCCATCATTGCATTAGCTTTCTCCCATTCTCTTAACTCCATCAGTTAGCGTAAATCGTCAGCCATCATATCTCCATCTCTACATGTAATCTTTGCCAGGGCAAAAATCTGTCCTCTTAATTTCTCAGAATGTGGACTTTCAATTCCATTGTAAAGACATGTTTTGAGCAACCAAATCTGCATCATTGTGAGTATTATACATACTTAGAGCAAATATCTGAAGTGTCTGTTTTACATATTTCTTACACTTCACTAATAGAATATATGAATATATTATTTATATGCATTCCATACTTATATACATGGGTCTTGGGGACCACCTCCGCTGCAGATCTGGGGCAGTCCCCTTTATCCAAGGGTTGGATGATGATTTCACCGGGGTAATGATTCTATAGTCCTCCCTCCCCATAAATATATATACTTGTCAATTGGTGTGATTCAGAAGGGCGGGTGGGCTCGGTTTTCAGAAAACCGAGCCCGAGCATCTCTAGTAATAATGTTGTTTAGGAACATATGGGACATGGCAGGTAACAAAGAATAGAATAAAGTCAGGAATGATAACACCAGTGATGGAAGAGATAGAGCGGTGTATTTACTTCCAGAGGAGGATTCATTTCGGACAGTGCCACCAAACATGAGATGGAGTGCTCACACCACCACAAAGTCACCAACAAAGAGGAGAAGAATTTGGAAATATGAGAAGAAGCTTTTGAGGATCAAGTTACCAGAGGTAGTAAATCTTACAGCATTCTCCCTGACCTTGACGCAAATTGAGGTTTCAGAGAGGTGAAGTCTGATGGCCTCCCAATCCTCAGGGTTGAGGGTCTCCCCCATGTCCTCCTTCCATTTAAGGTCCTGTGTGTCCTTGGGGGGCTGTTGATATTGTAAGATGAGGCGGTAGAAGGTGGAGATCATCAGGGCATTTTTTTATTTGCTTCATAAACAGATAAGCAGGCAAAAAAATGGAAACCTCTGGGTAAATGAGAAGCATATTTTAAAGTCTTCAATATAAGCAAATAACTTCCCAGCATGGTCATGTAGAAAAATAGTTCTACAAGTGATTGCAGATTTCTGTCTGTAGCGTGAGTAGTCAGTTTTAGCAAAAAGGTTCTGATGAGGACACCAAAGGTAAGGAGATGTTGCAATATCTAAACAGTTCCTTATACAATCAATAAATGTTTGCAAATTAAGTGCTACAAAGAGGACAGACAATGGACTACCGTACAGTTGAGGATATGGTCAGATAAATCATCCTCCACCATGTTATCTACAAATGGATGAGTGAATGTGTGGTGCCAACCTAAATAACTTTAAAGCCCTAAGTGCTTGTTTCCAAGGTTTCTGGTGACTCCGTAATGTTGTGGGGTGCTTCTTTCTTTAGTGATTTGGGAGCAGCCATTACCTTAGAACACAATGCCGGTCATTAGTAAATGGTACTCAGTGATTATCTTCAGCCCATGTTGAAGCATTTATTTTTGGTATGAGGCGTATCTTCTAGAAGGACAATATCTCCATTAAATGAGCTTGTGTGGTTGATCACTGGTTTGATGAGTATGACATTGATGTTATCCATAAGTCATGGCATTTCTAATCACCATATTAGAACCCAAATGTGTATTTATGGGATATTCTTGAAAGACTGTTCCATCACTATCTACCAGGCATGAGACGAGTGACCGTCTTGTGGAACACTGGTGCTGTATCCCTCCTACGGAATTCCAGACATTGGCAGACTCAATGCCACGGCAAAGGCCACTCTGCCCAACGTCTGTTAAGTGACTTCATATCGATTCTTCCATTTTTGTGTCCGCTGCCTGTATATTATTTGTAAACATACTGTAGTGTAAAAATGTTTTTAAAACTTTTTGTTTCCTCATTTATTATGTAATGAGGTTTATTTTTTGAAGTCTGTGAGTAAATATTTACACAATGCGGAGTGAACTCATGTCTAGAATATTGAAATGAGATTACGCTATTTTTTAAAGCATTGTGCACATTTCAGAAAAAAAGGATATTAGAGAAAGATAAGATTTTTTAAAACCGCATTTCCTTACAACCAAATCTGCCAGTATATTTGTAATTAATATTAACGAAGCTCTTCTCATATCCGTTGTTATTTTATGAAATACAGATTGAAATTCATCCTGTGTGCCTACAAGAACACCGTATTCTCCTATGAAAGGCAGTGGATTTGTATGCATGTCCTCAGAAGCTGTCTACCAATTTTAAGGTAAATTATATAAACCGCCAAAGAGCATTCCGTGTATCAATTACTCTCTGATAAAAGAATTTCACAGTAAAGTTATAGGAATTGTGAGTAGAATTTCAATGAATCACAGAATAGATATCGCTGTGATCTCCTGGCAGCATAAGAAAAATAAATATGTGTAAAGAAAACACTATTATTCAAAGCTTGAAGCACCTATTCAGCAGTCTGATATGTATAGGAAGACAAATTATCTCCATACATTACGTGTGATAATGCTTTCATAACCCTCTGCCTAAAATATATACTGTGATCTTAAGAGACTTTCTCACATGGAAACTGACAAAAAAAACTAATTGTGATATGTGGAGGGGTAAACATATTTATTTATTGATAATTTGACATTTCGGCAATCTAGAGATTGATTGCAAGAATGTGCTCTGCTCTTGTCAAATGCCACTGAAAAATCATTAGTGAACTTTTTTAAATTGCCAAACAGGATTAAACTTACCACACTGGCTCGCGTTTGTCAGGCATCGGGCTCTCGGGTCCCGTTACGTACCTTTTCGCTGTCTTTCTAAGCTGTCCCTGCAGTCTCAGATCTCTCTTCAGAATGCTGTCATGTGGCCACTCCAGAGATCCCTCAAAAATCAGTACATGTGCACTGCCATCATGGATTCAGACACCTACTGTCATGGTTACTGTTAATGTAGGAGCCACCGGCTGGTATTTACGCATTTGAACAGGGAGGCGCGGAGTCTAACGCACCCACGGTCTTCGCCAGGGAGCCCCGCTAGGAGTTTTGGGCATCGCTGCGTGGGATGCGCAGGTCGTGGTTCTCCAAGTCAGTTACCAGCGCAGTGGAGTGAAGACAGGAATAGTCAGACGGTTCAGGTGAAGCCAAACAGTAGCGCAGTACACAGGGAGAAATCATAAGAAATGTCAGGAACAAGCAGAAGGTCAATACCAAACGGGCTGTGCAGTACCAAATTGGAATCAAGGAGAATAGGCAAAGAAACAAGTCAAAAGTCAGCATACATGAATGGAGGACAAACTGGAAGTGCTGGAGCTGGTGTGATCCAATACTCTGGTGCTCTAATGGTGCCAGAGTGTTTGTTACATAGGGAGGATAGGAAGCTGATTCGGCAATCAGAACCCAGCTGACTGCTGACACGAAGTCCAGGAAGCGCGTCCCATTGCTAGACATGCTATGCGCAGGGGGGAGAATGAAACCGGAAGTACGTACCGATGCTAGGCAACGGGACGTGGAGAGGGGCTAAGAATAGCCGACCGTACCCTGCATTTAGGAGGAGTGCGTGGACAGTGCCTGACACCTGCTCTCCCTCAGCCAGTCACAGTGATGCTTCAGTTCAGCTGACCCCAGCTTCCAATAAGGGGATAGCAATCTTCACTCCACGGTTCCCTCCAAAACCAGTTCCTGAGCGCCACCAATTTGGCTCCAGTCACCTGATCCCTCTCAGCCAGTAAGAGTGCTGCTTCAGCTCAGCTGTCTGCAGCCTCCAATCAAATGATAGCAGTTAGTATAAAAGGATTTCCTGGAGCCCTTACCTTTTGCCAGTGCAACATTGATTCTTCAAACGCCAACCTGGATCCCTGCAGTCTGCAGTCTTCCCAGTTACTCCTGCTCAGACAGTGCAGTCTGCAATCCGGTGACTATTAGCAGCAGAATTCCAAAAACAAATCAATTTATTTATTTTAAAATGTTATGTTTTTCTAGTGAAAGTAATCTTGTGTGGGGCAGTGACATCTGAAATAATTTTTAAAACAACTGGGAGCTTGCCTGTGAGGGTCAGCGCAGCTGCACACTCCAAAAAAAGCAATGTATTCTAATATTTTCTATTAAAACAACATGCATTAACAGTCTGTGAATTTCATATTCTTTTTATTTAGGGCAGTGCCACACTGGTGATTATTCTGCAAGATTAGGTAAATGAACTCAAAGCTCAAGATCACTGCCCTGATTCCCAACATCAGTTGGGCAGTATGGAAGATGTCCCACTAGCGATTTTCCTCTAGCGATCTGCTGACTATTGCCGCTGTCAGCAATGTAGGCCAGTGGATAAAACGCAGCTCTATTTAAATAGTTGGTATCTGACAATTACCTGGTAGAGAAAAGTGCTCTATATTTACAGTACCAATATCTGGCAGTGGAAAATCGCTGCAAGAAAATTGCTCATAAATTCCTCATGAAAAGCAGCTCTGTGATTTTCTGCTGTGGCATGACACTACCCCTTAAGCACAACTCATTACACAGCTTGTTATGAGGCTGAACGCTGATTTTTCAAACTGTCAGTTGCTATAAATGTGTGTTGTGTAGTGTAGTAACGTGTATGACAAACATTGTGCAGATGCTGAAAGACAGCTTGCTCTCTGCAAAATGAATGTCAGTATTTGATTATTTATTTATTTTTTATCATCCAAGAAAGATGTTCTGTGGAGCTGGTAAAACAATTATCTGATAGGTTTAACTCAGGTGAGGAAATGTTAAATGAATCAGATCGAAATGAGGAAACAAGGGACATGATTTCAAATATTAGGGGAAGAATTGTGTGAAGGGGGTGTCACATTTTGCCTGGTGACGGGAGAAGGAAGATTGTTCAATCCGATAGCTAGTGGGTGGAATATGTTGCTTGGGGTCAAAGATTTTCTGTGTCAATAGAAAAGAGGTGAATGAAGCCCTGACAATAAATCTACAGAACTGCAAATTAGTACTTTGGTTTATAAATCATGTAGCTTTTACCCGATTCTGCTCTTCCTTTCGCACTGAGAACGAAATGCAGCAGAGTAGTCCAGTGCCGTAACTATACATTTTGGTGCCCTGGGTGAGACAGGGCACCGGCGCCCCCCATCTAAGGAGGGGGGGGGATAGGAGGACAGAACGAGAGAGAGATTTTAACTTACCAGAGTTTGATGCTTCAGCCGTTAAGTTCTCTCTTCAGCCCTTAAGCGGAACTTAAGGGCTGAAGGCAGGTAGCGGATGGCTTCTGCGCCCCCTTGGCTTTGCGCACTGGGCGACGGCACCACCCGTTCCACCCTCGTTACGGCATTGAAGTAGTCTGTCATTGATGCATGGTCCTGATTTACTCTCAACAGAGCTACAGCATTATGCACGTAAGGTAAACAGTAAACTACTGAGTAGTAGAAACTATTTCTAAGCAGCACTGCTCTTTGACATTTTGGGGGAGATTCAATTAGCCGCGATGTTCTTGTGATCATCGCAGCTGCAGGATTTTTACAAGAACTCTCCGCTGAAAAATCATCAATGAATTTACGGTAGTAACGGTAAAGATGCACAACCGCAATGTGATCAGGAACATCGCAGCTAATTGAATCTCCCCCTTTGTATTTCTAATCAACCAGGAAACCAATGCCACAGCTGCTGAACATCTCTGGCAGCAGACTCTGTCAGGCAGGGCCAGCCCAACCATTAGGCGAAACAAGCATTTGCCTAGGGCGTCATTGTTTAAAGGGTACCAAAAACACTGAATGAGCAGCATAATGTTACTCATTCAATGACACTGCCACTTCCAGTCTGAGGAGCCGCGTATGCTGCACCCACCTCCCACTCCCACCTTCTGCCTTCTAAGGTAAGAAGCAGCAGGGTGGGGGTAACACTTCCTAGTGCGGTGGGGGTGCCTCTTCCAAGTGGGGATGGAGAGCTTGCACCAGCCCTGATGACACGAGACTGGAGGACTACGGAACCGGGGTAGGTAAAAGTTTTACAAGTAATTTCTTGCAATAATCTGATATAGAAGAATATTCAACTTTTTATCAATGTTTTATAAGAAATATCATGATTTATAGTAATATATTTTATAAGTAATCCTCATACCCCTTACCCGAATTATGAAGGTCTCTCCCATGGGACCTCTTTTCTCCTCACTGTTCAGGTCCTTGATGAAATTGAGTGGATGGTCCAATACGGGCAGTGTCATAAGGTGAGGAGGGAAAATGAGGCAAGCTGGAAGCCACAGACTGAACTATATAGTGCGATGTGCATGGTCTTCCAGCAGCACAGAGTAGAGATGTAAGTCTCTTGTGTATCGAATGTAGGGAAATTGAAAGAAAGTACAACTTTTTGTTCAACATTATTGTAACGATACTGGTGATATTATCTGAAGCCCAATAGCTGAGTAGATATCCAGAGAGTAGTCAGACGTTTGCCGGGTCGGTACACAAGAGGGTAGTCAGACGTTTGCCGGGTCGGTACACTAGAGGGTAGTCAGACGTTTGCCGGGTCGGTACACAAGCAGGTAATCACAGATGCAAGGTAGAGGAGCAGGTAGCAGGAGCTGAACAAGCAGAATACTCAAGCATATGTCTGAACCAGGAAGTGCCATTTATAGGCCCAAACAGAAAACAGGATCCAAGATGGTTTCTCTTTGATTCCAAACTGGCCATCCTGGATAAAGGCAAATCTAAGGGCAAGTTTGCAAATACAGAGACCTCTAGTGGTTGGAGGTGCAAATGTGAAAGTAATTCCTTACAATTATTAACAGCTATTCATCATCATCATCATTTATTTATATAGCGCCACTAATTCCGCAGCGCTGTACAGAGAACTCATTCACATCAGTCCCTGCCCTATTGGAGCTTACAGTCTAAATTTTCCCCACACACAGACAGACAGAGAGAGAGAGAGACTAGGGTCAATTTG